>NC_073692.1:389274564-389628268 GCF_029784155.1 Uranotaenia lowii
TGCAAACGAATATCACCACAGTTCAACTTTCATATTTTCTGAAAAAAATAATATATTCAATAAAAATATTAGTTATTTTGACAAAAAAAAAATCGAAGTATACATTTGTCCCATTTACTGGGGCAAGGAAACACAAAGGTTTTTTCAGATGCGTCAGTGAAACGACTTTAAAATGAATTTAATGCTTGTTCTTGTTTGTCTGTTTTATCAACTTTTATTGATATATCCTAAGTTTTTCTCCGGAATAAATTAATCATTGGTACTTTAATTTCACTGAATGCTGTTCAACCAAAAGACCTTGATTAACAAAGACCTTTATAATAATTTTAAATATCCGCTTCAGATTCAACACTCGGGATATCCTTTCTGGCCATTTGGGAGATAAAATTCTTAAATGGTAGATGTTTCATTGCTAAATGGCGCGTTTTCACTTATTTCACTTAAGAAATTACAGGAATTAATATTATTCTAACACTTTCAGGTCATATTAAAAGTTCACCATAAAAATCTGCTGCCCCTGGAATATCAATCACAAAAAAACTATTCAACAAAAAAGTCAATCAAAAGTCTCTTCTATGTAGCCAAAATATGTAAAACAAAAACACAATTTTCATGTTAAGAACGTACTTGAATTGTGTGTAAACAAACAGTAAACGTGTTAACGTGTTAAGTTTTTTGGTGAATGATTTAAAAAAAAAGAGTTGAGTTTACTAAATCCAATTGTTTTTTTGGGTCCAACAATTTTTAAATGAAGAAATAATGTATACATACTTTGTAAAACTTGAAAGTTTGCACTTGCTCTAGTCTACTTTCTTAATTGAAAATTCTTCCGGAAAATGCATATCCTCACTTTTTGTTATTAAAAAGTAGATTATTTTATTGATAACTTCAACTTACGTTTGCAGAAAATCAAAAAGTTCATTCGGCCTTTGAAAACTTCAATCCTATCTAATCTATTTCAAAGGACAGAATCTTGTTCAGTGAATGTGTCTAGCGTTTCTAAGCGTACTGGATTATACGAAATTGAATGTAAAGCTTGAAATTTTTTCTTTTCAAACGTCCGCAAAGTGTAATAACATTATTTCATATGCATCATTACCAAATTTATATTTTTTTGGACAACAATTTACTACTTAAATTAACATGAATTAAAAATGGTTTTAATATTTTAAATCGTTTATATGGTTTTGATTCGATCGATAAAACACCAATCCGTGTCATATCTAGACGTCATTTATTACCATGTGCTGTGTACTAATAAGCATGGAAATAATCCATCTAGGTTGCATATTGCCCCCACGTGTATAAGAAATATAGGTACTTGGTTGAGAAATAGGCGCCTAACTTTTAAATTTTCCTAGCGATCAATGAACAGTATGCTTTGGTTACTATTATCTTGCAACGACGTTTGTTAGCGACGCCTCGCCCATGGAGACGAAAAACAAACCGAGAAGAAAATCTATAAAAATGGATGCCTGACTTTTCAATTTCAGATTTTGTCAAAACAAATATTATATGTTTTATTCGATCAGCAAAATGTCAACCTGAGTCACATCTAGGCGTCATTCATAACCATGTGCTGTAGAGATGAGCTAGGAATCAAGAACAAAAAAAATCACATCAAGGCTTCATATCGCCACCACTTGCATTAAAAATATGCTTGGTTGAGAAATACGCGCCAAAATATTCTCACTGATCAGTATGCTATGCCATGGTTACTATCTTCTAACGACTTCTGCTCGCGACGCCTCGACCTTGGAGACGAAAAACAAACCGCCCAAAGGAAAAAAAATCTCGAAAAAATGGAAGCCATGACTTCTGTTTCATTCAAAAAACTACAAATATAATTATTACGGACAATTGATGCGACTTTGTGTGGTTTTTATTCGATATAAACCGATTCGCATGGCCTCAGAATATTCTAAAAATAATTTCATTCGAATCGTTTGGGTCGTTTCGGAGGAGTAGTACTACAAACACCGTTACAAGAGAATTTTATATAATAGATTTTTTAATATTTGCACAAGTTATTCAAAAAAAAAGCTGATAGTAAAACTGCATCTTTAGATTCAGGGCACCGTCGGTCGAAAATAAGCTTTTAAATTCTTTGCACCTCGAAGGATGTTTATTTCGAGGCCTTGTGTAATTTATCAAAACGTTTTTAAATGTGATGTTGAGCACTAAGAAGAGCAAAAAACACAAAATAAAATTGAGACCGAAATTGGGTTGTTAAAGAATATTTCATATCAGCACATGTTTTTGTAAATCAAAATTTTAAGTAAAAAAGTAGAGAATACTAGGTTGAAGATTTTAATTTGCTAATTCTGATGATCATCCATGCCTTCCAACTTGTTGGTGTATAAAATTAGTATTCGGTGAATTAATTTTGATGTTCAAATTCTGAATTTGTTTGGTTACACTTCTGAAATAAAAACCCATTCTAAAGACGAGGTAGGGTTTTTGTATGTCAAGATAAGAGTTTCCATGCTAAAGGTTTATTGAAATGCAAATCGAAATTTACTATTGAAAATTAGTTCCAATTCGTGAACGGCATATATGTATGTAATGTCGTAAAATAAAATGTCTCAAGCCAAGGGTGATTCAAGACTAATTGCCGTCGGAGGCGAGAAAAATTTCTGACTTTCTGCTAACACTTATTCAACACCAAGTGATTTCTCTTTACTTCTTCGAAAATTTTACTTGGAAAAAATCTTCATGGGGGGGGGGGGGGGGGGTTAAACCACTAAGCCCCCCCCCCGTTCGCACGGCCTTGGTTCATAGGCTTGTAGATCCTTACACATGAATTGTATCAACTCTACGATGTCCCAAATGAACTTTTTGAGCATTTTCTAACATTACCTACAACTGTTAATCACGAAAGTGGGTCTGCCACGTGATAACTGCTTCCAATACGGTTTTGAACCAGAGAAAATCTAGAGTAATTACTGTAAGATATGCTTAGATGCCTCATAAGCATTTTAAAGAGGCTGTTCAAGAAAACTACAGATAACAACAATTATAGGCGGCAACAACCCAACTTGAAAGGCGTCGCGACTCTTATATTTACTGGTTAGTACCAAAAGTGGTAAAACTTGATCTTTGATTTGATAGTTATGGCTATTTTAAATATTTGGGAAATGTTTTCAATTTTTTTTCTGTTTAATTTGATAAACTTATCATTTTTCTTATAAAAGGGCGAACAAGAAATTATTGCGACACATTCAACAGGGCATAACTTTTTTACCATTGGGTAAAAATCAACCAAATTTTGCACACTTTCTCATTGATGTGTATTGTTTACATGCTGTCAAACTCGAAGTCGTGTTTTTCGATTCAACGAAAATGAAGGTGAACCTACGCGAGTCCTACTTTTTCTCCTGGAATTTCCTGACCTGTCGCTCCGGCAGCTGGGAAAAATGTTGAACATTCACCAGAAAACCGTCTCCAGAGTGTTGAAGCGGTTCCAGGAGCGATTGACGTTGGACCACGGCAAAGGAGCTGGAAGAAAACCGGGACCGGAGATCAAAAAGACGGAGGGAAAGGGATTAGAGCAAATCCCAACGCCTCAAGCCGTGATTTGGCTAAAAAGATCGGCATGCCACAGAGCTACGTCCAGAATGCAAAGAAGAAAATTCAAAGCAAAACTACATACAAGGTACAGAACTCGGGCACGGAAAATCAACGAGAAGATGCTGAAAAAATATGGCTGCTGTGTGATGGACGACGAAACGTATATAAAAGCCGATTTTAAGCAAATTTCGGGGTTTTTCACCGGCAAGAGCAAGTTCGATGTGGACGACAAATTTAAGAAGAAGAAAGTATCTAAGTTTACCTCCAAATATCTCGTTTGGCAGGCCATCTGCTCTTGCGGACCGAGGAGTGAGCTTTTCGTGACAAATGGCACAGTATATGGCAAGAACTACAAATCTGAGTGCCTCGAGTAGCACCTTTTGCCGTTCTCGCAGCAGCACGACGAAGCTCCGCTATTTTGGCCAGATTTGGCATCATGCCACTATTCTAAAAGTGTCCTGGAGTAGTATGAATCCGTTTCTGTCCATTTTGTTCCAAATGACATGAACCCGCCAAACTGTACGGAGCAGTACTGGACAATAATGAATGGGGAACTTCGGAAGAGCCAGCAGACAGTCAAAGACGAGAAGGACGTATTAAAAAATGGAAAAACTGAGAAACTGGTACCGGATGACACTGTAAAGACTTAGATGATGCCCTCCATGCCCTCGGAAAATACGTTCAATTTCATACTCAAGGCTCCATCCATTAACTTTTCTTGGGATTTTTGAAGTAAATATATGTATAAAACTACCCTAAAATTTTAGTTTGATTCTAAACATTATAAGAAAATTGGCATGTCATTTTCGGTGTTGCAATAATTTCATCTTCGCCCTTTGGAAAGCTTATCCAAGAGGAATCTAAATTAAATTGATAAAAGAAATTAAATCCGTAAAAAAAATTCAGATCCAAAAATGTTAACTATAAAATTGACAAATCTGGTTAAAATCGGTGAATATAGGTTTTTTTCATGGTTTTGAAACCTTGCTGAACATCGTAATGTAATGATTTTATACGGAACTTCAAATTTAAAATAATATCACCGTTTATAGAAAAATATGAGGCTTCACGACAAAAATAACATATATTGTGAAAAAAAATTTCGAAAATGGGCACAGAAAAAAATTGCCAAGATTAAACTCCTTGAAACTTTTGAATGGAAGTCATTTCGTTACTAATAAACAAAAGGGAAGCAAATGATGTTTTTTGTGTAAAAAATATATTCTCTTTAAAATTGAAATCAACAGAAAAATTATTAATAAATTATCAAGAGTGTGTGATGAACCTTTTCAATTTCGGCTTTAATCAACGTTTGTTTGAAAAAAAAAAGTTTATTCAAGTACATGAGTTCGTTTTATTAATCTTTTTCGAGTTTTTTTTTATTTTGAAGTAGGAGTAGTATTGTAAAGTATTTCAAATTATTTTTATGTCTCAATAATTCACTGAGCAAATATAAAACCAAACAAAATATTCAAAAAATTGTTACAATTTTTACTCTATCTTAAAAGCTAAAAATAATGAATGAAAATCCTTTTTGTGCAAGAATTTCAAATTACCGGCCACCAAGGATATTAATACTGATTTTTTTTACAACATTTAGACTACATTCAGAAGACGTTTAAAAAAATAATGGTTAAATATCATGCAAACACATAAATAAATCAGTGTAGGTAGATACTAAAAAATAGGAGAGAATATGAATTTCAAATCAAAGTGTATTAGAATTTTAAATGACAATATTAACTGCTTCTTGCTGCAAAATTTCAAATGATTGAGAAAGATTATCAACTTATGAAGTTGGTTTGCTTGATTTCAAGTTATTCATCAAATCTCGTAAATTTTTAGATAACTGTCCATTTGTTCAAACGGTCAACAGTTTGCGAAAAGGAAGTATGTAAGGATGAGAAAAATAGACAATTCCAATTCTTCTCGTAGTTATTTCATTGGAATTGTTTGGTTTTACAGATTATTTGCTGTTTTTTAACTTTTACTCTTAATTGTAAATTTTCAGAATTCGGGGATTTCCGAAATTTTTGGAATTCCTAGAATTCCTGGTCAGGCAATCCTGGGATAGGCTTCTCTACAAGGGTCATCAGGAAAGTCAAGGCTCATACCAGAGTTTTTTTTTTTATTATTAATAAGCGAAAACATACGCATAGATTACGTAAGCTATATAGCCGGTGCCGAGGCAATGAGACAGATGATTTTCGATGAATGACATAATTTGTGAAAAACCCTATTTCAAACAAATTCCAGCGGTTGGATCCTCTAACATTTCTTTTTGTCCCTAGCATATTAAGGAATGTATTTGCTGGATGTTTTGTGGAAAATATAATGATTTGGCAAGACCCTGCTCCTGTGGGAAAAACAACAATTTCCAAAACAAAAACTTTGGTTTTAGTTGTTTTTTAAAGCTTAAAAAGAACTCTTGTATGAATATTTCGCATAGGATAGAAGATACCAAGAATAAAGTAGAAATATTTCTAATAATAAAGCATTCATTTTTTTCTAATTTTTGAATAAATTACCAGAAGATTATCTTTATTTCCTATACAGAAAGAATTTCGATCAAACGAATTGTTTTTTAGATACACGCATTCGTAACTGTCCCATTTCTAAGACTATATTCTGTTTTTCAAGTTATTTCTCTATTTGTCAGCAAACTATATCTAGGAGTTCAAAGTTGATGAAATTTGAAACAAGGACAGGACTCCACTAGTTTACAGCATTAAAGAACTTAATAAACTGGAGGTCATTTAAAATGTTAAATCGATCGCTGAATCCGAAAATGAAATTCAAAAAATCTCAGTAAAACCGTTTTTGAGTTATGCTCAAAATATGAAATTTCGGAAAAATAAAAAAAAAGTTCCTGTACATAGATTAAAATATCTCGGACGGCATAACAGTAATTAGAAATCCCTCTTTTGCATATTGAAGGTGAATAAATTTTCTATCGATCACCTCAACACTGTTTTTGCGTTTGATCAACAGTATTATTGATATTAGTGACTTTATGATAGAAAAAATTAAAAAAAAACGTATTTTTTTAGAGAAAATTTTGTTTCAGCGAAAGTTTTACACTCGATGGTAGCATTTTAAAAATATGATTTTCTTTTGCCCTTAAATGTCGATTTAAAACAAAGATTTCAAGTGGTTATTAATCATAATCGGTTGAAAATTGAAGAAGTTACGATTACTTTACCATATCAGTATTTTTTGTAGTTTTTTATAATTTTACGAACTGCAGTACACTTATCATAGTAAAGGAAGAATGAAACATGATAAATCTCACTTATTTCAAGTCAAAATTATTTATTTGCTTACCAGAAGGTCGCATGCCAAATTTATCCATAGGGAGGGTTTGCTTGAGTCTCAAACGTGAACTAAATTTAAAGGTATTTTGCTCGGTGAGAACGAAAGTTACTGGTTTTTCATCAATAACTTTTTTAATCACTACCCGATTGTTTTTAAAGGTTGATTTTCTTAAAGTCTAAGTTGAGACAAGTTTATCACTCGAAGACTCTAACTCGATTGGATTTGAAACAGAAAAGTTATTGCGGTTCAAAGATTGTATTTTGGTCGAAAATTCTCGTATAAAACGCAATGCGTTAAAAGTACTCATTGGATGTTGGACAAAATTTGCGGCCTTTGAACTGCAATAACTTTTTTACTTCAAGTCCAATCGTGTTGCAGTCTTCGGGTAAAATATTTGTCTCAACTTTGGCTTTAAGAAAATTAACCATAAAAAACAATCGGGTAGTGATGAAACAAGTTATTGATGAAAAACTAGTATTTTTTGTTCCTCCCAGGCAGAATACCTTAAAATTTTATTCAAGTTTGAGACTCAAGCAACCCCTCCCTATGGTCAGATCTTCCTGAAATTTGGCATATGACCTTCTGGTAAGCTAATAAATAATTTTGACTAGAGCGAGTGAGATTTACCATGTGTCATTCTTCCTATACTATGATAAGTGTACTGCGGTTCGTTAAATTATAAAAAACTGCAAAAATTACTGTTATGGGAAAGTAATAGTAACTTCTTCAATTTTCAACCGATTATGATAAATAACCACTTGAAATCTTTGTTTTAAATTGACATTTAAGGGTAAAAGAAAATCAGATTTTTTAAATGCTACCATCGAGTCTAAAACTTTTGCTGAAACAAAATTTTCTCTTAAAAATACTTTTTTTATAATTTTTTCTATCACAAAGTCATTGATACCAACAAAACTGTTGATCATACGCAAAAACAGTGTTCAGATGATTGATAGAAAATTTATTCACCTTCAATATGCAAAAGAGGGATTTCAAATTACTGTTATGCCGTCTAAGATATTTTAATCTTTGTACATGAACTTTTTTTTTCCGAAATTTCATATTTGGAGCATAACTCAAAAACGGTTTTACTGACTAGTCCCCCCCCCTTGAACGTTTATTTATCAGGGTTTATAATTCAGAGTGTAGCTGAATACTCGTTATTTAATATATTTTCTTCAAAGGCTCGCTAGTTGATGCCACAAAAATTTTCAGTTAAAATTGCTGCAGAAGCGTGCACAAATTATTAAAAGTTCTAATATATTAAATGTTAAACAAATATTGGGGATAACAATTTAAAACACTTATAATTTGTTTCCGATAAGACGCTATACAATTGACATAGATTTATTTACGTGGTACCATGATTTCTGATAATCAGGATCTGGTCACAAGAATTAAATTTAAATCCCGATTTAGCACAGTTTTTATACATGTGTTCCAAAAGAAATCCAAAATATTTGCAACGTATGCAAAGTTTCACACTCAAGGTGCCGTATAGGGCTAACGAGTTGCAGTTTGCCGACCTGAGCCAAGCATTTAAAGCTTTATTAATTTAGAAATGGGACACTTGGTTTCGTTGATAACTTAGTTCCTTGTAATTGGTAATTGCTCTCAGTTGCTTTCAAAAGAGAAGCATAGGGCAAAAATGTAGCGGAAATTGAAGAAGAAGATTGCAGGCACCTTCAATACAGATTAAACGAAGTATCAGAAGCAGGGATGGGATTATGTCAAAGTCATGAGTCAAAAATTGCGACTAGTGACCCTTTTTTTCGACACATGTCGTTAGTATAAAGAGGGCCATAGACTACACAAATGGCCTGTACAAATTCGATGATTCCACGACGATTGTTTGATCTATGCTCGCCCACACACTATGCAAACATTTTTCACGCGAACACAAACGATTGCTGGCGAAAACAGCAACAGCAACAAAAAAACCATCTACACCCCGACTGGGAGGATGGTTTGTACAAAATATTTCGATCCCGACCGATTTTAGTTCAACCGTCTAAGCGCTCATTCAAGCAGTGCCATAAACTATGCAAATCGTGTTTACAGCGACAAAATTTCAAGAAATTTCATCGCATTTGTACAAATGTTGTGTAGTCTGTGGCCCGCTTTTTGTTTTGAAATGAAAGCATGCAATGAATGATTGTTTTGGTAAGGAAACATTTTTCCATTATGTCATTGATCATTGAGATCTCTTATATTTCGGCCATGTCTTGATGGTTAAAATGGATCATGAGAAAAATCACCAGTGCAATTTTTAGCAATTTGTTTTTTTTTATCATAGGTTTGTTTATTAAGGCATTTTACTTATAAAGTTTCATTTTGCCGAGTGGATCACTTCTTAACCTATGTTAGTAGAGGGGGAGCCGTAATAGTCGGGGCGACTCAACGTTAGCTTTGATTCTAGTTTGGGAGAGGGAAGGGGGACGTGTAGGGTTTACTATAAAATGATTTTGCGTTCGGTGGTGGCGTTTTGTAGCTGTGGTTGCGCTAGCTACCCCAGGTAGTCGTCTTCCTGGCCATCCTTCTGGTGGAGTTTATCGAACCCATCGGATGGATGGATGCTCTATCAATTAAACAGAGAAAACATTAATAGGGTACATATACAGGGGGAAGTTACAAAAGTAGGAGGACTAAACGACCAAGTCAGACATCTTAAGAAATTTGTAAATAGGGTACAAATATTCAAGATCAAAGCTTGCCAAGATGTCTTGAATCGGGACACCAGGTAAATAGTTTACATCCAGGAGCCAACCCCTCGATCGATCAAACCGTTAACATGTCCACACAACATGATCAATTGACATTGCCATCCCCACAAACACAAACATTGCTTGTAACTAGTTGTATACGAAACAAATGCGCGTCAAGCCGGTAGTGATTTGACATGAGCCGAGAAACAACGCGATTGAAATCGCGACTCATGTTAAAATGCTTAAACCATGCCTTCGTCGGAAATTTTTGGAAATTTTGTTTGCCAAGCTTATTTTTAATGTGCTATACTATGACGAACGCTAACAGTTGCGCGGTCCTATGGGGGGGGGTGATCGGGGTGATCACCCCCCCCAAGCAGCAAAAAACCGTTAAAAAATACTCGCAAACGCTGGAATTTCTATGAAAAGTTCGAACATTTCCTAGTGAGTGTTCTTTGGTATTTTCAAAATTTTCCACTTCGTGGGGGTGATTGTTAAATAATATAATTTATTAATTTCTTAAATTCTTAAAATTGGAAAAAAAAATTCGGTCCTATGAACTAAAACAGCTTTAACAATTTTCACCAAATTACTTTTGTTAAGGCATTTACAGTGTTTAATTCGAAATTGGTGATGGTGAGGTGATGAACTAACCTGATAAAAATTGAGTTCAGGAATATACATACCTCCAAGAACAGATTAAAAAAAGGCTCCAAAAACTTGCCTATGTATTAAGATGAGATAAAACCAGTGATAATAATATCCCGTCATAACTCGCCTATTTTTTCGGGATCAAGTACTTTTCGTTGAAAAATATTATAAGCTATAAGAAATGAATCCTTTATTAATCTTTTTCATTTTCAATTATACATTATGTTTGAAAATATTGAATGCATGAAGCAAAAATACAATTTTTTACTGATTTACTAAATCATTTGTTTCAAATTTGTAACTATATCTTTCGATTCAGTTCCAATAAATTTTAAAATCTATGAGAGCTTGAAATTTAAGAGAAAACAAATAAAAATGAAGTTCCAAAAGCTGCATACCTAAGAATTTGATTTTAATAATTTTGTTTTAGAATTAAATTTATATTTAGAAATTGAAGAATCGAAACAAGAGTTTATATTAATTAGCTTTTCGAATCACGATTCAGCAAAATACTTTAGAAAAATAATAAAACATTCAGTTTTAAATTCATAGCAATTGTTAACACATTCTCAAATAAATTGTTTTTTTCACATGTGTTTATTTTTTCATTTGTAAATTACATTTATATCGGAAGATTCTTTAAAGAGTTCTTAAATTGATAATTTTTAAACTGCGCAATATACAAATGACGGAAATTATCTTTTTGTCAGCAATTGTTCGCAGTGAATATTAAAGATTCGTACATTGTTTTATAAAAGGATGTATAAGCTGTTTAAAAGGATATCAAAAAGAGCAATTAAACTTCTTAATTTAAAATGAAATTGGAAGGGAAGAGGAGAAGCAGTGTGCATCATGTTCGTGAAATATTGTTTTTTTTAGTAGTATATTCAATCGAATTCATCCATTACTTTGGTGATTAATCACTAAGATAAAAAAATTGTTTGAATCATTACAAATTTTATGCTGATATGAAATATTTTTCAAGAAACCAACTTCAGCCTCTATTTTTTATCTAAATGTTCAACTCCAGGTTCAAAGGGGTTTTTATAAATTCACATGGCCACAGGATTAACACTTTTTAAGATAAAAATAATTTAAATATTAAATAATTTAAAAATTATTCAAGAAAATTCTGCACTGTCTGACAAAACTTTTAAACATTACAAATAAAATTCAAAATAACGGTTCATATCACATTTCTTTCCGCAAGAACGCATGTAATTTTGACTTCTGTGAATTTTTTTTTATTGAAGTTTTCTGTTTATTTACTATTCCCAATTTCGAAAATAATAGACTTTTAACGAATTTTAGAGAAGTAATGACTACATAGAATTTAAGATTTTTCTCAAAGCAGAAACCAAATCGTTTTTCAGACTTCAGCAAAATTTTTAAATGAAATAAAATCTTTGTTTTCTAAAACTTTCTTCAGTAATGTAAGAAATTCTTGTTTTTTTTTTAAGAATTTTTAAACACTGTAGTTTTTTTTTAGATCATTCCTCATCATGAAAGTAGTATTCCTTAATTGAATAATGCATAATAAACAAGTTCAGAACCAGTTTTTTTCATGTTCACTTGTAAGTACATCAGTTTTCAATGATTGATTTCACTCAAAACTGATTCTTATCAAAACTCCATATCACCAAAACGAGAAGTGATAAACAAAATCTAGTTGAAGATTAGAGTTCAGCGCATCAAAATCTACTAAATCAATCATTAAAACATTGATTTCTCTTTTCCTCTCGCCGTTATTTTTCTCTTTCCGATAACGACTCATTGCTGCGCCGTCAGCCTACCAGTGCAACCAAAATTTATTTGAATATTTATCTCTCACGCTATGAAATTGTTACACCTAATAATTGATTTACACTATAAGCAATTGTTCGTACAACACCAAAATGCTATCTCTTTTTAACGGTTAGTCACCGTTGATTATTATTTTTTTATGATAGTTTAATGGCATTGCGGTGAACTTTTTACTACGAAAATTGATAGAAGAATTACAGATTGAAATTAAATGACGGAGAGACAAAGCAGAAAATTGAAAGATGTTGAAAGCATTTTTTTATGGAAAGCTTCAAAGGTGCGTTCTAGACCCTTTGTCCCGCATCAATTGAATGGCTGAGAGAAGTAATAGCGAGAGGCGCAATTACGTTCACCCATACATCCAACCCGATGGATTGGCAAAGCACGTGCTTCCCAATCGGACAAAAAGTCTCTTCAATCTGTAATTCTTCTATCAAAAATTTTCGTAGTAAAAAGTTCACCGCAATGCCATTGAACTATCATAAAAAATAAAAAAAAATGCTATCTCTTGCATTATTTTGGTAAGACGTTTTTATTAGGAAAAACCAACTAATCTTTTTCATCTTCATATTATATTTAAATTTATGAAGAGTTCAACACCGTGTTTTTGTTTGTTAATTTCATTTATCGACCTTATCGATGGAAATTAAAAGAACATAACTAAGAACAATTCAACATTATGAAAATTCTTTTCAAATAGATGTTTGGATATTGAAAATGAGAGAGTAGAATTTTATAAGAAGCATTTTAATCACATGCCATCAATTCATTCCTCATGGCTAAACAAATAGGTAAACAAATTAATATATAAATAAATAAATAAATAAATAAATAAATAAAAGGGAACAGTTTCGTGTTTGATCATTCAAGAACTCTTCCATTTGCCAAATTGTACTTTGTCAGTGATGATGGATTGTTGTTGTATTTTAAATACATAAAGTTATAACTACGAACACAATCTAAAATTAACTTTTCTTGCCTTTAATAATGATCACTGGGAGAATTTGAATATTTATTAAGGATTTTATCTTTGATAACTTAATAACTTGATAACTTGATAGAATTATTTATTTTCATTTTTAAATTAATCATCTGCTAATTTCGAATAAATTTCTTAAGTTCAAAATTGATATATTTTCCTAATCGATAATTCACTTTTCAAATTGTGATTGAATTTTTCAACCAAAACTACAATTGAAATTGAAGAAAAGAAATGTAAATGAGTATGGTTGATAATTTACATTATTATCAATGATTCTGACCTGATCGGATTTTTTTGTAAGAGTTCTAGTTTAATTTGTTATCAAATTTGGTGCTATATTTGATCAATTCTTCTTCTGTGCACGGATTGTTATGTCAGAAGCTTCAAATTCTGGCTTTATTCCAGTTTTTAATTCGCATTCCGTTCCTGATGTTTTGAATATACTTGCTTGATTTTTTTTGTTCAGAATAAGAATCAACATTTCGAATGATTTGTTAATGCCTAACCGGAAATCAAATTGATTTAAAATTTTGATTCTGATTTATTTTGATCCGTATCAGCATCTTTTTTTCCGAGTTGGTGTGATGACTATGGGTTTGAATTGGCTTTTAGAAATCAATTTGCCTATTTATTGTCCTTTTTTTTGGTATTGTTAAAATTTCTAACTAATTTTTAATTCTCACCCATGGCCATGGACATGTCTATCGAACGGGTCTGGTGTGCAGCAAATATTAAAGTCTCATTTGGAACTGCACACAACCCCCCCCCCCCCCCCCCCCCGCACTCGCACTCGTGAAATGAATGATTTTTTCCGCAATATATTTACGTTTTTGACTGATTTTTGAAAATTTGGAAAATCACCCCCCCCCCCCCCGCAAGAGCCAGCTCTAGGACCGCCCCTGCGCTAACTAACAATAGTATAAAAAATGGAAATAGAAATAAGCGTTTTAGACGCCTTTTTTTAAATATTCCATTTGGTTCCCGAATTTCATTCATTGCCAACTCTTCTCATACGTGAAATTTATTTACATCACGTGAATGTGTATGGTATTTACGTTCACATTATATGAATATTTCTGTCATGACATGATCCATGACTGATCTTATTTTCTTGGATATAGTGATCAAAAATAAATTTCGCCGTCTATATGAATGAATGAAAATTTTCAAGCCTGAATCAGAAGAAAAAAATTGATCCATATCATGACTGAAAAAAGTGTGCGCCGGCCGATAGGATATACAAAGATAAAAGTAAGGCTTTCCAAAAAATAAAAAATCTTGAAACCTTGAATGTAAGTGTGTACTTGAGTGAGAATTAAAATTTTAATGTGGACGTTGCTATATGTTTGCCATATTTTAAATAATTGATGACTCATAAACGGTAATTTGATTGGATTGGATTTTTTATAAAGTTATGATCATACAACATTTTTAAATATATGAAAACATTCATGTCCGAATTCAAACGCTGTACATCTTCCATCAACGTTGTTCAACCGGCCACGTAAACTATTCCTTTAAATTTGCAAAACCTCCAGCTAGTAAAATATTCAAAATAACGGACCACTAAAACTGATTCCATTGGATATATGTACCCATCCAGAAACCACTTCACTGCCCACCACACCGTTTGAATCCCAGAGGAGTGATGTGACGACGACATTTCACCAATCGGTCAGGTTAGGGAGAGTCAGTTAGTTTCTGGGCTGGAACAGTTCATGAATGCATAAATCAGTTCCTGTTCGATGTCCCCAGCCGAGCGTCCGTCAACCGGAAAAAGATCGACCGCGACGGAATCATTTATTCGATTGTTCTGTACGGAAAAAGCAATAGCTCAACGGACGGGAAGCGTCAGTTAATGGTCATATTTACAAGTGTAATTATAATGTGAAAATAACGGTCGGTGTTGACCAAACACAGAAGTAATATTTTCATCACGGACCTGGTCTGATTACGGCACTACACTCCGGTACATTGTGACCCTGAAAATGTGCGGCAGGAAACAAATCACAGGGGAGGGCAAAACGTCACCGCAGCGCCACAACCAGGTTTGTCATATGGTTGGGTTTATTTATAGGCTAGCGTGATGCTCAATCATTCATGTCTAATTACAACGGCAGGTACGGTTGATCCGGGATATCCTCACCCAGGATTGGACGGGTGAGTGACTGGAATGAAACATGAGATATGGCCACCAGCCCGCAGCGCAGCTCCAGAAACGCTCGTTAAGGACCCATAATTTGTTGTATTTTCCATTGCCAAGCACGCCCTTCCGAGGGCACGGTATAATGTAATTAGGTAAAATGTGCTCGGAATGTTTTTGCAGCTCTGAATGATTCATAAAAAATGTTAGCATTTGGATTTCAAGCTTTATGGCCAGCGCTCCCCACATTCTCAAAATTCTATCCCACACACCGAGGAACTAAATCTTCTCTGCTCCAGATCCTGATCCGAGGCTAACAAGCTTAAAACTTCTTTCCCAGCAATGCAATGATGAGACCCCACAACAGCTTCCGGGGCCAGGTCAGGAGAGCGATGGGTAGCTCATCCAGTCAGTGGCACGTTTAAATTGGTCACATCATTCCTCGTCTCGTTACCGTCGTCTGGTCCAAAAGTGCCCTGGAGCGGTGAATCCGGTGACCATTTTGTAATTTCCTTACTACACCATTGTGCATAATAAAGTGGATTATCAAATTATATTTTGCAGCATTCTATTCTTCGGACGTTCCGTTCTGCTGTCGTATTTGCTCCAGCAATCAAAAAAGCTGGTCATGAGGGGTTGAACATAGTAGTGAAAAAGTGCAGTGGATGGGATTTTTAGAAGCTTTAATTTTTTGGGAAACAATCTCAATAAAATCTCAGAAGGTCTTTTAGAATTATTTTGCTGGTGAACTTGAAAACTACGGATGGTAATACCACTGATAAGGTAATACGGAGACATTTTTACAAACTTTGAATTCGGTATATCGTTCTCATCAAAACCGGTGAAACCAGTATTACCGGTGTTGGGGATTTTTGTTTAAAGAATTTTCACAAAATAGAGATTGAAACTGAGCTTGAGTTGAAAACAACTAAGCCTACTCGTGGAGTAGAGTTTAGTTCATTAAGAAATGGGACACTTTTGAATGTGTGTATTTCAAAATCCATACGCTTGATCTATATATTTTTCTAACAAGGAAATGAAGGTAATCTCATGAAAATTCATGAAAAATCTATATTTACGTATATAAAAAATGTTTGTCTGTCTGTCTGGTCCTACTACTAAACTACTAACCGACTAACTACTGAACCGATCATCGTGAAACATGGCATCTGAGGATTTTTAGGGTCGAATATGGTTTCTAAAATGTTTTCAAACCGCTCCAACTTAAAGGAGGGGTGGAGGGCTTCCATACAAAATTAATGAAAATATAATTCGAATAATTTTCAAAAACTACTGAGCCACTCAACGTGAAATTTGGTATGAAGCTGAATTCAAGACCGGGAATGGTTTCAATAGTAATTCCAAACCTCACCGAATCCAAAAAAAGGGGGGCTGTTTTACCAAATTATAGAAAAATTTACACAATTCGAACAATTTTGGGAAACTATAGAACTGATCTGGGCTTGAGATATACCTCAGTTGGCAAGTCTGTTGTCTCCTGAGCCGATGTCCGCGAGTTCGAGCCCAAGAGTAAACATCGAACACAGTTGTACCGGATAAGTTTTTCAATAACAATCCGCCAACTGCAACGTTGATAAAGTCGCGAATGCCATAAAGATGGTAAAACGACCATAATCGAAACAAAAAAAAAATTGAACTGATCAACGTGAAATTACGAGTGAAGCTGTTTTCAAGACCGAAAATGGTTTCTATTACACTTTCAAACCATTCCGAATTCGAAAAGGGGGGTATTTTTGTTGGAAATTCATGAAAGCAAGCGTTTTGACAAAATGAGATGATTTATTGAATTTACAAATATTTTTTTACAAAATTAGATGGTATAATGTATTGATTGACGCTTCCCATTTTAACGAATGAAGACTCTCATAATCAATAAATGTAACATGTGAGGATTTTTTTTTTATTATCTGACGGGATTGCGCCAGGGGTCTTCGGATTTTCTCCAAAATTTCAAATTTTGTTCGTTTCAGCACCATCAAAAAACATGTATTTTTGCAGATATCTAAGACTTTTATTTTTCGAGTAAGATAACGTTTAAGTTTTTTTGAAAAAAAAATTACCCGCTTTTCAAATGCCCATATTCCATATGGGCCCATATGCCCAAATGCCTATCCAAATAAAATATTAACAAAAAATTATATATTGAACCCCGGTATAAAATAAAGGAAATATGTTAAAAACAACGTCCAAAAGTACCGTCTGCACCACCAAAATGTTTTAAACATATTTCATTTTATAGTCCTATTAATTTCACAACTTTCATCTCAAGACACCAAAGTGGACCAAAAACTCCTTCAAGAGTTATGAAAGAAACAGTGACAATAAATCTCTTTTTTAACGTCAAAAACTAATAATTTTCGAACAACTGCACTCACATATAAAGACTTCTTCTCCTATCGTACGCATGTGCACCAGGAGTTAAAAATCTGCAAAAAATACCATTTTATAGTCGAATTAGTTTTACAACTTTCACCTAAAGACACCAAAATGAACCAATCACTCCTTCAAGGGTTATGGAAGAAATAAGGACCATAATGTATTCTTATACTCGCGTCAGGGTATAACGATTCTCGCACATTCACGCGCTTATACGCAGAACACCATTTACACGAACGTTCATTCTTAAGAATACCCTAGAAACGATTTTATTCATTGATTGTTCTTTGATCAACTTTTTTCAAAAGAGATGATAAATACCTTATCAATAAAATAATATCTACGTGCTTTGTTTACAACTCTGCGCCCACACTGGGTACCTCGATTTTAACAATGGTCGCATCATTAATGTACGTTCAATCGAGCATTTGAGTACGTGTTTTTAATAATACGATTGGAATCCCTGTAATAATTGAATAGAAATTAGCTGAATGAGATTATTCAAAATCATACATTCCTCATTTGAAGAAGTCATCTGACAGGTATTTATAACAAAAAAAGATATTGACTACATTCGGATCTTTAAGCGAGAGCTTCGTCGTGCTATGTGGCTATGTCGTGCAGAGTATTCTATGGCGGTTATGTTCCATTCATATTTGGGAACGAATGCATGGAATTTTATGGTTCCAGGTATAGCTGGTAATTACTTAAATCCAGTGTTCGGCACAAAAGTGCTAGTCCGCTAATTTTTCGTCAGTGATTTAATTATTGTGCTAAGTTTTGATTGAGCTAACGAAATAAAAATTCCCGTTAATTTTTGGTTCCACTAATTGAAGACTGCTATCTTCTATACATTATACATATATTTGCATCAATCTCTCGAATTATTACTGATAGAATTTACTTTTTAAGTTAAGGTGACATTTGCTATCATTCTGACCTCAATATGCGCTGTAAGCGAAAACTGTCACTTCTTATGGTCTCAGTGGAGGAATGTGCACTAGATTCAGGGGAAAAGTTTATTTTTTGTCATTTTTTCCGTTTTTATCCCTTCTTTTCGCAACATTAACAGAACAAATAAAATGCAATATGCAGGATGGTCACTCAACTTCAATATTTCATTTCTCGCATTTTTCCTGATTTTCTCACGCATGGTCACAGGAAATTCCCGTTTCTAAAAAACGAAAAAAATCAGTCTAAAAAACTCTATTTAACTATATTTTTAATGATACCGGTTTGAGTTATTTATGAAGTTTTATGAAAGCAGTGATTGTATTTTACTTCTTGTGTGAGTTTTGCGAAAAGAAATACTCGAAGAGGGAAAAAATTACCCACAAAACAGCGATGTAAACGGCGTTAAACAACACAAAACTATTTTAACATCCTTTAATCAGCTTTTTGCTTTAAGGTGGTTGGGACATTTATTTTGTACATGAAGTATTTTAAATATATAAAATAAAAAATATTGCACAAAAGATTTAATGCAAAGATTGCATACTATCTTCTCGGCATAAAACCGATAAATCGTATATTTAAAACCGATAAATCGTATATTATATATAGTATATTTTTAACGAAAATAAAAAAAAAAGAAATATAGTTCCAATATTCCACATTTTGTATTACGCTCTTGTGATTGTTAGAAAATTCGATAATTTTTTTTAATGCCTTGAACACTGAGAGGTTATAAAGTTCCCATCATAGACAGATTGTGTTTTGCTCATGTAACTGTATGAAAACTGCTTAAATCTGTTTGTTAGCTCGATTATAGCCTTTTTATATTCAGCGTTGGAAGCATAGATATAGTTGTTTTCCAATTTAAAATTTTTCGCCCAGCGGAAAGAGCTTTAGGGTCATTTATATTTGTTGTTTTTTAATGCTATGATTTCTCGCCATTCTTTTTATGTTACTTCCTATACCATCACAAGAACGAACATTAGCGATGCGACCATTGTTAAAATCGAGGTACCCAGTGTGGGCGCAGAGTTGTAAACAAAGCACGTAGATATTATTTTATTGATAAGTTATTTATCTTCTCTTTTGAAAAAAAAAAAAATAGATCAAAGAACAATCAATGAATATAATTGTTTCTAGGGTATGCTTAAGAATGAACGTTTGTGCACCTAAATGGTGTTCTGCGTATAAGCGCGTGACTGTGCGAGAATCGTTATACCCTGACGCGAGCACAAGAATACATTATGGTCCTTATTTCTTCCATAACTCTTGAAGGAGTGATTGGTTCATTTTGGTGTCTTTAGGTGAAAGTTGTAAAACTAATTCGACTATAAAATGGTATTTTTTGCAGATTTTAAACTCCCGGTGCACATGCGTACGATAGGAGAAGAAGTCTTTATATGTGAGTGCAGTTGTTCGAAAATTATTAGTTTTTGACGTTAAAAAAGAGATTTATTGTCACTGTTTCTTTCATAACTCTAGAAGGAGTTTTTGGTCCACTTTGGTGTCTTGAGATGAAAGTTGTGATATTAATAGGACTATAAAATGAAATATGTTTAAAACATTTTGGTGGTGCAGACGGTACTTTTGGACATTGTTTTTAACATATTTCCTTTATTTTATAACGAGAATCAATATATAATTTTTTGTTAATAGCTAGTTAATGCTAGTTATTCTACGTTGAAAATTGATAAAGCTATGGGCATTTGAAAAGCGTGTTATTCTTTTTTCAAAAAAACTTAAACGTTTCTAACTCGAAAAATGAAAGTCTTGGAAATCTGCAAAAATAAATGTTTTTTATGGTGCTGAAACGAACAAAATTTGAAATTTTGGTGAAAATCCGAAGACCCCCGGCGCAAATTGTCAGACAATAAAAAAAAAATCCCCATGTATATTATCGATGAAACAAATGTCTTAGTGTTTTCAGAAAGTCTGGCACACTTTTTAATTATGTTGGAATTTGGCTGTATCCAAATACTCCTCCTGCTTCAAAAAGTACTGAATTTTCCTCCTATTTCTTTTAAAGGGTGACTCCTTCCACCTTTAAACCTTCAAGTTTCTTTGAGCTTCCAGACAATCTAGAAGCCATGAAAAATAGTCCGCTTTTGAATAATCTTGAAATTTTATTAAAAAAGAAGTTTATGTTACTTAACTACACTTAATGAAAAAAATTTTTTTGACACCAGGAATTGTTTGTCTGATAATAGCACAAAATTACTCTGAAAAGGTTAGATGTATATATGCTACGGCTTTACCACACCTTTTGGTTAAAAAATGTATTCGAACTTATTGAACACCCTGTAGGGGAGAGTGGGGATACTTGATCCCCTTTTCTTATTTTAAACATATTTTTTTGGAAAAATTTAGCAAATCGCATCTTTTTACATTTTTTGACGGCGTGTAACTTCAAGTTTCTATGCTCCAAAAATAAAAACGATACTTGAACCCATAGATGAACCAGAAGCATTTTCGTAGGAGTAAAAAAATTGCAATATTTTTGAAGTTAAGGGAGACTTGATTTTCTATTGAAGGAAACATGTTCCTTTATGCAGGAAGTCCCAATCCTAGAAAAAAAATGTTTGTTCTCATTTCACAATTTATAACTGACAGAAGAAGAAAATTCTATAACTTTGTTTCAACGCTAATGACATTGCATACTTAAAGGCGCTATTTTCTATAAAAAGTTGAAAATTAATAAAATTAGCCCTTTTCTTCAGATAATTGTTGGATAAATATTAGTTATTGGGTAAATATTAGTAATCTCGTAATCAGCTAAGATCACGATCAATTCAGAAGAAGAATGTACCGTTTTTAACTCTTGGGATCATAACCTGGGAACCCATAATCAACATTTTAGAAAACTTTTTCTGACGAAAGTTGAGAGCTTTCCATTGCTTTGAAAATATGGTATTATGAAGTTCATATTACGCTCAAACGATTGATATATTGGAACAAGTATTTTGGTAATATTTTTTCCATGTAAGGAACATTTTAAAGTGATGAAAAAAGATCTTCAAGTCACATTTCGAGAAATTTTTCAAACAAAGTTCAATTACTCAAACAATTATTTTGTTAAAAAATTTTCAGCTGTAAGCATTGTTGTTTTGTTCCATTTGGCACGTTTTTCTAGAACATTTGATCTTTGTAGAACATTCCAGTTTCGAGATATAGCTAAGGAATCAAGTATCCCCAGGGATTAAGTATCTTCACTCTCCCCTATATATAAAAATCAATTTCTGTCTGTCTATCTGTTCCCTATAGATTCGAAAACTACTGAACCGATTTGTGTGAAACTTCGCATGTGGGAGTATTGGAGGCCGGGCAAGGTTCCTATTACGGTTTGAGACCCCTCTGGAAGGGAGGGGTCTCTTAAACAAAAAAAACATGTTTGAATAACTCGAGAACCGATAATGCAAATGTATCCAAATTTGATATGGGAGAGTATTTGGTTACGAGAAATGTTTCTAAAACTGTTTGGTACCCTTCCTTTCTTCCAGTCAGAATTTTTCGCAGAATTCGAGAACTAATCAAGCTAACGAAACCAAATTTGTCATCCGAAGGTATTTGGGTAGGAAGAATATTTTGCAGATGGTTTGAGATTCTTCCCTCCTTCCACTGTGGAGATAGAAAAGGGGGAGGGGCCTCCCATACAATTCGCCATACAAATTTGCAAAATTTGAGAACTAATCAAGCAAATGGAACCAAATTTGACATGGGTGGTTATTTGGGTACGAAAAATGTGTCTATAATGATTTGGGACTTCACCCTCTTCGATTGGGGAGATATAAAGGGGGAGGGGGTCTTACTTACAATTTGATGCATTATTCTATAACTAATCATGCAAATGAACCCAAATTTCACATAGGAAGGTGAAAGGCTACGCGTCAAGTTTTTACGATGTTTGAGAGCCCCTGTCCTTCCATTGGGGGATTAGAAGAGAGGCGGGGGTCTCCTATACATTTTTATGTATTATTCGAGAATTAATCGAACAAGAAAACCAAATTTTAATGGAAGTTTATTCAAGTACGAGAAATGATTTATTCCTGTTTCGAGACCCCTTTCTCTCCAATAGAAAGAGGGGAAGGAGGAGGGAGGTTTTTATACAATATTTTGGATCACTCGAGAACTTATTATTCAAGAGAGTAAATTTTTATGTGTTATTTATGTGTTATTATTTTTTCTTTCAATTATTATTAATTCAAAGAGTTTTGGGTTTGCCATTTCTCAATAGTTTCCGTATATCTGTTTTTTTATGTATTTAAAAATTGAAAATAATATAGGTTTGTTCCAAAATTTGGGTTAAATCTCAGTGATTTAACGAAATGTTGAAAGGAAGAGTGTCAGTTACTCGATCACTAAGTTTTTATGAAAACATTGGGAGGACAAGGAATCAAAAGTCTTCTGTATAGTTTGTAAATAGGTAATATATCAAAAGATATTAGAATTTTTACTGTTCCTAACATGAAATTTTTCTTTTCAAAATAGCTTTTTATTTTCGACACTGTTCAACTCACAATAAAATAATAATATTTATTATATTTATTAAAGACCTTTTAACCATTGAGGATCGTTCGAATCAACTCAAAATAAAAGCTTTTTAAAATCATCTTTATCCCTAGATTTATGCAGCTTCTTTAAGTCCCAAAGGTTTATTTGTTACAAATTTTTTCAATCTTACTTGGAACATCAAAAAACCTCAATTCAAATTACACCGGAAGAATCACAAATTTCCCTTGGGGAAAACAAAGTTTCGTCGCTTATTCATACAACAACGAAAGCCCGGGAACGGTAATTATTTTCCATTTATTCATTTGTTTTCCTCCTTCATTCCACCGATCGGCTGGAATGATATGAAAATTATGATACGATTGGGACGATTGGGATGGGGAATAACTCTCGCATGTGTCCTTCCCCACCACAAACTATTTACTTTTTGACGGAACCTGGTGACATACTTTTTCTGCTTCCCGAAATCGCGTGATGCTTTTAAAATTTTGTATGCTTAGGTATGTGTGTGTAGTTTCAATAGCGGGTGTCGTCTTTTCGTGTTGAAGTAAGGAGAAAAAATAGTGTTGATGGAACTAATCGGCTGTATCTTGGCCAACCAGACGAATCGACCGACTGGAATGTGCCCCCTCGTAAAATATAGATAATGGAGAGGCGGGAATCTTGTCGTCCTTCCATTTCAATGCGCTCTCCCATAACGATAACGATTATTTCCTCAGAGCTGGCCTTCTTTCGTCTGATAACTTTCATGTAACTACTACATTCATTGTAGTAATGCTTTGGCAGTAGAAATTACTGTGGTTACAGTAGTGCTAAGACATCGTTACTATTTACTATCGACGACATTTGGAAGACGAACGGTGATGGGAGCTATTTTGCCAGGTTTTGCAAAGGCAATCTTAGTATGATCAAAGTGTTGGTTTCTTTAGTGTAAATGTACGCCCGAGCAGACTTTGATGCCAAAAACGATAGCAAATTGAAACTAAAATGAGGTGTGAACAGCAAAATGAGAGCATCATTTGCTGTAGAATTTTAGACGATAGCAAAATAAGGCATAATTAAGGTTTCCAAAATACTGGATTGATAGCAACCTGAGAACAAAATAAGGTATCAACAGCAAACTGGAAGCAAATTGTGATGTAGCATTATTTTGAGAGCAAAACTAGGCATTGTTTAGGTACTCAAAATCATATGAAAAAAAAATACATTTGAAATCAAAATTAAAAATGATAGCAAACTGAGACCAAATTGAGCTTTTGATACCTCAATGATAGCATAGTTGGGTGTTGTTTTCCATCATGGAAAGATTACGTTTGACGCATAACTACAACCAACAAAAAATGTAAAATGGGGCATAATTGAGGTAGTATTTTTTCGGAAGGGTTTTTAACCAAAATGATATTTTTTTGTTATTTTTATTGAAAAAGTCAACGCACATAAACATGAGATAAACATGACAAAAATGTCTTCTTCAAAAATAAAAAGATACAAAAACTTGTTCACGTTATCAAAATGTTAACACTGCTTAAATTTAATAAAAAATGGTTAACATGTAGAAAACAACACATTTTACACTGAAATGACAAATCATATATACAAAGGGTGCATTCCAAGTCAGTACGCATAAGGAAAACTATCAACTATCAATTAATCTTTTGTAAATGTCATGACGATTTGAATATACTCACTTAATGTTCCAGCACCGATTGTAAAACGCAAAATGCCGAAAATAAAAATCTCTACTGTCGACGATCCGAAGAAAAATCAAATTGTTAACAATGTTTGATAACGATTTCAAAACTTTTTTTGTTTCTAGGAAAAAAATATCAGAAAGCAAATGCAGTCATGTTCACAATTTTAATTTGTTTCTTAACTCGAAATCAAATAAGAATTTGCTGGGTAGTTAAATAACGATGCATTCTCTAAATTGATTTTTTTTGTTTGAAGCTTGCCTTCGTGAATTTAAAAGAAACTTTTGTTGTTTGTGAAAGCTTAGGAACGTTATTTGGCATTTATTTGAGAAAAAAAATCAACACAGCTTACAATTGAAGCACCCAATTTTAATTTCCAGTAATACCTAAAGTCACAACCGTCTTTCCTGAAACTTGTTTACTGAATGATCTTTTTTGAAATCATTCAGGAAAGACGGCTGTGACTATAGGTATTACTGGAAAATAAACTTGGGTGCTTCAATTGTAAGCTGTAAAAAATAAGTGAAGTTGAGTGGTTCTGATAATGAGCACGACAGCATTATCCATAAAATCAATTTACGGACGCCCCGTTATAAAATTACTTGATTAGTGGAACTATGCTAATTTTTTGTGTGTAAAAACACTTAGTTTAATTGATATATTCATACTGACAATACAAAAAGATCGAGTTTTTCATTACATTAGTGAAGCTTGTCACAAATTATCTCGTGTTATTTTAAATAAGTTCAATTTCAATGAAAACAAATCATTTTAGTCTTTTTCTATTTTCATTCCAATCGAAAATGCAATTGCATTATGCCGTACAGAAGAAGTGGGTATACGGCAACAGTTACCGAACCATTTTCTGTTTGATTTTCTTCCGGAATGTTTTGTTTACTTTGAATGAGACGAGTTTTAAATCCTGTCCGACACTGCAGAAGTTTAAAGACGTATCAAACTAAAATGGAAGTAACAGGGCGAAGAATGTCGCTGGATATTCAGCTACGGATAGTCTGTCTCATCATGAAGCTTAACAGCGTCAAGGTAAGTTGAATTTGAAAATACACTGAAAATCGAGAATACCCAAACTTGAGAACTGCCACCCGCCAAACCTAAGTTCTAGATTGACAACTTAAGTTTGTGAAAAAATCACAGCTTGCCAATACGCCAAACTTGTCCTTCAAGCGGAGAACTGTTTTTTTGGGGGGGTTTGTTGTAAGCGCATCTGATTCTGTTACCTCCATCGTGGCAGATTTAGGTTTGGGGGGTAAGTTCAAAGCGAAGAACTGTTTTTTTGGGGGATAACTTTTATTCCCGCTTCATTCGCAGAAAGTCTCGCATATACGGTGATGTATCTGCCTCTCTCAACAACTCTCCGGTGGTCGAGCGGTTAGCATCCTGAGATGGTAATCGCAGAGCCATTGCAGGTATGGGTGTGATTCCCCCGTACCTGCAGTATTTTTTTTATTTTGATTTCCATTTTATTGCGGTATCAGATTTTGGGGGATGAGTTCTTCTTTAAGAGCTTAACTTTGGGTTATGCCTCCAATAGCCAAACCTGTAGGGAGGGAGTTTCATTCGGGTTGGCGGGGAAAGTTCTCCAGTTTGGGTATTTTCGAGGTTCAGTGTATGAACACCGCAGTTGATCAAAAATATTAACAACAGAACTTCCACCGCGCCCGCAACAAATCTAACTAGTTCACCTGCAGGAATGCATACCCGTCACCGGATTTCTGGATACGCCAGTATCGTAATCTGGGGGAGTTCCATAGGAACAAAAACATCAGTAGATGAGGAAAAAACCTAAAGGCGACCTGGCTCGAATCGAAATGTAATCTAGCAGTGCTAGAAACAACAAAAGGGAACTACAAAGTACAAGAACTAGAAAAGTAGCTGGAAGTGGAAGCTGTGCTAAACAAGCCGGAAATTTGAATTAGTATCGCCGAGACCAATGTTGATGCATCATCCAATCAATGGAAGGTAGTTTAGCAGAAAAATTTTACGGTAAGTTTAATCCTTTTCAATTTTTAAATCCAATCTACACACTTAAATAGATTTCAATGTTTATTTTGAAATCAAATTTACGATCAATAATAATGAACGAAACGTTTAATCAAAACTAGAAAAAACGTATTAATTGTATGCATTATAACATATGCATTATTAATATATTAATTGTATGCATATATAACATATAATGATGAACCAAGAGATTGTCTAAACCCGGAATTTAAAGTTTGAAATAGATCCGGCCAAAGATCAATTATTTATTTTTTTCTCAATTTCGACTGATGCAAGCTGCACTGATGTGCTTACACTGCCCTCTAAATTTGATTAAACTGAACTAATCGAGTATGCGAATATCAGTAGTTCGACTACATACCTGTAGGCGTATTCTTAAATAGCTTACACCTTTTGAAAATGGTAATATCTCATTCTTCTTGTGGCTTCTTTTTTAAAAACTAATCCAACAATAATTTCACATGCGATTTTTAAAACGATTGTTAATCATTATGTGTGGTTGCTTGAAAATTAATGTTAATTTGAGAACAGTTTGCATTTTGAATAACCCACATTAATTTATCAAAAATGATTTAATATAAATTTAAATTAATATAAAATTTAAATACTTTTCTTAAGGTTTTTCTCCTGTAATAAATATAACTAAACCAAGTTTAACTACATTCCGTTTTATCGGATAATGATTCAACAATTTAGACGTAATTTTGGGCAAGTAAAATGTTTCCCCCAGGATTCGAGGGTTTTCACAGCTTTAATAATCAATTTTAAATTAAGCATAACAAAACACTCTTCATATTTCTATCTACTAGTGCAAAACTCAGATTGTTCTGCTTATTTTTTATTTGGCTATTGAATCAAACTACTCGAATAAAAAAAAACATATGTATATGCAAATCGAGCACCCTGAAAACTTCGAAAGCTTTTTAGAAACTTTTCTTGAGCACTTCACCCCTTTGAATTCTAAGTGCTGTAAATGAATATTGAAAGTTCTTTGTGGAATTTTCGTACTGTAAACCCTGTAAATTATATGAAATTTTCAAGTAAAACTCCGAAAATTAGTTCGGAAGCGTAGTATTCGCCTATAATTGAATGAAACAAAAATGGATATTCCAAAAATCAATACTGTGAGAGAAGATTAATTTTACCTTACGCTGAAATGGTAAAAATTAAAGTATACTATTCAGTTAGGAATACGCCTGCAGATATGCAGTAATATTACTGATATTTGTATTTATACTCATTATTAGTATAGTTGAGTCACGCCTGAAAGGACAATACAAATACAACTGTCGATATTCTTTATAAATATACTTAAAGGTAATTGAACCATTGTCTTGCTTAGAAAATACTTTTTTTGCAGCTTAAACGTTAATTCGATTCGAAACTTTGATTTGTTTATTAGGAAATTTGACCATTTTCATTACGTTGCTCGGTTTTTTAAACGATGATTTTTATTCACGGGATTGCATCTCAAACCAATTCATAAGAAAATTGTAATGAAAACATGGCCATGCTTCGGATGGTTTCTTCCATAATGTTGTATTTTTAGTATTGTATGTGAATCTTAATCTTAATCCAAATAATTATTTTATCTATTAATACTTTTATCGAAATCACAAAATTAAATTTTGTAACTCAACACCCAGTTTTTTTACGCCTTTGTGTAGACAACTAAAATACGCGATTAAAGATTCTAACAAATTATATTCTTACGTGATTATCAAATTCTGTTCTTAAAGTAATGCTTTGCTTTCTTAGTATAATGTTAGGCGTTAAGTTAGACGGAAGTGTACCGGTAGAAAATTGTATAGGGACTTGAAAATAATAACAAGAAATTTTACTTTTTACTGGAAAAGTTATAAAATCATAAAAAAAAGTTTTTTGTTAGCTTTAAGTTAGCTTTATTATTTAAATATAATCAAAACAAAAAAAATCAATACTCGAGCATACGTTTACGACCAAATTATAGAAAAATTTGCTATCACGCCTTGAGAGTGAAATTTGTTTTACATAGTGGTACACAGCAAAAATAAAAGCAAAGTTTCCGTGCTTGGTTAGCAACGTGAGGCCAAATTTTGCTTAATCTGAGATTTTATGGGTACCCCTTATTTTTTCGAAAGATTCGAGAGCATGATGACATCAAATTTTGCTATCACTAAAAAATATGTGATGCCTTATATTGGCATTATTGTGCTCTCCAAGCTCTCGGAAAACGAGGTGTAACTAGGGTCTCAATTTTAGCAAAATTTGGTATCACTTTGCTAACCAAGTATGAAAATTTTTGCTCTCATTTTTGCTGTGTACCACCTTATGTCAAGCAAAATGAGAGCAAATTCAACTCTCAGAGCGTGATAGCAAAATTTGCTATAATTTTGCCATAAAAGTCTGCTCGGGACCGTCTTTAATTATCAATTCTTTTATTTTTGCATGAAGTATATTCTTACAAATAGAACCGAAACAAAAAATTCATAAATGAGAAATGAAACTTCTGCGAAGATACTTTGATAATCAAAAATTTTAAAAAGTATTGTTAAAGAAAATTTAACGGACGGAAAAAGGAAGTTTAATTCTAGTATGGAGACTAAATTAAGCAAGCTTTCGTTTTTAAATAATGCTTATGCTTGAATTAATTTTTATTCTTCACTATCTTTCAATTTTGAATAGGTTTTCACTTGAAAGTATTGAATGCTTCATACTGATCTTTCTAGCTAGGTAGGTATTTTGTTTTTCATTTCGAGTAAGCTTATTCCTAACGTTATAATGGCAGAATGACTTTTCTCTTCGTAAGTATGAAAAATGATCTTCCCTGCTAAAGCTTCAATTTGCAAGTAATTTCTTTCATAGCCTGATAACTTTGACCAAATTAATCCAAATTTCTGACCCCCAAACCATTTGATCACCATTTTCCCGCACAGCTCCAGTTAATATTCAACCACCTCCTCACCAATTTGTGTGTAGAAATATCATCGAATCTACACGCAACTTCCCTCAATATTATCAATTCCGGAAAGCGGAAGTGGACAATTGACATCCTCGAGAGGTAGAAATTTGGATGGAGCTTGTGTGTGTCAAACTCGATTCCGGGACGGCGACCGAGTCCTGTCGCCAATACCTAACCTCATCTAGTCAGACGACAACGACGACGAGCGACGTAAACGAACCAACACTCTTCATTAACTTCATTCAGCTCGCTTGCTCGCTCGACACGGAAACGACTCACGTTCGTTCGTTCACCGGGGTAGTCCAATTTACCAAAAGCACGAAACGGCTTTTCGGGGACAATTTTTATCAAATCAAGCGGTGGGTATCGGATCGAGCCGGGTCGTCGTGACACCATGGCGGAAAACTAAAGGTGAACCTATAGTTAGCAAGGGGCCACACCACTTCAGGGAAGCAAAAGGGTGGGTGAGAAGTACGGACGGTTGCTGAAGAAGTTTGTATGTAGGGGTAGGTTGTACGAAAACTCTTCCACCGGAGCAGATTCTCATCGGTAAGTGGTCGCATATTTTTTCGGTCGTTCCTATCTGAAGTGAGTCAAACGACCAAAAGTCACGCTTTGACGAGCGACCAATATTTTTTTTCGCAGCACTTTTAGAAACATGCTCTGTTTTTTTCATTACCGAAATTGTTTTAAGCAGTTGTCTTTTGCTGTCGTACGAGTATCGTTTAAGTTTATGCTATAGTTTTCTAGAAGTTCCGTAGAAAAATTAAAGCTAAGATTCAAAACCGTAAAAGCTAATTTTGAGAAAAAAAAAACTTGTCAAACTCTCCAATATCCTTGTTTATAAAACAATTTTTCGTTCTTAAAAAGTAGCCATGAAATCCATTTCGACTCATTTCCAATTATTTCCGGCTGATACAATCAGATTAGCTTTTCGTGTCGCTTCCTTTTGCAAAGTTCGTGCTTCGGGTGTTAATTTTCAAAGTAGGTACCTATAGTCTGTATTGCTTTTTGAAAGCTTTAGCTTGCGCTCAACAAAACAGCCTTAGGGTTAAGATTTTACAATCAGCATAACTTCCCTATGCTTAGTGTTGCCTGAATCACCAGGTGGAACTGGAAATTCATGATTTTGGTATCAAAACAAGTGGCGACCGACATTGTTTCAGATATTTTAAGATTTTTCAGTATTGGTTAACTTCTACTCGCTGTACCTATATCACCCATCTTTTTAAGCGATTGGTAAAAATTTGTGTCAAGCAATCTATGAGGGAATATCATCCCCTTTCATCTTTCATATTTTATTTCTGTCAAAAGTAGTTTTGTACTGTAGAAAAGAGTGAAAAGTGACAAAAAAATGGAACAACAAAAATTGAATAAAAAATAAAAATATAATTTCTCGCGAAAAAAAGGTATCGGAAAAAGTTTTAATTTATATACCCCTTAATTTATGCACTACTTCTAAGCCTTTCATCGTTATTTAGCGTGGGTGACAAAATACTTGTTTTGAACAATAACATTAGCATGGTACATAAAACAGTTGCAATTTGTAACAAATGACTCCAATATGATTTTTGTAAAGCTTTTGAGCCACCAAATATCAGTTTTACCCCTTTCCTGCCCATGGCAGCACAGGTGATCTACAACTTCGCACATCTCGAATTTGAACTGGGCGTTTTGGATCAACACCATTTTCTCATCAAATGTGCAGATATGAATGAAGAATCATTGCACAAAAGAACATCGATTAACTAGTTTTTGCTCGGCAGATCAAAAGCTACGCAAAAGTTGGATTTTTTTCAAATTTAAATCAAGTAGTTATTTGATAGTCAATAAATCTACAAGTTTACATAATTATTCTCAATAAAAATTATGACGTGCAGAACGTTGCTGTAAGCAAAATCAAATGATGGTTTGCTTAGAATTCCACAAAAACAAATAAATTTTCGAATAAGAAGAGTGGATTATTTACAGGTGATACACTGAGAACAAAAAGTACTTGTCATCTTGCTTAAGCGTTTTATCAATACTCATGAAAGTTAGTTCGTCAAAAGTTTTTTCTCTTCAGCATAGGTATTTTATCTACTAAAATAACCTCTGGTCTCGAAAAATATCGAAAATTTTGTGAGTTTAAAAAATATATTATTCAGTTTTTCCTGGCGCCAAGTGTCAAGGTGGCCATTATTCAAAGCTCAAATAAAATACGTTTACTTTTGAGGGATAGATATACCCAAGAAATATTTTACAAAATAGGATCATTTGAGTTTGTGATCAATGAGGTGATAAAATTCCATGTATTTTTACCGTGTTGTTAGCTTTCCACCCATGATCCACCCCGATCTACCTCAAAACCCTAGTTATCAACTGGATCATTTAAGTAGACTGGAATTATGCATCTTTTGTTCTAGAACTTTTGTTGTAAATCAATATTTCTATTTTTAAAACGTGAAAAACCTCATGGGAAGAAAAGGGTAGATTATGAAAAGGTTTGTTGGTCAATGTTTGCATGAAAAATCTTTTGGATCTATATTTTTGCAATTAAATAGTAAAATTGGTATTTCATAATCTTCAAATATGTATCTATTTCTCCGGCGGCTTGCAAAAAAAAGCTTCTCCTTGTGAAATCAATGCATTAAGAAACAAAAGGGGTGGTTTTAGTGAAAGTTCCATTTTTTTTCTTTCTGTATGTAGGTACAGTCTAAACACAGACAAACAGACAGGACACTCCGTTTTCATTCTTCGCAAACTGTAAACGATAAACCATAGAACTAGGCAATGTCATTAAATAGGGCTAGTTCACATCTTTTAAAATTTCTAATTTCCATAATGATAGGCATTTTTTTTATTTACAAATGGTTTTATTAAGGCATATTACTTATAAAGTTTTTATGTTTCAGGAGTATTTTTTCTTACTTTGTGTTAGTAAGAGGGGGGGAATTATAGGCATTTGTTTTTGTTTATTCTAACGTGACAACCAATAAACTTTTATAAATTAAATCCATTTAAAAAAAAGACGCTTTGAATAAAGCTGTGGCTCAAACCGGCACTCTCTGATCACAAAATGTAACTAGACTAATTATTTAACTCATTGAAAGTGGTTTTCAATATTTGGTTCAGGAATTATTTGACGATCTCATATTTTTTGCTCTTGACGCCCTTGAAAGAGAAAATTTGAAGTGATTTGATCTTGAACTGCCGCACAGTGGTTCAAAATTTAAAAAAAGTTGGCAAAAACTATTGAAATGCTATTTTATCAAAGATTAAAGAGCGAAAGTAGATCAAAAGAAGAAACAGACTTTTTTTTTCGTTTTTTCCTATAATTGCTGGAATAGTTTTAGTCTCAAACTGGAAAATTGAAAAAGGTCAACATGTATGAATATTTCTGTTAAAATTTAAAAAGGTCTTCGAAACTGCTCCAGTTTAGTTGCATGAATATTTAGACTGATGTTTTATGGTGAAGTTGCATATAAACAGAAGCTTACTGTGCTTGATTTATTCCGTATAATTATTTAACTAGCAGCTCATTTTAAAATATGTTTTTGTTGAGGCTTTTAGCTATCCAATGGTTCATAGTTTATCACGGCGATCGGCAGCCTAACATTTTTTTGTTTCCGAAAAATAAACAGAATGATTTGATTTTTTTGTCATCAAACTTAAGGTTCTCTACTAGGTGAAACTATATTACCCTTGATATTAAGCATTTTTTTCATCTCAACACTGTAAAAAAGTTGACGTCTATCACTTCAGTATAAATATTTTAATTTTTTTTTTAAATATACACAGATGCCTTTTTGATTGTTTTCGATTAAGAAATAAACTTATTTCTTAATTTTGTCAAGAGATTTATCATCGAAATTCATGTTTGTTACTAATTTTTTTTTCCTTAAATTGAGCAGGGAAAAGCCCTTGGAAGTTGGTCTATTTCCAAAAACCATTCTCCCAAAGGCATAAAACCTCCTCATACATTTATTGATTTTTTTTCTGATTTTTTCAAAACAAAATAACTATTTTAAAGTTTAACATTTCTTTTTTTTAAAACTATTTCATTATTTGATGATTTGGTTATTTGCGGCGATATTGTGGATAGCGGTTTCGTGGTGAGGTGGTTTTGTGGCGGGTGGTTTTGTAGTGGACGGTTATGTGGCGGCACACAGTAGTTCAAAACCTCAAAAAGCTGGAAAAAGTCAATTTTTCAAGACAGCGACAACCAATTTTTTATGTTGGAATAGAATCTCCAATATTCAAGGAACGTTATGATGTAGTTAAATATTTTCTAAGACTTTTTATTCACCATCCATGGAACAAACATGAACAATAACTTGAACACAAGAATTAAAAATAGCAATTTTTATTCTCAACCCAAAACATTTAAAAAAAAGCTTAAAAATCTTTGAAAATTTATAAATGTCTATACCGAAGTAATATAATATAATCTATTTCACAGTTTGGAGATTTTTTTTTGTTTCGATTATAGTCGTTTTACCATCTTTATGGCATACGCGACTTTATCAACGTTGCAGTTGGCGGATCGTTATTGAAAAACTTGTCCGGTACAACTGTGTTCGATGTTTGCTCTTGGGCTCGAACTCGCGGACATCGGCTCAGGAGACAACAGACTTGCCAACTGAGCTATATCACAAGCCCCAGAGTTTGGAGATGAAAAACGTCCTCAATATAATGAATTTAGAACCCAAAATTAGATGATCAAAAATTTTCGATTTACTCTATTTATTTTTTGGAAGCAAAAATATAGCTTGCATTACCGATCGCCGTAGTAAATTATATACCGTTGAACAGGTGAAAGCCTCATCAAAAACATATCTGAAAATCAGCTGCAAGTTTTTGCTATATTTTGAATACGATGTCTTTGAGTGGAACGTTATTTGGTTCAAAAATGGAAACTTTGATGTATTTATTCGGTGTAAACCAAGCATTGTTTGCTTCGATACATGTGCAACTTCACCAGAAAACATCAGTTTAAGTATTAATACAACTAATCTAGAAGAATTTTTGGGCCCATAATTAATATTAACAAAAATATTGGTAAATAATTCAAAATATTCAATTTTCCAGTATAAAGCCTCAAACCCGTTTTAACAATTATAGAAAAAAATAAACTTTGAAAAAAAATTCAATCTCTTTGGTTTTTCAACTTTCCACCCATAATTTTAACAAAAAAGCTTGTTATTAATTTTTTCCAACTTTTTTTATTTTGAACCACTGTGCGGCGGTGGCTGGCAGAGAAAGTATATAGAGAACATTCGTGTTGTGGCGATAGTGGTGGGTATGTATATTCAGTGAAGAATTTGATTTTTTCAAAACCACCAGTGAGATTGCTTTCTGTTAAAGGAGCTCTTACGAACTGGTTTGCTAATAGATTAACGATTCAGTTTGTTTTATTTGTAAGTCATACCTACTAGATAATTAGCTCAGTTGGTTTTGAGGTGGGCTATTACTTGGCGTTTGAAGTCTACTTTGTTGGGTATGATTTTCAAGTATGCCGGAAGCGTAATAAATTTTGATTTGCTGAAGTATTCAGGTGACTTTTTCGATTTCGATCTGTGGTTCATCTGGTGGATTTGTTGGTTGTGGTGGAAACCTGGATTGTATGGCATATTAAATATGGTTCCCACTTTTGAGTTCCCTTAGTGCGGCTCTTGGTAATATTGATGGCGAGGATTGGAGGAATACCCAGAAAACCAGAAGTCGTATTTTATTTTACAGATTATATCGTATAGAATGTTATTTAAACTCATTTTCGTATATCTGCACCTACAATGTGCGGCCCATGCATATTCTTTATCGTGTTTAAATGCATTGCATGATTTTATTACGACAATACAATCCAAATCAAGAATATATGTGCTAATGTACCTAAATGGCCTCCAAAATGATACTGGTTTTGCTGCATTATATACGATTTGTTTAGACGTATATTTGCACGTATATTTGTGTTGCAAATTCGAAATACCCACCAAATGGTTGTCTGGATAGAGGGTTAAGCTTGAATCAAAGATTGCTTTAATCAAGAATTTTCGATTTTAAATCAGATAAGAGCAAAGGGGTTTTACGCAGAAAATGACTTCTAAAATGCGCTAGTCATCTGCACTGATAAAACGAAAAAATTCATCAAAATGATCCAACAAATCTAGTACAGATCTATCAAGCTCCACTGAGAGTCAGATTAAATTTGAATAGAGGAGAACGGGGATAATTGATCCCCTTTTCTTATTTTCATCATATCTTTTTGTGAAAAATTAGCAACTCGCCGTTTTTAACATTTTCTGACAGCGTGTAATTTCAAGTTTTTATGCTTTAAAAGTTAGAACGTTACATGAACTCGTAGATGAACAAGAAGCTTTTTCGTTGTTATATTATTTCAGTTACAGGAGAATTGATCCTTTACTAAAGGAGACTTGATCCTTAATTCAGGATGCCCTGACCCTTGGCAAAAATTAAGTAAGATCCAAAGACAGAAGGCCAGTTGACTATTTTTTGCCATATTAGTTCTCATTTGACACTTTGTAAGTAAAGAGAGTTCTAAAAGTTTGTTCACTACCCTAGAGTCATTGCACACTTTAAGGCGCAATTTCCTAGTTTTTAGATAATACTGATAATTACTGTATAAACATAATTCATTGGGCAGATATTAGTAATTTCATAATAACCAATGATCATGATCCATTCAGAATAAAAATATATCTTTTTGGGCTCTAGGGATCAATTACACCCATTACATACATTTTGGAAAAAGTATTCTTAAAAAAAATTGAGTGTTTAGAATTGCTTTGGAAATATGACATTATGAAGTTTATTTTATACTTCAACGGTTGACATGTTGGAATAAATATTTTTTTGTAATTTTTTCATGTGAGAAAAATTTTAAAATTATAAAAAAATCAACAAATCACATTGAAAAAATCCCAATAAAGTTCAATATCTCGAAAAATGAAATTTTTATAATTTGTTGAGATAACAGCATTGTTGTGATGTTCAATCTGGTACTTTTTTTTAGAACATTTGATATTTGTAAGACATCTATTTCGAGAAATAGTAAAGGAATCGAGTATCCCCAGGGATCAAATATCCTCATTCTCCCCTACTGTATTAAGAGGGCAACGTTATTTATGAGCCATCCCACTGCTATTGTTTAGAATCGCAATATCTGAGCTCTGAGGAAAACAGCCGGGAAAACATCGACGAAACCTTCAACAACAACTCGAAAAGCTCCGAAGTTGAATCCAGACGCGCTCATGCACCGGTCCCACGTTAGTCTGAAAAGCTCTCTCTCCATCCGTTTTCCATCGAACCCCTAAACCGAAAGACAATTCAACAGGAGGATGTTTTCCCTCAAAGCAGAACCAGCAAAAGCTTTTCTGCATGAGAGGAAGTAGGCAAGAGAGCGCGAGCCAATGGAATGGGAGCGGAGAAAATGTCGCGGTGCTGCTGCAGCAGGACGTTCCGAATCCACCGACCGAAGCCAGCAAACCAGCTGATGATTTTTCGGGGCTGCTGCTGCAGTTCTACACTCCGGCTGTTCGGTTGGCGGAAACAGTTTGTTGCTGACGTTTGCCAAGGGCTGGCGTACTTTGGCTTGATTTGGCCCATCTGTTCCAATCGAAAGAGTGAGTTCAAACCGCCTGTCTGTCGTCTGGGAAAATTTGTGCTGCGGGTCGGTTGGCCTTTTCCCCCTTTTTCCCCCGTGTTTCCGGTTGACGGTAGAGGGGGTTGGGGTTGGTCGGATTTTTTCCGTTGTTTTACTGGTAGTATCTTCTTTTTTCGGCAAAAGGGAGTTTTGTTTTTTTTGTTGGGTACGATGGGTTAGTACGGAGAATTGCTGAATTTGGTGCAGTATTCGCGAATATTTGAAAAAGCTCCCCCACGTAAAAAAAAAATCGAAAAATCATCAGTTGCAGATCTCCAAACATGATTGATGGTTGTTTTAGAAAAAGTGTAGTGAAATGTGAAGTTTAGAGTTAAGAAGTGTTGATGAAGATTCAAGGTTTCACTGATCTCAGCCGTCTAGATAGAGTGTTTAAAACAAAATCGGTTAATGTCGGAAGCAGAATGTGAAGAAGAGTAAATCCTTAATTTTAAGGAAAAAAATAAATGTAACACTAAACATCAATCAAAATTTCTTGAAATGTTCACTCCCGAGGATTATACCGGTGGAAAGTAGGTGGCTCCAGAGAGAAGATGTTTCTCAAACTCCGTGAAAAATTCTTCAAGAATCTGTGAGTGTACGTCGGAAGGCAAAGAACCTCAAAATATACCGCAAGAAAGCAGCTGCTTCGAACAACCGCTCCAAACTACGACTTAATCAGAATTAGTCCCCCAGTCGAGGGAGTGAAGATCAATTTGTGGCGAAATTTAGCAGCTGTGGAAAAGTTTATTCTCGCGAGCTCACCATTCCTTTTCCGTTAGCAGTTTTTCTTCAAAATTCTTAGTCTTCATGAAAAGCATAAGCCACCCTCCCCACGATTTCATTAGTGCCACAAATTGAGTCAGTTCTTTTCGCCAAAACTAGTTCCAGGGGAATTGTGGCAAGTGGCAAAGAAAACCCCCGAAAGATCTGAGAAATCAACGGAAAAAGCTGCTGAAATATGTCACATCGCATCGGTTTCCAATAATTTATGCTGCTCACGAAAAATTTCTTTCCTCGCCAGAAAAGGCTTCGGGCAAGGAAAAGTTGCTGCTCTTCAAAATCGAATCAATTGTGTCAAGTGCTTCTGCCGATTAAACAAGGAATAAATAAAAGGAAAAATCGACGATTGGATACGCGAGAAAAGATTTTTTTTCTCCGAAGAGAAATCTGTTATTTATCTGATCCAACGGTTAATAACTTGGAGCCTAAAGAAGAAGAAAAAAAAACGAGTGAAATCAGACGCTAGTTGAATCTCGAATATCAAATTGTTGACGAATGGGCAAAATTACATAAATAAACCTACGATCGGATACGAATTTGTGACCCCAGTTAATTGAGGCTGTGTCTACAAGTTGTCCTTTGAGTAGCAGAAAGTGTAGAAATTCCAATCATAATATAAAGAGTGCGAGTAAATTTCAAGTTTTTTTGTAGTATTAAATAGTTATCATTCAAATTTGATTCAACACTTTTCGGATACAAATTGGCTTTTAAATGGTAAGTTCTGAATGGATTGGATAGTTTTTCATCATAAAATCTTTCTTTGTTAAACAAAGTCAATTTTGAAAATGTTTGATTACTCTTTCATCATGTCAAGATTCATTCTGATTTATTTTTATTATGATACATGTTTAACCCATTAGAGTCATTCTTTCTCGATACTGGTTTCTGAATTTCCCATTCATTTTTCATATATTTGAAGCTTACATAATTATATCATTCTCCCTGTGGTTGGAACTAAAATGTTTTTTTTTTAAGTTTAGAAATATTTCATTCATCAGTGATTAATATGTCATCACGATTCGAAGCTGTCACGAAAACCGTGATCCGGAAATTAAATTTTGGACATCGGTGTCAAAACTCCGACGGTTGGGTTTGGAATTGTGAAATCAAAATCCGAAATTATATTCATAAGGCAAATTCAAAATAAGCACAGCGGTTCAATTTTCAAAATAAAGAAAAGATATCAATCCAAAAACAGTAATTCAAATCAGATCTCATAGTTAAAAATGCATATCTTAGCTCAGAATAAGAAATTAAATTTAGGTATGCTGAGTCAGAATTCAGTTTTTATTAAAACTTGAATATTGAAAAACATCAGTAGGGAAAAATGTCAAGCAAAATGTTCTTCTCATAACTTAAAATTTTGAACCCCTAACTAAATTTTGATAAACGACTAAACTTAATCACAGGGCTTGAGGTATAGCTTAGTTGGCAAGTCTGTTGTCTCCTGAGCCGATGTCCGCGAGTTCGAGCCCAAGAGTAAACATCGAACACAGTTGTACCGGATAACGATCCGCCAACTGCAACGCTGATAAAGTCGCGAATGCCATAAAGATGGTAAAACGACTATAATCGAAACAAAAAAAGACTAAACTTAACCAAGAGCAACATTCTCGACTCAGAACTAAGGCCAAAACCTCGAAATCTTATTCTAGGTCTGCAATTCTACTATAGTTTGTCAAGAAATTTTCTCACTTATGATAGACATTCAAAGACTGTACTCGAAAAACTCAATCAATTCACGAAAGAAGTAGGTGAAGGTTTTTGGGTACAGTTTTTAGTCTCCATAACCAAATTTTCAACAAGAATATTCTCACTAAGTATGCCTGATTGCCCAGATTTTGCCCGAATTTGTTTACTTCAGTAACTGAATAAAAAAAATTATTGCTTGATACCGATTATGTATTTTGCGTTTAAAACAATGGTTTGAGGAATATTTATCTTTGATATCTTTGGTTCAAAAAAACACTTTCCGATTTTTTTTTCCAAATTTAGGTTGTAAATTTTAAAACCGAATGTCCGGTTTTTGCAAGGTTATTAGATAAAATAGCCCAAATTTGCCCTGCCAGGATAAGTGCGGAAAAATATCTGGTGAGCTTAGGTTTGAATCATTTCCGTGTTTTGGTTCCAAAAATCATCATTTGTTGCCTGTGACCGGATTGTGAAGTTCGTATTCAGTATATTATTTTCGATTTTCAGTTCGGTTTATCATCGTGACAAAATCCTGATATGAATATTTTTTTTTGCTTTTAAAACTAATTTTAGAGTCATATCTCATGTTCGATACTCATCATACCGGATTATTAAAAGAAAATATTTAAAATATCAAAAATTTTTTTAGATTTAGATTTGAATTATTTACTCTTTATTATAATGCAGAATTTGAACTTAAAAAAGTTCCATAATGGTAATCTAGAAAAGAAATATCAGAATTTCATCATTCCGAATTCTCATTCTGATTCATTAGTTTACGAATAAATAATTGAAGAAAGAGTTGAAGAAAATCAGAAATTCTTAATTTAACTAAGTGATTTCTGGTTAGGGATTCTGTTATAAAATGCATTTTATGGTTCAAAATTATAAGGAATTTTTGTTTTCAATTAAGATTCATAAATGGATTTCAAATTAGGATATCAGAATTTATATTCAGGTTCAAAAGGCAAAATCCAGATCAGAAATTGAAATTCATAATTGATCAAAACAAGACACAGCAATACACTCTTATAAAATAAAATCTGAACTCATTTTCAAAATTGCGTTCGTTGAAAAATCTAAATTTGAATTTAAATTTTTGTTGATAGTTTATTGTGGATAAAATAACTTGTATTTAATCTTCAAGTTTAGCAAAATTCATCTGGAAATATGTTTTAATGGCCTGTTGTTAAACATTATTTGTATTGTAGATACTTCAAAAACAAAGATTTAAACTAAAATCTGAGTGCATCAACAAGTTTTTCTTCAAAATGAAGCCTTCAAGATCCCTCATTTATTTTTTAAAGCTTCAAAAAAAGAAAAATTGAACACTTTTTGGCCTTTTTTTTCGAAAATAATGATTAACTGAATGAATTACTTTTATTAAAAAAAAGAACTTAAACCAAAATAATGAGACACTTTTAGTAACGCTTTTGTTTTTACTATAATTTGTGTAATTTAAGGCGTGCTGAAAATATCTAGATTTTGCTGCTTGTTTTCAAAAACAACTATTTTAGGGATCCAACACTTATAGTACGAAATACCATTTTGAACTCTGCATATGAAAGACTGACTTTCATGACTGGAGTCAAATAAAACTAACTGTGTTACTTGGGAAAAGTTGTTGAATTTCGATTTAAGATTCGATTCAACTTGTTGAATTTCGATGAAATTTTGGGAAATCTAATTTATTTTATCTGTGTATATTTGCATCTTATTCCTAGTGAACCTACATATAAGTGAAGCGACGTCTGAAACACAAAGTCCAATCGATACAAAAGAACTGTTATAATCGATTCCAATCGATCCTAGCTTTTGTCGTGGAGCTTCATCCGGTTCTAGCGAAATGTTTTAACTCTTTCCTAGAACCGGATTGAATAAATATTTAACAAAAGTTCAAACAAAGAATGATGTATCAATATTCGACAGCAACCAAAACACGTATCAATTTGAACTGAAAGTTCAATATATCAAAAATTGATAATCAGCGAGTCAGATTGAGAATCCAATTTTCAGACTTTGTTTCAGATGGAAAATTTAGGGCAACTGCATCTGTTATCCGGATGCAGCTTGGACAAAAAAAATCCTCAGCACTGTTTTGTGGTTCAATGTTCAAGCTTAAAATGAACGTTCAGTAAATCCAACAAAACGATATTGTATATCATGCCCGGTGGATCGCGATAAACGGCATGAATGACTTGAATTTTATTAACAATCACATATTTTTCAAACTATGAACACGATCCACCAGAGCCGTGAAAAAATAGCATCTTTTCATAAATTCGTATGACGTGCTTTAAAATAATCTGCCTGAACTACAACAGCAATCACAATACTCTCCTTGGTTGAGTTTTCAATAAGAAAGCTAAAAGCTCCACGACAAAAGCTAGGATCGATTGGAATCGATTATAACAGTTCTTTTGTATCGATTGGACTTTGTGTTTCAGACGTCGCTTCACTTATATGTAGGTTCACTAGGAATAAGATGCAAATATACACAGATAAAATAAATTAGATTTCCCAAAATTTCATCGAAATTCAACAAGTTGAATCGAATCTTAAATCGAAATTCAACAACTTTTCCCAAGTAACACAGTTAGTTTTATTTGACTCCAGTCATGAAAGTCAGTCTTTCATATGCAGAGTTCAAAATGGTATTTCGTACTATAAGTGTTGGATCCCTAAAATAGTTGTTTTTGAAAACAAGCAGCAAAATCTAGATATTTTCAGCACGCCTTAAATTTTGTTGGATGAATTTTAGGCATGCTGAAAATAACAAAATTGACGCGTTCGATAATATCGTCAAGTGCTGTTAAATTGAGATTTGCCAAGAGTTGATTTCACAGTTTTATGCTAATTCGATTTTTTTGTACAGCTAATATTTCCTGTTTTCTGTATTGAAATGTTACTTCTCAACAATGAAATGCTTAAAAAGAGAACAAAGTTTGCCTTTGTTTTTGTCAGTTTGTTTTTCCAGATTTATGACCATGTTTAGGACATGTTTAATGAACAAGTTTTAATAATTTTGATAGTGCGGTAAATTCTTTTATATCGGTCGTTTCTTCAAGTGGAGTGCAATAAACGTAAGTCGTAATCGTGTGTGGAGTTGGTGGAGGTGAACAAATTAAAGGGGCTGGTACTGCGCCTTCCGAACTGATCCAGAACCGTTATGCTCCCAAAGTGCTGTTAGATTGCAGCAGGTGAACTCAGAACTCCGAAAATTTAAGATTAGTACCTGTTTTTCATTTCAATTTTCCAAGTATTCGTTTAATAGGTATAACTAGTTCATTTTTTTTGCTAAACATGCTTGATTTCCTTTTTCAAATTATAAATGTTTATTATGAATTTACAATGAATATATTCACTCAAATTGGTGGGAAAAAAACGGAAATGAATTTAAAAGTATTGATTTTTCAAAACATTACTTTGTGCTTTTCAAGCATTTAAGCTCTAAATACTTTTAAAATGTGAGGCAAAGGAAAGAGAAAAGAATCCAAGAGTTTTTGAAAAGGCAATAATCATAGAAAAACAATTTGGAAACATTTGTGTCTAAGTATTACAATATAATTCATTTTTATTTTAAGTTGGAATTTGAAATGTATGGTTTGAAAACAAATGTAAAAAATATGAAGTTCCTCTAGAATCGATTTGAAAAATAAACATGTAAATGAAGAATTCCGAGTTCACTGATTTAAGGTGGATATGAGTAGTCAAACAAGCTAAGATAAGCTAAGCTAACACCGAACTGCTCAAAAAAATTGCATTGAGAAATCAAATTGAAGGAGAACGTTCACTTTATTCTTGAGTCAAGGAAGTGCTTTTTTGGGTTTAAAAATTGTGGTATTTCGATCTGATATCAAATTTGTTTACAATTAATTTCATATATCTAAGTTTAAGTTGAATTCTAACGCTGAAACATCTAATCTGCTTATATTCGTATCAACAAAACTTGAGTAACTACTAACTTTTAAATTTTGAATTTGTTTTGTTTGTTGAACATGTTTAAGACTGGCTTGACTATATCCACGTACACTCTTGACGTTTAGCGTTTTTTTAAGAGTTTCGTTAATTTTCGTTTGAAACACATGACATCATTCAATCTGGAGAAGTCGTAATACAATACAATGATTAAAATAGAAAAATAGAAATTAAAGCAAAATTCATAAAAATTCAACCACATCTTGATTTGAAACAAGGTTCAAATGCCTTAAATTCAAGAAAGTTCTGCAAAAACCAATGATGTGACGTATCAAATATCATGAAAATTTTAGAATAAAATAAAATTTAAAACAAAAGAAATTATAACAAACATCACTTTAAACAATTTATAACTTTAAAATTTTCATAAGAATATGTGTACGGAAAACAAATTTTATTTTAAGGTAAACCGGGGTAAGTGGGGACGATGGCTATTAAAACAATACTGCGATCTATTTTTTCTAACTTTTAATGAAGAATGTTAAATTTACTTGTAATTTCTCCAATAACTACGATGTCGAGTTGATGTGCATCTTTTTCAATTGCAAATTTCTCGTAAACTAGCTGGTTCTTGACGAAAAACTCTACACTGAAACAGTCCTTACATTCGAAACATCCAGTTATGAAAAGAATCAACGGTTAAAAATGAAGAAAAAAGAGTTTATTTACAAAAATTTAAAAGTTTGTCTCTAAACTCTACCTGGGGTAAGTGGGGACGGCTTTATACATATTTGATGTTTACACATTTTTTTTTCAATTTTCTCTCAAACGTGGTTTTAGCTGCCCCTATTAAACTGCTCTAATTTCTATGAACAAGGCCAACACAAGTATCAAATTCTTGTTTTATTACCCCTTTTGATTTATCCGTAAATCCCGAAGGGGAAAATAATTAAAGATCAAGGTGTTTTAATGGAAAAAATGATCAATTTTTGTTTACAAATATATTGCATGCAAGCTTTTGTCTAATATGTTCCAATTTATTGAAAATTTGGATTATTCTTTAGTTATCTTCAATACCCCCCCCCCTCCCCCCTCCTCCCGCCATGGGTGGTGTATCAGCTCCAAGTCAAGTGACATAGAAAGGATTTCAAATTTGTTCCGGTCTAATTGAATATTAAAAATGACATATGAGAAAAAAAAAATTACTATCTATCTTCTCACCTTAAATCCGGCCCTTACTGTACAAACAAAAGGTCTTATGAACTTGACTCATCACTCACATCAATAATAATCCACCTTTATCAGCCCTTATTTGTTCAAAGTTAATTATCCTCACGCAATTCGACGAACGACGAAACATTTCTTCATTATTTCTCTACGATTCCCTTAATTACACTTTTATAGTTCCGTTCATAAAATTGACTGTTCGAACTTCTCTCGAACGCCCGTAGTTTATTTGTCCAACTTCCTCCAGGAAACTTCCGCCCCACAAAAACTTCATCCTGACTTAGACCTTAGCCCGATATTGGATTCCGAACCGATTGAGATACACTTTTGCGCTACACACGGAATGCTGATGAGCTACGATATCGGAAGGTAACTTGCTACCAATACCTAAATGGAACCGGAATTCTTTTCCTTTGATTCCGAGCTCATTTCTCACAGTTTCCGGAGCCGGTGTTTTATTAACTCCGGCAGTCTCACGCGCAAAAGTTACCGAAGAAGTAGGGATAGATGATTATAGGTTTCCGACTATTTTACGACTGCCAAAAAACCGATTGGGGGATAAGAGGGATGAAAATCTCCTTAGAAGGTAGTAGCGAGAAAAAAAGACCCGACCGACAAAAGTTATTCCGTCGGGAGTCGCACTTTTCCATCTACCTACTCACGAAAAGCCAGCTGTTGCGAGCTCATTAATTTTCCAAAGCGGTTCATTGAATGCCGCCGTGCGTCGTGTATTGGGCCCAACAACAGTTTCGTATCGGTTTTTCCAAGTTGAAGGCAAATATTTAGCGTCTGGAATTAATCAGATGAACGACGAAGCAGCGCACACAGGTCGTTGGAATTCCGGGCAGGTGTTTTTCTTCACTTCGGAATTTTCGGAAAATCAAACGAATGTTTGCGGAGGTGGCTCCAAAGAATCGGTTTTGATTTATCGTTTGACAAATCATTGTGCGATTGCCAAACGGAATCAACAGAGTTGATAAGAAGTTCTTTGATTTCTCGAATTTTCCTTCATAAGCATTGAACGATTTATGGAACGACAGTTTAAAATTATCATTTCTATTTTTCTTGATGAGAGAAAATCTCAAGGCCTTAATAAAAGTTTTCCTAGACATTTGAATTTGGAAAAGTGTTTTCAATCATTTCATAAGCGAGTGTTCAATTTATATTGTTTTGCTTCCAAGAATTCAAGGGTAACACATTCTCTAATACCTCTTAAGATTTGACAAATGCTCAATTTCGTCCTTTTGCTACGAATATGGGAATATTTCGTAAGCCAGTTGAGTGAAAAAAACTATTATTGAAAAAAAATTCACTTGTTATTTCAACAAGTAAATGTAACTCATGTGAAAGTAGGTACGTGTTTAACCCCTGCGTTGCCACACATCCATTTGGGAAAAGTTAAAATCAAAAAAAGGATTCTACAATAAATTTCTTGTATTTTTTTTTGATATTTTTTTCAAGTATTTGCGACCCATTCGCTTTAAAACAATTTCTTAGCAGTCTAGATTTTAAATTTGAAATAAATATTTCCAAATTAAAGTTTTAAAAATTCATATTTATCTGAATTCTAAAATAAATGTCAGATCAGGAAAAAAATTACCTAGGATTAATTGTTAGGAAAATGACAACAATTGTTACACATTATTTAACTTAATTTACATTTCTTTTGTTAATTTTAGGGCTCATTTAAGGGTGGATGAAAAATTCCGTTTTAAGTGTTTTGAATTGGAAAAAAATTAATAGCGATTTTAAAGATAAATTTTTGATTAGGAAAAAATCAAAGATTTATGTTTTTAGAAACCAAAAATTGAGAATTTTTCAAACAAAGTCAAATTTTTCAAAATAATTTCAGAAAATTTCCGGGTTTTATAAATTTATTTAAAAGTTTGTAAAAGCTGTACTTTAAAATTCGGTTATTTTATTTGAAAATTTAAATAAAAGAAGACGAAAAAGATAAACATTTAAGCAGTTTTTTCTCTCAAAAAACCTGTCTAACCATTATATAAACTTATTAATAGAATTAAATAATTCAAAAGAACAGCATTTTTGTGCTTATGTTTTAATGACTAATTCAGTTGATTTTAGCGTCCTGAGCTCGAATCTTTTGTCAAATTTGGACTATCAAGTTTTGTTTTTATGATGCAGAGTTTCAAATTAGGTCATTTTTATGTGAAATCAATCATTGATAACTCATTAAGTTTCAAACTTCTATCTAAGAAAAAATCTGATTCTGATTTTGTTAATTATACTTCTTTCGATTAAGGAATTATATTTAGTTGATGATGATGCACGATCTTAAAAAAGCTAAATTCAACAGTTTTTAAAAATTTGGTAAGATACCATTGCAAGATTTTTGACAATATTGCAGAAAGTTTTGAAAAAAAAACTTGACTTCATTTAACAAATTTGTTGAAACCTGCAAAACAATTAAATTTATGTTTTGAAAAATATCTTAAATACAATTTGGTTAAAAACTTCTTTAAAAGTTCGTTGAATGGGAAAAACTAAACAAATAGAAAACTTCTATAATTTTTTTTCGCAGAACTCAAAATTACTTGAAGTTATAACGAAAGTTATGAGCCGTTTCAAATAAAGAATTTACAAAAAAAAAAGGAAAGTTGATAATTTATTCTAAACTATTTTTTTATAATGTTCTGTTTGTGTTTTAAAGTTTCGTCATTATAGTGTAGAACTTTCTTAAATAATTTCAACCCATTTCAAAAATTATTTTAATAACAAAAACTGATAGAAAAATTAAATGTTTAGATTCAGGGCTCTCAAAAAAGTCAAAATTGCGTTTTCAATTCATTACACCTAGGAATAATGTGAATTTTGTGGCGTTGTGTAATTTATCAAAACCTATTTAAATATTATGTTGAGTATTAAGAAGAACACGAAACTCAAAATAAAATTGAGACTGAAATTGGTTTCTTGAAAAATATTTCATATCAGCATAGCATTCATAATGACATAAATTATATTTTTAGAAATTAAGTAGAGGATAATAGATTTTTGCTTATTCTGTTGACCGCTGTCAGAGTAAAACGCTTGTAACATAGTTTCCAACTTGTCGATGTATAAAATTGTGTAAATCGATCAACTAATTTTGAAGTTAAAATGGTTCGTTCAAAACAAACCCCTTCATTCCCCGTTCGCATAGCCTTAATGTGTACAGTTAACAATTAAGAAAATGTTTACATTTCTTCATTTATTGTTTATTAAAGACATTCACATTCACATTCACATTTCCACTGGATTCTCAATAAATTGGACTGGGAATTTTGATAGATTATTTCGCTCCTAAATTTATGCGTGTGAAATCTTTTTGATTCTCTAGCATTATGGGTGACGCGTGCTTTTTCCCACGTGGAGCTATATTCAACGGATTTTCTATGTTGCAAACAGTGGCCCTGAATAGGTGTGCGATTTTATTTTTCGAAATCTAGAAGCACACTCAGCATGCCTTGTTTGGAGAAATTCAGATTTATGAATCATCTGTTTTATGGAATTTCGGATTTTGCTTTCAGTTGATAATAAAACTTTGTAACTAGCCCTTTTAAAATGCGGAAGAATGTCGTGAAAATTTAAAGGCTTAAATAGCTAGTATTTGGCAGATGAAATTTTTCAAGTATAATGAAGATGAAAATAGAATTTGCAGCCTTTCAAAGACAAATTTGTAATTCGAATTATTTTTTCGAAGGAAGGGGAAAAATATTGCATGAATTACAAATTTAAAAATCTTGTTTTATTTGGGATTTCAATCCTCTTGGGTTTTTTTCATCCCATAAATTTCTTATTTATGTTTTCATTTATTCCCCTATTAAATTACATCAGAGAAAAACATGAAAATTGAGGATCACCGAAAATGTGTTTTTCACAATCCACAAAAAAACTCTGATGAACAGAAAGTTTTCAAGAAACCTTATCCAATGTTTGATCGAAAACTCTTAGAAAAAATTGTTGGTTAACAAGGTTTTCTCACCTTGTTAACCAACAATTTTTTCTAAGAGTTTTCGATAAAACATTGGATAAGGTTTCTTGAAAACTTTCTGTTCATCAGAGTTTTTTTGTGGATTGTGAATGAAGAAATTTAAGACCAAGTTCAAATATTTCGTATACAAAATCCTTATTGTTGCTAGCTTTTAAGAAGTGGTAAGTTTTGAAATATAAAGAAAGTTTGAAAAGAATAACTCGAACATTGAATTTTTACTTGTCAGTTTAGGTATAGAGCGTAACTTTTTGAGGATATAGTCTATATGACAAGAAAATAAAGCATGATTCACGACAAATCTGGACGCACTGTTTATTACACCATAGCGCTCTTAGTTGTCGGATCTGGAAATTTTTAACAATACTTTGTTCGGAAATGTTTCCTCTATCAGTGTTGAAAATTTCATTACGATTCGTTTTGTTCTAAAAAAGTTACACGTGTTGGAAGCCGCGAGACTAAAATTAATTTTGGACATTCAAGTCAAAAACCCGACGTGGTCGGGTTCAAAAATCGCAAAATCGTTAAAGTGGTCAAATCAACCGCATGCATTCTCAAACGTTTCCGTGAGATGTATACATCGATTGGCAGGTTCATACCAAGCGTCATAGTGGAATTAAGGATCAGAAACTGCATTTGAAGGTGTTGAGAACGATCAAGGCAAACACAGGGTAGTCGGACTACGACATCGCCAAGAAATTCAACGCCGACCGGTGCACTGTCAGAAGGATTCGTCTACGCGAAGGAATACGATCCTATCAGGCCAGTAAGCAACTAAACCGGACATTGAAGCAGAATTTAGTAGTCAAAGGACGTGCCCGGAAGTTATACAACAAGATTCCAACGAAGTTCGATGGATGCATACTCATGGATGACGAAACGTACGTGAAAATGGATTTTGGGCAGCTTCCTGGCCAAAAATTTTATAAAGCCACTGCAGTGGTGCACTGCGCTGGTCGGGATGATGTCCCCGGCAAGTTTGAATTCGTTTTTGCTGATAAGTTTGCAAGAATGTTTTTGATCTGGCAAGGTATTTGCAGCTGCGGACAAAAAACACTGGTTTTTGTAAAAACAAGACCATGGACTTCGAAATGTACAAGGAGGAGTGCCTGAAAAACGTTTTTTTTTCGTACATTAGATCTTACAAAGGACCAGTAAAGTTTTCGCCAGATTTGGCAAGCTGCCACTACTGCAAAGAGGTACTAAAGTGGTATCGGACCAACGGGTGGATTTTGTCGAAAAGAACATCAACCCACCCAACTGCACACAATTCCGCTCTGTCGAAAAAACTTGGGCAATTGCAGAAGATGAAGAAGAATGGTAGGACGACTCGGGATGCAACAGCGATGAAGAGATTGTGGAACAAAATGGCCGCTGAGGTCAGCGAATTTGGTGTCCGAACTAAAATGAGTGGTACTCGACGAAAAGTTCGAAAATTCATTAAAACAACATCGGAATAATTTTTTTTATTATTTTTCCTTTAAAGTGCAATAATTGCAATTTCAAGTACAAAACATTTTTATTTCGTTGTAGACCCGAGATAGACCCGTTTTAATGCGTCCAGATTTGTCGTGATCCATGCTTTAGGGTTGCCATACGTCCCGCATTTTCCTCAAAATGTCCCGCTTTTCTCTTGAAAAATGTTTATAAAAATGACTGACTTACACTTGCAAATATTGTTAGTTATCAAATCGAGCTAGGACTGTAGTTTACTTTGCCATAAAATAAGAATTTGCGTTTTTGTGCTTTCCTTTTTACTTCCGTGCCACCATCATCATTTGTACCACCTAACGATCATCATTAGACAGAATACAAAGAGAATTCTAGACGATCACGCGCCTATAATTTCGCTCCCAAAAATACAATTTTTTAATCCCGTGATTTATTCCCCGAAATTGGCGCAAGTGCCTTTCTAGCGTTTTATATACGATCCAATAGTGGATTTACCGTCACCCGTTCGTCAAAGTGGACATTTACCCGTTAGAAACCATTTGCCCATGTTTGGTGCTCCCGACTCTTGCTGATTCCCGCTGAAAGTCCGACAATCTGCCCGCCCGCAATCCAAGTGATCAAAGAATCCCGTTCTTGTATCCCGACAACCCGCAAACCCGTGAGCCCGTCCCGAACAAATATTCAATTTTAGGTTCTACATCGAAAATCTTTCAAATAGGTAATTTTTTAAAAATGTTGACCCAAATTGAATCTTAGATATTTCGGAAAAGTTCTTAAAAGAGTTAAAATCGTTAATATCAAATACTCAAAGACATATTTTCAACAGTGTCAGAAATATAATGTTATCTTTTTAACTATCTAAAAATTGTGGAATTATTTTTTTTCAATGCGTTGTATCTCTCAATCTAGAATATTAAAGCAAAATCTAAATAATTGATTGTATGGAGGATAATCAATAGATTAAAATTCAGTTGTTGTTTTTCATATTGGTTTGTTGGTTCATCAGTTATCTACCTAAGCAACATTTTAAACTCTGAATGGTTTTATAAAAAAAATAGTTATTATATAGGGAATTTATAAAGTCTTGTTTGCTTTGTAACGTAGTTTATCAAGATCTGTATTTAAATGCCCTTTAAGATAGCTTAAAAGCCACTATATAATCTTTTTTATAGAACTCCTGTCAAATTTTATGTTGGTTTTGTGGTGACTAAACTACACATACCTGTTTATTTCCTCTTCCATTTTGAGGACATTTGCTACCTAAATTATTCGGAATTTGGCTAACCATTCATCACACACAACTTTTCATCAGGAATTTAGAATACAGAATGACAGTCACAGTCCGCTCATTCACAAATATGTTTCGCCCGTTCATTCTTCGTCAAGTCACTCATCTTCCTCTCACAAGTTCATTCATTACCTCCAGTTCAGTTTCAGCCAGTTTCAATACAAACACACTCTTTGAACTTTCTAATCAAGTAGGGTATACTTTTGAACCATTTTTATTTTAAATCAATACAAATTTTCACACAGAACATTCATATTAGAATTGTTTATTACTATAAAGATTATTTATTTTTATTTTCTAATAATTAAGTACAAATCTATTTCTCAGGGCATATCTACCACAGGTTTTATAACCATTAATTTTTTTGGTTTAGAAGAGCGCTAAAAAGCAACCTTTCTAGAAAACCAACCTTGAAGGAAACCACAACAAAGAATGTTTTATAAACTTAATTTTTTTTGGTTTAGTAGAGCACTACAAAGCAATTATTAAACCTCTCTAGAAAACCAACAAAGAATGACAGTCCCAATCCGATCGAATAATGTAAACAAAAATGTGTGTATTTGTGGCATCGTCTCAAATCTTTACCACCAAATGGAGTAGGTATTTGAGCAATTATTTTTCTCCCGATGAAGGAAGAAGTTGTTTCGGGAGACAATGGAGATCGAGTTTTTGCCACTAAGCACTACAGTTAGTTTCATCAAACTTTCTCCTGGAAGTCAGTTTATTTTTAACCAGAATGGATGCGGTAATAAAGAAGACGAAAATCCTTTTTAAAGAGTTTATTCACAGCCGTGTTTCCGCAAGGACTTTCTTGTGCTTTCCTATCGAAGAAGCTTTGAAAACATTCCTCAATACTGTGCCAACACAACTCAGTAACATATAGACGATCAACAAACAGGGTTTTCAAATATATTTTGTTTTATTTCAAATCTTTATCACAAAGAAAAACGATTCCATTTCACGATAATAACTATACACATTAAATGCTCTTAACATCAAACATTTGGATATAAAATCTCATTTCTTTTGTTTTTTTTTACCACGTCCTTATGCAATATGATGGAAAGAGAGGTGATGAGATAGAAACGTTGCAAAAGTAGAAGTAAAGTTTTTTCTTCGTAAACATAGTAACCATGACAGAAGTGACGTCACTACCGACCATTTTCGCGACGCATTTTGCCTAGGATAAATGAAGCTCCCTGACAACGACGCGTCACGACGCAGGGCTTGTTTATGTTTATTTTCCTTTTTTCTCTCCGACGTGCAATAGTGTGGGTTCCTTTGCGCCACCTTAGTAAAAGTGTACCTCATTGGTCCTGATGACCATTCGGATTCGGAACGTTTAGAAAGTCTTCAATTTTCGAAAACTATACCATAGCTTTTTAGCGATGCGCCACCGTCTTTAAATTAATTCCTTCTGTAGTTCGCGAAATTCAGTTATCGTTCCTTTTACCTAGGTCCATTTTCAGTTTCGTCATTACCAGAGTTTCAAGCATCTCAATTAGTGGCTAAACATACACAACATTTGCCACCTTTAATTGAATACTTCCAGCTATCGATGTTTTTTTCATTCGTACCAGTTTCGTCCCAGCCGATTAGGATTTCGGTTTTCTAGCAGACTTTTTAGCTTTTAATTACATGAACTGTAACAGACGAATCTAGAAAATGAAGAAATTATGTTACTGATTTATCTTAAATTGAATATTTGATAACATTTACCTGGATATTTATAATCGTTGGTTCTCATTAAGCAACTTAAATTTCCTAGTCCGGATCATTACCGTAGATTTATTCGAAGGCTCAGTAGACGAGGAATTATGGCCAAGCTTAGCCTATTTCACGGAAAACCTTTAATTGAAAGTGGAAATATGAGAGCGGGGCGACAAGTAATTTTTTATTTTGTGTTGTTATGGTTGTGACGGAGCTGTCAGTTGCACTGATATAAAAACTTTTATAATGTTCCGTGACAAGATCGTTTAGTTTCAAAAGTAGCAAAACTGTTGTTCTGAAGAATAGAATTCAAATGAATCACCATTTTCCAATGAAATAAATGTAAATGAACAATTAATTTTCAATCGATTATTTTTGCATATTGAGTTATTTTTTATTGATTGCTACAAATAAAGTTATTTCTATTGAATGTTAGAGTTTATGCTGAAATAATGAACAAGAATATGAACGTTGACATCAATTGTATTATTTGTAGTAGAAGAATTACTTTATTAAACTCTTTTATTTCGAAAATTGCATGGGGGCGATTCATGATATAATGTCATTCTTGAGTCTCGATTGAAAAAAAAAGAAGTTCAATTGGTTCATAAACGAATCAGATTATTTTGTTTCACCAAAAGCAATTTCAAAACCTTTTTTCGGAAAAAAAATCACGAATATTTTTTTTCTGCATCAAGAAATGATTATCTTGTACAAGCTCTAGGAAAAGCTCTTTTAAGTCCATATGGTTGTATAAAATTATTATAAAGTTCTCTTCAGAACCTCCTGTAGGTGGGCCTTTTTACACTTAAAGGGGGTTTATACATGTTTTAATGGAGCTTATATAACTAAATGTTGTTTTATACCGCGGTTTTCTAGCGTCTTTCTAGTTTTTTAAAAAACTAAAATTGTTACTTGGGTATGATGATTTCATTCAAAATTCAATTCAATTTCTTGCACGCCATATCACTAGAGCAAGAGCTGTTTGACATAATCGGACGAATGAAAGATTCGAATTCAGGACGCCAAAATCTTTCAAAATCAGTAAGGCTGGAACAAATATCAATTTCTTCTTTTGTCACCCCCTCCGGCCTAATTGTAACATAACTACAAAAAATGCTGTTCCCTACTGTTAAAGTTTTTAATTTTTGGCCGGAATTCTTATTGAATTGCCTTATATTATACACCACATTTTTAAACTCTGTTGTCCAAAGTGTACAATGATGGAAGTTTTCTTGGGGTTTTAAATGTTTATAACAAATTTGAGATTTATTTGTTATTACTCAAAGGTTTATTCACGGTATTAAATTCATCGTTTACATGTAGCACTTGAAATATTTTCTCTCAAATAACTTGTTAACTCACGAAAACTGTGGAAAATTAACGTGGTTATGTTCAAAACCCTTATAAATTGAAGTTTTGTAAAAAAAACTGAGAAAAATCAATCCGTGTAAAAACATTAGTGTATTTTATATGAAAAGTTTGGAATACGTAGAAGTTTGGCTATACAATTAAGCCTTTTTTAAAGAGTTCCTCAAATGCCACGCTTTTTTCATGAAATGTCTCGCTTTTTTCTCGAAGTATCTGGCAAGCCTAAAAGAGAACATTCCTCATGTTTTACTTCCACTATATAAGAAAAGAATTAGAGTTAAGAAAAAAAACAATGAAATAATTCAAGAAAACTATAATTTATATAATTTATGATTTTCCTAAATGGGTGTATTGCAGCGCACAAAGTGTTTAAGCTAAGGAGTGTAATCGAAAAAAAATTCAACACTTTGTTTTGTAAATAACTTTTGAATGTCTCGATGGAAATTTATGAAGATTTCATTGAAACTACCAAATTTGTAATATTACGTTCAATATAGAAACTCATCGAACAACATTTTTGAGCAAAATCGTTAAAAAACGAGGAAAGTCCCATTGGAAGGCCCAAAAACAGCTGAAAATCAACTATTTGAACAAAGTTCTGATGATAAATCGTAAAAAGAAACCTATCAAATCTAACAGTGAGCTAAAATTTTAATAAAAATGCAGATGATGGATTCTATGAGAATAAGGGATGTCAAAGGTTCAATCAAACGCATCCCGAAACTTTCGACTTCAAAAGAGGTCAATTTTTCTGCCTGATGTAAAACTGACTAATAAACAAGTCTGACTTTATGTTTACAATTTAAAAAGTTACCCACACACCGGTGAAATAAACAATATACGGTGGTAAAACAAGAAGCAAAAATTGAAAAATTTGATGTCTAGATTAGTACTTGAGGTGGCTGACGATCTGTGGAAGCTGCAAATCAGTCTGTGTTACATAAATTTTTACACAATTAATGGTTTTATATACAATACAAAGAAGACTGCCTTCAAATGCGAACGTTTTCCTGCCAAAGCACTTCCGTAGGTCTCTCAAAGTTGATAACCTATTTTGGATGAATCAGGAACCAAGCCATCACGCGAAAACTGTTAAGGATTGAGAAAAGTCTACGATGTGGTTTTTGTACCCAAGGAGGATAATCTGTTAAATTTGCCGTTACTTTGAAAACATTAAAAACTTTGAATAATTTTGAAGATCAAGATCCGGGAAACAGATAACATCATCAAAGGGAGACTTGATTTTGAAAAGGGGTGGTATTTTAAACTCCGATGCTCTGTTTGATTGAACGTTTTCTCAAAAACCAATAGACATATCAGAACAAAAATTTGCACGTATAGATAAACACTTTACCACAAAGTAGTTACACTGAAATTTTCAACAATTTGTATCTATGCATTCAAAAGGGTTGCATTTTTTTCCGAATACACTCACTAGTACGAGATAAATTACGGCAGAAGGCTTTAATTGAATTACAGACTTATAGCAAGTTTTAAAATTCAGAATTTGATTTGAGGCTCAGTATCAAAATTCAAATTCCGATACTTAATTAATTCCAAAACCGATGGTTTTTGGAACAAAATGAGCCTTCGGTGTAGTTGCATGTTGTTTTATGATTTTCACAGAAGTAAAATAAAAAAAAACTTTTTGGTAAGCTCAGATTTTATTTCCAATAAATCAAAATCAAATATCATTCTCAGGCTAACAACAAGCATTGATTTCCAAGGCACAAATTCACATAACTCACCCACTATCTAACAGGTGTCTCGCTGTAACTTTTCGTAGGCATAGGAGGGTATGGCAATGATGGCTGCTTCATACCCCGGTGTGATCCATCATCCATGGACGGCTCAGCTACTTTGATCGTCTGTTTTTCGAACGCACAATCACACTTCCGTTAGAGCAACATGCTGATGGAGCAACAGCAAAACAATCACAGTGTCGTACACTCAAACATTGAAAACATTCACAAATTCTCTTGCGATTTTTTTTTCAAATGTGAGCAATCGTGCTAAATAAATTTTTAATGTTCCTTAAGCGATCTGGTGAAACTTTTTTATCCTTCAATCCAACCTAAAGTTGGACGGAAATTCTGGGTGTAAGTTCACTCCGCTCAACATGTACGACAGCCCTGTTGACGTTTATGTTGCGTTTCCAGTCGAAGTGATTGATTTATGATTCGATTGTTTGATGCTTTCTTTAACACTTTCACGCGACACTGCGCTCCGGCGCCTCATAAATAGTTACTGGGAACAGGCGAAAGGGGTTGGCTTTCGTAGTATCCGGAACAGGAAAAAATATGAACAAACATGCAAAACAACCGTGGCATCGCTGTGAGCTGGCGTGATTTTCGAGGACGAGCTTCGTTGAATGTTGGGCTAGCTACAAACATGCATATACATATATATTTACTGTTCCTACATATGTATGAATGTATTTCCCAGGCTCGTTGAAAGCTGACATGGACGTATGGAACATGTCCTCTCGAACGATACGTTGTAATGTCATTTTTGGATTTGCAATTTTAAATTGACACGAAGGTGACATGGTACTGCCTTGATAAGCGTTGATGTGTGACATCTAAGCTGAAGCTTAATATACCGTCTAAAATTAACAATTGTTTGAAATTTTATGATCTCCAATAAGTTAAAGTGCACAAGCGTTAACATCTTGAAATTTAATGATAAACTATTTTTGACCGGAAACATTTTGCTTATAAAGGGGAAACCGATGGCTTTTTTTTTTAATAATTCGTTTATTTGAAACGGCTCGGACCTTTGAGTTTTAAAGAGCCAACATCTTTTTGCTTTTTACAATTGGTTACTTAACCTAGTTTTACAATTTTTCAAAGAAAAGATATAGAAAGGGAAACGTGAAAATGAAAATAGTTATAGACGATGGTCGATAGATTTTAGGAATAGATAAATTTCAAACATGTAGTCTAAGTCTATCACAGCCAGCACATCTCTCACTGGAACGTTAGGTGGTATTCCTCGGGCCCGAAGGGAGTCTATTAAATTCGCTCTGGCGACAAGATGGATCTCACACGACCAAACAATATGCTCGATGTCATGGCAACCTTGGCCACAGCTACACAAATTGCTGCCAGCCAGGTTTACACGAAAGAGTAACGCGTTTAAGGAACAATGATTGGACATAAGACGAGAAAATACTCGAATAAAATCTCGACTTAGATCCAACCTATTGAACCAGGGTTTAAGGCAAACCTTTGGTATAATCGAGTGGAGCCATCGACCCAACTCATCCTCGTCCCATTTGCGCTGCCAGTTGACAAGTGAGTTTCTTCGAACAAAGGAGTAAAATTCGTTAAAAACGATTTCACGGTAATAAATGTCTCCTTCCGTGCACCCACTTTCGCAAGAGAGTCTGCCCTCTCATTGCCCAGAATCGAACAATGTGAGGGTACCCAAACGAAGGTGATGGAAAAGCAACGTTTAGATAAAGCACTCAAAGTATCCCGTATCTTCTCGAGGAAGTAAGGAGAACGCTTTCCAGGTCTTATTGCACGGATTGCTTCAATAGAGCTAAGACTATCCGTTATGATGTAGTAGTGTTCAACTGGTCGTGAGGCAACACTGTCCAATGCCCAGTTGATAGCTGCAAGCTCTGCAGTGTACACAGAGCATGGTGATTGAAGACTGTAAGACGCACTAGTAGTTTCATTGAATACTCCAAATCCCGTACATTCATCCATAACAGAGCCATCAGTAAAGTACATTTTTTCAGCATTGATGTGTCTATATTTAGCATCAAAAATTCTTGGAACTAAAAGCAGACGGTGCCGGTCCAGAATTCCACGAATTTCCTGCTGCATAGACAAATCAAACTGGACAGAAGAATTGACGTAGTCTGGGTCGCAAACACGAGTTGGAGAATACGAAGAAGGATTTACCTGCATGGACATGAAGACATGATATATAGACATAAATCTGGTTTGAAGATAACCGATGGCTTTGTATGCATTAATTTTACTCAAGCTTTTAGTAGGGGAGAGGAGGGCTATATGCGCAGATTAAGGAAAGCACTCATTTTCTCCAATATTCCAATAGATAGGAGTCTGAAAACTATAAACACATGAGCGGACATCTGTTTTATATACGTTACAGCAATTTTTCTGTTAAAATCTCTTACAGTTTTTTTTGAAAATAATTTTATAATAAAAGAAGTCGGAATAGCCGATTTCCGAAACTGGCGGGCTAAATGCGCATATTTATGTCTTTAGTTACATTTCATTAACACTTGCAATATTTTGATATTATTTAAATGGAAATGGTAGAAACGGATGTAATGCATACGTAAAGGCTGAAATTTTTAACATCTCTAGTTCTTTTGCATGAAACATAGTTAGATATGCCATATGGCCATATTTCATGGTAGTATTTTGTTCATATCGTATTTTTATCGGATCAGTATGAAGTTCTTCTGTTTTCGCTGTAGGATCGTGATTTGAGCGTAGATTTAATGTTTAAATGATAAAAAGTAAAAAATTTATAAGACTAATCTATTTTTCTTGATATAGGCATTTAACCTGCCTGTATATGGGCATTCAAAACTTGTCTCTTATTTAAATATCTTATCTTTTACAACTTTGCCAAAAGCTTCAATTTGTTGAATTTCCGATTTCCAGATGAATAAGAAAGAAAAACCATTAACATTTTTGTTCACAGAATCTGTACGCACGATAATTAAAGTTCAATGTATTAGAACGAAACTGACAAAAATCATGTTTTAATTTTTTTTTTTACTTTATACATATAACAACTATTTTCTTCTTCATGCCATGTGTAAAAAGTGTATTACCCTCAAACTGCACTGATAAGATATGTTGAATCTTCAGCCATATCGTCAATCGGCTGTATGCGCATATTACCCAATATGCGCATATAAGAACACTTCCCCCTATTGTTCGTTGAAAGTGTGGTTGGAATATGGAAGCATAAAAGACAAGTTTACAGTTTTCCTATGAAGGTCTGCACTTCTTCACCTTGGACCCTGTTTCGACGGATACCGAGTTTCGAATTTAGATTGAAAATTCAAATCTTGTTCACACTTCCGTTTACTGAGGCAAATCAAAAAGGCTAACAATGGCAATATAATTTATAATTTTATTGTAACTTATAGTACATGGAAGATAACAGGGGGCGCTTAACCTTACTTAAATGCTCTGTGTACACAGCATGCTTGTATACCAACAAAAATAGTTATGAAAATTTGGCAGTTTTATATAGAATGGCAATCAAAACTATTTATAGCTACGACGTTTGTCAGTTGATTCTTATGAAAAGTGCATAAGATTAAAGACCGATTCTCCAGGTTTATCGGAAACTATTTTTGAATTGATTTTTTTTATCCGGAACATTAAAAATGAGCATGAAAAACCAATTTACATCGCCGTACCTCTTAGTTGAAAGCAAGCAATTGAATATTTTCTTGTATTTTGTTTAAGATTTGGTGATGGATCTAAAAGACTTTATATTTTTGTGATGAAAGTCAATTTGAACGAGTTTTTGTTCAAATCGCACAAGAAAAAGATAACACAAGTCAAAAATTTTGATTTTGGATCGTCAAAAAAGCCCATTGCGTATTATTTTAAACTATGTCAAAAAACAAAATATCGTTTGTTACATTACGATGCATCAGTACATATTTTTGTCATATTTTTGATGATTATAAATTTGTAAAAAATGTGATTTTCAGAAAAATTTCATACAATTGCCAGTTTTTTCCAAAACTATTTTCCGGAGCCTTTTACCAATACGTCTAAAGAGAGCGGAATAGCCTACCTTGTATATTTTAAAGTACTTATCTACTATGATTGCAACCGACGATGATAGACAGGGAAGAAACAAAAGCCCTAGATAGGGGAAAACTGTACAAGACGCACCAGTTAAGCATAATCGCTATTTACAGCGATACCAATAATTTTAGAATCGAATTGAAAGTTTACGACGATTCAGGGCTCACAAAGAAAAAAAGGTGATTAAAAACACGATTTTGGTTATATTTTTGTAAAAAAAACTTAAACAGCAAGAAAACAAACTGCGGGGTAGAACTTCAAAACTAGCGGACAGAACGCACCATACCGAAAGAGTGGTAAGAAATGAAACAATAACACTAGTTTACAGCATTTTTGAACTGAGTAAACTGAAGGTCATTTCCAATGTGAAATCGGGCGCTGAATCCGAAAATGAAATTCAAAAAAATCTCAGTAGAACTGTTTTTGAGTTATGCTCCAAATATGAAATTTCGAAAAAGTTAAAAAAGTTCTTGTACTTAGATTAAAATATCTCGGACGGAATAACAGTAATTTGAAATCCCTTTTTGGCATATTGAAGACGAATAAGTTTTCTATTGATCATCTGAACATTGTTTTTGCGTTTGACCAACAGTATTGCTGATATTAGTGACTTTATGAGAAAAAAAATTATAAAAAACGCATTTTTTTAGAAAAAAATTTTTTTTCAACGAAAGTTTTAGACTCGATGGTAGCATTTAAAAAATCTGATTTTCTTTTGCGCTTGAATGTCAATTTAAAACAAAGATTTCAAGTGGATATTTATCAAAATTGGTTGAAAATTGAAGAAGTTATGGCTACTTTACCATAACTGAAATTTTTGGAGTTTTTAATAATTTAACGAACCGCAGTACACTTATCATAGTATAGGAAGAATGAAACATGATAAATCTCACTCGCTCCAAGTCAAAATTATTTATTAGCTTACCAGAAGGTCACATGCCAAGTTTCAGGAAGAGCTGACCATAGGGAGGGGTGCTTGAGTCTCAAACGTGAATAAAATTTTGAGGTATTTTGCCCGGAAGGAACGAAAAATACTGGTTTTTCATCAATAACTTTTTTCATAACTAGCTGATTGTTTTTATGGTTGATTTTCTTAAAGCCTAAGTTGAGACAAATATTTCACCCGAAGACTGTAACTCGATTGGATTTGAAACAGAAAAGTTATTGCGGTTCAAAGGCCGCAAATTTTGTCCAACACGCAATGAGTACTTTTTACCCATTGCGTTTTATACGACAATTTTCGACCAAAAAAACAATCTTTAAACCGCAATAACTTTTCTGTTTCAAATCCAATCGAGTTACAGTCTTCGGGTGAAATATTTGTCTCAACTTAGGCTTTAAGAAAATCAACCATAAAAAACAATCAGCTAGTGATGAAAAAAGTTATTGATGAAAAACCAGTTTTTTACGTTCCTTCCTGGTAAAATACCTCAAAATTTTATTCACGTTTGAGACTTAAGCAACCTCTCCCTATAGTCAGATCTTCCTGAAACTTGGCATGTGACCTTCTGGTAAGCTAATAAATAATTTTGACTTGGAGCGAGTGAGATTTATCATGTTTCATTCTTCCTATACTATGATAAGTGTACTGCAGTTCGTTAAATTATTAAAAACTCCAAAAATTTCAGTTATGGTAAAGTAGCCATAACTTCTTCAATTTTCAACCAATTTTGATAAATATCCACTTGAAATCTTTGTTTTAAATTGACATTCAAGCGCAAAAGAAAATCAGATTTTTTAAATGCTACCATCGAGTCTAAAACTTTCGTTGAAACAAAATTTTCTCTAAAAAAATGCGTTTTTTATAATTTTTTTTCTCAAAAAGTCACTAATATCAGCAATACTGTTGGTCAAACGCAAAAACAATGTTCAGATGATCGATAGAAAACTTATTCATCTTCAATATGCAAAAGAGGGATTTCAAATTACTGTTATGCCGTCCGAGATATTTTAATCTAAGTACAAGAACTTTTTTAATTTTTTCGAAATTTCATATTTGGAGCATAACTCAAAAACGGTTCTACTGAGATTTTTTTGAATTTCATTTTCGGATTCAGCGCCCGATTTTACATTAAAAATGTTGGTCAGTTAATCAAGTTCACGATTTTTTTAAAATTTTGTAAACTAGTGTAATTATAAGGAGTGTTAATGATTGAAACATAAAATGTTGAATTACGTGTTTATCGTATTTTTGTGAACTTATCATACTTCGGCAAAAAGTCATTTACTTATGCTTGGGCTTGTGATATAGCTCAGTTGGCAAGTCTGTTGTCTTCTGAGTCGATGTCCGCGAGTTCGAGCCCAAGAGTAAACATCGAACGCAGTTGTGCCGGATAAGTTTTTTAATAACGATCCGCCAACTGCAACGTTGATAAAGTCGCGAATGCCATAAAGATGGTAAAACGACTATAATCGAAACAAAAAAAAGAATTACTTATGCTAAACTTGCTTTGTTTTTTTTTATAGCCTTATAGGTAAAACGCCTTCAGGTAGGCAACAAAATTCAATTTCTTGACAGATATCGCGGCAAACATGGCGGCAGATAATTTTTTGGAGTCGAATATTGGCATTTTGTTTTGATGTTTGGGTTTTCTCAAAACTTCTAACGGGTATAAAAAAAACACAATTTTCACGATTTTTTTCTAGAGCTATCGTTCAAACAAATGTATTCAAATATTTTGCATTATACAAAACGTTGTTAAAAGAACATTTAGTAATTCTTTTCGTAGAAAAATATTGAAAAATGAGCCGGTGACGGTGCACTTTCGACGATGCCTTTTAGAAAACAGGATTTGCGGTGGACACTGTATCTCAGCGCAGAATCATCTGAAGTCAAAAAATCAGAGCAAAATATTTTTAATAGATATTTTTCTGGACCCCAACGTTTTCATTTTACTTAAAAAAAAATTTATGAAATTTCTGTGGCTGTTTGAAGTAAAAACTACGATTTTTCACGAAAAACTCCGCCATTTTTCACCTGTAAAATCTCCCCAAAGTAAAAAAAAACAAAAAAGAAAAACGTTGTTGTCTGGTATATTATATGTAGAAAATATGTTCCAAATTTGAAAAGAATCGGATAAGTAGTTTTCAAATGACGATGTCCACGGACTTTAAAAATGTGCTTTCGAGAAAAACGCGTTTGAAGTTTTTGCTCTTGCTTTCTTGCAGTATTAGATAGGAAGAGATAAAGGCCTATAATTTCTACAGTTTTGCTTCAATTGACTTGAAAATTTGACACAACATTCTTGAAATGTTTTACAATAAGAAAATAAAAAAAATAAAAAAATCGATTTTTTGAAAGTGTTAGACCCTACCCCCCCCTTGACAGCATGCAAAATTTAAGCCTAAAACACGTGGTCTTGTGGGCATTCTGCCCCAACTTCGATATGATTGATTTTAGTTAAAATTTGTATGAAGTTAGTAAAAAACAACAAAATTTTTAAAGTATTCCAAAAGTGCATGCGAGTAGAAAAACGATAAGCTGTAGTTTCAATAGATTGCCCAGGCCAGTTCTATGTATAAAACCTTAAATGTTAACCATTAAAAATAACAGGTTCATTCCATTAATCCTTCTGTTCCTAAGAATTAAAGTCGTAGTTAAAGTTTTTGTAAACTTTTCATCTAATAAATGAAGAAAAAGCTTGTTTGCTACAATAGAAATGAAGAAAAACATCATTCGATGCCAAAGGTTATATTTTTGAGAATGAATGACATGGGCCATCTTTCCCCGCTGGTGCGTCTTGTACAGTTTTACCCTACAACTGCGTGCGTTGACTTTTAGTGACGAATTCAACTGGTTTTTTACTCTTCGCTTTGTGCAGATTCTCGGTCAGCCACGCGAACTGACCAAATTTCTTGGTTCTAATATAGGATGTTAGTTTAAATGAAATATGGTGTGATGCGGGTACACCCAAACCTCCGTTAGCTATTATTTTGTGCGAACAGTCCCAAAAGGAGGAAAATTTAAAAAGAAAATCGCTGCTCTTCACGATGTCAAACGAAGTCATTCCACCCACTTACTGGGCGTTTGGATCAAAAATGAAGTCAATAAAATCAATTACGACCAAAACAGATAACTAAATTTTGTTAACTTCCCGTATAAGTTCATATTTAATTTTGATGGATTTTTTCCGTCGTTTTCTGTATTTTTATTTTCTGAAAAATTCATGTTTTAATATTTCTTGAAATAATCAAAACTGCAATACGAACAAATTATCAATTATTTTCGACTTCCATGTTAAATTACAGTTGGAAAACCCGTTCGTAAAGTTTCATTATTTTTAATATTAAAGTATTTGAATTTCATTTTAAAGTTTGTAAATTTATGAAACAACTCTACCCAAATTTGACGCATGCAGCTGTTATCAATATTTATTTATTATCATGAAGGTAATAACGATCAGATTATGTAAAAAGAATAGAGCCATGTTAAACTTTTGTTTGTCATATCTTTGAATATTTCTTATCCTAGCGTCATGGCTTACTTTAAATTATGTTGGTCTTTTTTTTTTATAAATTCATGAAACAATCTCGTGCTTGAAAAGAAAGTGAACAGTATGGATTTCAATATCATAAAGCTTTTTAGAGCTGTAGCTGTTTGTCTAACATTAGTCATCATTGCGGATTGTTGGTTCAACATGTTTTCAAACATTTTTCTTAAAAACTTATTTTGCAAAATAGTAATTCGATTCGGTTTTATGCCAAGTTTGTTTGGCCTCGTCTAGATGTGAAGAGGCACATAAGAGGGTCAATAAGTAACTCTTATAAACCGGAAGGATCATTTGTTTGGAGTGTCGACATTTCATAACGTCTTCAAGAAAAGAGGCAGATAGAGTAACTTAGGAAAGAATAGACGAATATTAATAACATTTTTTATGACTTGTAAGTTTACAATCGCATGAGGTTAATTGTTATATTAGTAAAGCAATCATAGCTACGCTTTCAAAACGAACATGCAGATTTTCATGTCAAAATTAATATAGTTACCAAACAGCGTGAGACAAGAAGGATATTCTTAAACATAAACTTTGAGAAGAACAGTACTAAAAAAATCATTTTCAAAAAAGGCCTCTTTAGGAATGATCAGAGTCAGATGTTTCAACAGTTGTAAGGGGGACAATCAATGTTACGTTGGGGATTGAACGTAAATTTTGATTTTAAGTTTTAATTTTTTTTTATAAAAAGCTTACGTGCGCTTTGTGTAGTTTCGGACTAAATTCAACGCTTATTAATTTACTTAAATTTTGAATACCATATTTACCTGATACCGTGGCAAACTGTAGCAACCAAACTTTATTTCAAAGTTTTTACAGAAAAATCTCATTTTTCCAATTTGTTTTTAAACTTACCCTATTGTGATCATATTAAACTATATATAGGTAAAAAAAAGAGATTTTTTGAATATTATTTTTTGCACAACTTTTCCTTTGATGATATAAAGATTCATACATCAAAACTGTGAAGGGTTTCGGAGAAGTGCACTATTTCAAAAAATAATCAAACTTTGAGATTGGGGCACTTAAAAAATATTTAAAAAGAAAAAAAGACTTGGCGCAGGGCTAAGGTTACGGAAAAAAAATTCAGTGTATTTGTGAAGAAAACAATCTGACTATCTGTGGTTTTACCCAAAAGTTCTGTGGCGGTTTTCTGTGATGATAAAAGCACTGATTTCATTAAAAATTCTTAAGAAATTTGGTCTTTTTAAGATTTTTCTTGAGAAAAATTAATAAATAATAACAATCTTATCATGACTTATCATGACAAAGTTAGAGATCGAAAATTAATGTTGACATAAAAGATTAGAATTTAAGAAAAAATGTACAAAAATCATAAAATCTGTGAATTCTATGAATATTTTCAAAATTCTGTGATAAAAATTTGTTCATAGTACTGTGAGATTATAGAAACTTATAGAAATTGTAGGAAACTAGGAACTTATTTTATTGCATGCCAGTTCACATACACACGCAGAGCTTATTAGGTGGTTTTTTGCCGTCGCTTTGAAACAAAGAATTTATTTTCTAATACCGGTTTACAAACACACATACATAACGCGCGCTACATCATTCTACAATATCCTTGCTGGCTGATTGTTTCCATCCTGCTTTGTGTTGTGATAGGATATGGGATATGCTTTATTTAGTTTCTTTCAGACATATGCATTGCGCTTGCACTGGGAAGACAATGCCAGTTATTAGAAAGCTTGTTAATGCCGGTCCGGCATAGAATGTTATAGCGATAGATAATTCCACCTCCAAGGAAGTTCATTATTGGAGTAGAATCTGATTTGTAGGTGTAAGTATCTCCTCACAAAACATCAATGATTTAAAGCAGTACGTCCCTTGATAACGGTGGCTCCAGAGATGCCCCTTTGGTTGAAACAACAAACACACTTCTAATCATCTTGACCGATAAACCTTTTCTGTTAAAAAAACTGATTCAATGGTGGAATCTATCTAATGAATGCGTACTCGGCATCAATTGATTTTCCGCGCTTTTTCCAGGTACTGCATGTGAGAGATGTTATGCTTCATCAATTTTGAGAAAGTGTTAACCACATCTAACTCATCAAGGAATTTTGTTAATCACAAACCTTCCTCCACTGCACAGTTGATGGCAGACTCATTGTTCGAAGACGTTTCGTTGACTACGAACGTTATAAGATTCCCGAAGATTAAGTATTTCTAGCCCGATACAGACGTATCCTGAAAGCAAAATATCGATGGAATCCTCTGGATGACTCGCTCGATGGTCAATCCTCGGTAAGCCTGTAGTAGAAGATCTTAGATATGGTTCAACCTTTCAAGCTTGGTCTTAACCGTTGAAAAATTGTTTCCGGCAGTCAGATTTTCATCCACGTACAAGTTTATGGTCAGCCGTCATTTACAGTTGACGCAATGAAAACTAACATGGGTATCACTTGTAAAATTGCTGGTTCCAAGAGTTGGCTCACTTATCTTAAGCCATACAGAATTACCCGTTATCGAACGAAATTTGATTTACCGATGTCACAATTAAGCAACTGTATTATGATAACTTTCTCAAAAATCACTTCGTGGAATATAGTTTTGAAGATAATTTCTAAGAACAATCGAATCAAATTTATTCACCAATGAACTTCTGCAAGTTCATCAAGAGTAAACTAAATTTAAAAATATGAAATTCATCTTACTACATCAATTATGATGAAAAAAAATTGATCAGCATTAATACTGATAGTAACCCTATTCTCAGTCACATTATCATGATTAAAACATCAGTGCACCGGTACATGCTGTTTTCATTCTGAATGCTCTTCATGCCATTCTTTTTGTAACATAGATGGAACAATTTGGTATTCCATTTCTCTGATTACTTGGTGTAAGGCTTACTTCCATTCATATTTAAAATATGTGTTTTTCCAGTTTTGTTAAAATTCCTTTTGATTGAAAACACATAAAAATTGTTTTGAGGTCAAAATTTCCTTAGATTATTTAAAGCTTAGCGAATAAAAAAACAACCATTAAAAAAACTCGAGGATTCAAAGGATTCCAAACTTCCAAAGAAAGGCTCAGAAGGGTGAAAGTTCATTGAATAACTTCTATTTAAATTCTCCGGACGCACTTTGAAGTTTTTCTTCATAAATCTGATCATCATCACCCACATTATCTATTCAGCCATCAAATCCGGACAAACAAAACCCCAACAGCGAAGGAAGCGGCAAAGTCATCGGACAGCATGCCTCCCCGGGGATTCAAATTGAATCGAAACGAAAACACTTTTCCACCATCTCACGGGACCCGGGGCGCGCCGCTAAGAGTTCCTTGGAGATGATTCAGCACCGGGGGTGTAAAAGGAAAAATAAAACTATGGCAGCCCACTCGCGAAATACCACGTGCGAAACTTTGGGCTACATCCGTCCCGAAATTTTTCTCCCCGGATTCACCCACGCGCTCGCTTGCTTGCTCGCGTCCGGATTTGTGTTTTGCGGAATATACCCAAAATAAAAAGTAGCATTTTACGTGAGCTGGCGTCGCTCCCGTTTGCCGGCGCCCGACGACGCCGTCGATATCAGTGCCGGTGCCGCGCCGTGAAGAAAAACTTTTGTTTCACTCTGAGCATCCAAGTTCTGGGAGAAATCGGTATAAAGTACCGCATTTGCATTACTGATGAGCTTTTTTGGTGCTTCCAGTTTTTGGTCCGTATTTCGCCCCCTTTTCCCTCCGCAGTGAGTAGGAGGTTTCAAACAAAGTGCAAGGAAAACGGAACGAAAGCAGAAAGAAAACCGACACTTCTCCACCTACACTTACGGTAACGAAGCCGGGCAGTTAAAATATCTCATCGTATTTCCCTGGGCACGATGCTATGTCGCTCGGTTTTGGAAGTTGTCTGATTCGTTACTTATTTTTCCTTCTTCTTCATACACAAACTGCAACTCTGCTGGGTGGACATATAAATTTGGAGCTTCCTTGAGCTGCTTTTTTAGCTTAAACTTGGTCCATTTTCTCGTTCTCGTCCAGTTTTCCTATGGCCCAAGTTTGACTAACGATATGAATTTTTACGACCCCCCGACGAGAAGACTCTGTAGAAATTGCACTATAAAAAGGCCAGCCACACCGCGCGACGTGTCGGTCCATTCCTGGGGGACATTCATTGTCGACATTTTTTACTTTTTGGATACCAGCTCTCCTAGCAGCCGTTCGTGTTCTCCCAGCGTACTCATCAGTTTAGCAGAATTAATTTTCCGGAATCTTTTTCACTTGAATGGCGGGTCGGTTTCGTGGTTGGTGTTTTGTTTATGGGATTTTTTTTTTTTTGCAAAGTTGAAAATAAATTGTAATGAAGAAGATGGTATTATAAATATCATTTGAATAAGAATCAGTAAGAAAATTTGAAAGTCACAACGACAAAAATGACAAAAATGACAAAAATGACAAAAATGACAAAAATGACAAAAATGACAAAAATGACAAAAATGACAAAAATGACAAAAATGACAAAAATGACAAAAATGACAAAAATGACAAAAATGACAAAAATGACAAAAATGACAAAAATGACAAAAATGACAAAAATGACAAAAATGACAAAAATGACAAAAATGACAAAAATGACAAAAATGACAAAAATGACAAAAATGACAAAAATGACAAAAATGACAAAAATGACAAAAATGACAAAAATGACAAAAATGACAAAAATGACAAAAATGTCAAAAATGACAAAAATGACAAAAATGACAAAAATGACAAAAATGACAAAAATGACAAAAATGACAAAAATGACAAAAATGACAAAAATGACAAAAATGACAAAAATGACAAAAATGACAAAAATGACAAAAATGACAAAAATGACAAAAATGACAAAAATGACAAAAATGACAAAAATGACAAAAATGACAAAAATGACAAAAATGACAAAAATGACAAAAATGACAAAAATGACAAAAATGACAAAAATGACAAAAATGACAAAAATGACAAAAATGACAAAAATGACAAAAATGACAAAAATGACAAAAATGACAAAAATGACAAAAATGACAAAAATGACAAAAATGACAAAAATGACAAAAATGACAAAAATGACAAAAATGACAAAAATGACAAAAATGACAAAAATGACAAAAATGACAAAAATGACAAAAATGACAAAAATGACAAAAATGACAAAAATGACAAAAATGACAAAAATGACAAAAATGACAAAAATGACAAAAATGACAAAAATGACAAAAATGACAAAAATGACAAAAATGACAAAAATGACAAAAATGACAAAAATGACAAAAATGACAAAAATGACAAAAATGACAAAAATGACAAAAATGACAAAAATGACAAAAATGACAAAAATGACAAAAATGACAAAAATGACAAAAATGACAAAAATGACAAAAATGACAAAAATGACAAAAATGACAAAAATGACAAAAATGACAAAAATGACAAAAATGACAAAAATGACAAAAATGACAAAAATGACAAAAATGACAAAAATGACAAAAATGACAAAAATGACAAAAATGACAAAAATGACAAAAATGACAAAAATGACAAAAATGACAAAAATGACAAAAATGACAAAAATGACAAAAATGACAAAAATGACAAAAATGACAAAAATGACAAAAATGACAAAAATGACAAAAATGACAAAAATGACAAAAATGACAAAAATGACAAAAATGACAAAAATGACAAAAATGACAAAAATGACAAAAATGACAAAAATGACAAAAATGACAAAAATGACAAAAATGACAAAAATGACAAAAATGACAAAAATGACAAAAATGACAAAAATGACAAAAATGACAAAAATGACAAAAATGACAAAAATGACAAAAATGACAAAAATGACAAAAATGACAAAAATGACAAAAATGACAAAAATGACAAAAATGACAAAAATGACAAAAATGACAAAAATGACAAAAATGACAAAAATGACAAAAATGACAAAAATGACAAAAATGACAAAAATGACAAAAATGACAAAAATGACAAAAATGACAAAAATGACAAAAATGACAAAAATGACAAAAATGACAAAAATGACAAAAATGACAAAAATGACAAAAATGACAAAAATGACAAAAATGACAAAAATGACAAAAATGACAAAAATGACAAAAATGACAAAAATGACAAAAATGACAAAAATGACAAAAATGACAAAAATGACAAAAATGACAAAAATGACAAAAATGACAAAAATGACAAAAATGACAAAAATGACAAAAATGACAAAAATGACAAAAATGACAAAAATGACAAAAATGACAAAAATGACAAAAATGACAAAAATGACAAAAATGACAAAAATGACAAAAATGACAAAAATGACAAAAATGACAAAAATGACAAAAATGACAAAAATGACAAAAATGACAAAAATGACAAAAATGACAAAAATGACAAAAATGACAAAAATGACAAAAATGACAAAAATGACAAAAATGACAAAAATGACAAAAATGACAAAAATGACAAAAATGACAAAAATGACAAAAATGACAAAAATGACAAAAATGACAAAAATGACAAAAATGACAAAAATGACAAAAATGACAAAAATGACAAAAATGACAAAAATGACAAAAATGACAAAAATGACAAAAATGACAAAAATGACAAAAATGACAAAAATGACAAAAATGACAAAAATGACAAAAATGACAAAAATGACAAAAATGACAAAAATGACAAAAATGACAAAAATGACAAAAATGACAAAAATGACAAAAATGACAAAAATGACAAAAATGACAAAAATGACAAAAATGACAAAAATGACAAAAATGACAAAAATGACAAAAATGACAAAAATGACAAAAATGACAAAAATGACAAAAATGACAAAAATGACAAAAATGACAAAAATGACAAAAATGACAAAAATGACAAAAATGACAAAAATGACAAAAATGACAAAAATGACAAAAATGACAAAAATGACAAAAATGACAAAAATGACAAAAATGACAAAAATGACAAAAATGACAAAAATGACAAAAATGACAAAAATGACAAAAATGACAAAAATGACAAAAATGACAAAAATGACAAAAATGACAAAAATGACAAAAATGACAAAAATGACAAAAATGACAAAAATGACAAAAATGACAAAAATGACAAAAATGACAAAAATGACAAAAATGACAAAAATGACAAAAATGACAAAAATGACAAAAATGACAAAAATGACAAAAATGACAAAAATGACAAAAATGACAAAAATGACAAAAATGACAAAAATGACAAAAATGACAAAAATGACAAAAATGACAAAAATGACAAAAATGACAAAAATGACAAAAATGACAAAAATGACAAAAATGACAAAAATGACAAAAATGACAAAAATGACAAAAATGACAAAAATGACAAAAATGACAAAAATGACAAAAATGACAAAAATGACAAAAATGACAAAAATGACAAAAATGACAAAAATGACAAAAATGACAAAAATGACAAAAATGACAAAAATGACAAAAATGACAAAAATGACAAAAATGACAAAAATGACAAAAATGACAAAAATGACAAAAATGACAAAAATGACAAAAATGACAAAAATGACAAAAATGACAAAAATGACAAAAATGACAAAAATGACAAAAATGACAAAAATGACAAAAATGACAAAAATGACAAAAATGACAAAAATGACAAAAATGACAAAAATGACAAAAATGACAAAAATGACAAAAATGACAAAAATGACAAAAATGACAAAAATGACAAAAATGACAAAAATGACAAAAATGACAAAAATGACAAAAATGACAAAAATGACAAAAATGACAAAAATGACAAAAATGACAAAAATGACAAAAATGACAAAAATGACAAAAATGACAAAAATGACAAAAATGACAAAAATGACAAAAATGACAAAAATGACAAAAATGACAAAAATGACAAAAATGACAAAAATGACAAAAATGACAAAAATGACAAAAATGACAAAAATGACAAAAATGACAAAAATGACAAAAATGACAAAAATGACAAAAATGACAAAAATGACAAAAATGACAAAAATGACAAAAATGACAAAAATGACAAAAATGACAAAAATGACAAAAATGACAAAAATGACAAAAATGACAAAAATGACAAAAATGACAAAAATGACAAAAATGACAAAAATGACAAAAATGACAAAAATGACAAAAATGACAAAAATGACAAAAATGACAAAAATGACAAAAATGACAAAAATGACAAAAATGACAAAAATGACAAAAATGACAAAAATGACAAAAATGACAAAAATGACAAAAATGACAAAAATGACAAAAATGACAAAAATGACAAAAATGACAAAAATGACAAAAATGACAAAAATGACAAAAATGACAAAAATGACAAAAATGACAAAAATGACAAAAATGACAAAAATGACAAAAATGACAAAAATGACAAAAATGACAAAAATGACAAAAATGACAAAAATGACAAAAATGACAAAAATGACAAAAATGACAAAAATGACAAAAATGACAAAAATGACAAAAATGACAAAAATGACAAAAATGACAAAAATGACAAAAATGACAAAAATGACAAAAATGACAAAAATGACAAAAATGACAAAAATGACAAAAATGACAAAAATGACAAAAATGACAAAAATGACAAAAATGACAAAAATGACAAAAATGACAAAAATGACAAAAATGACAAAAATGACAAAAATGACAAAAATGACAAAAATGACAAAAATGACAAAAATGACAAAAATGACAAAAATGACAAAAATGACAAAAATGACAAAAATGACAAAAATGACAAAAATGACAAAAATGACAAAAATGACAAAAATGACAAAAATGACAAAAATGACAAAAATGACAAAAATGACAAAAATGACAAAAATGACAAAAATGACAAAAATGACAAAAATGACAAAAATGACAAAAATGACAAAAATGACAAAAATGACAAAAATGACAAAAATGACAAAAATGACAAAAATGACAAAAATGACAAAAATGACAAAAATGACAAAAATGACAAAAATGACAAAAATGACAAAAATGACAAAAATGACAAAAATGACAAAAATGACAAAAATGACAAAAATGACAAAAATGACAAAAATGACAAAAATGACAAAAATGACAAAAATGACAAAAATGACAAAAATGACAAAAATGACAAAAATGACAAAAATGACAAAAATGACAAAAATGACAAAAATGACAAAAATGACAAAAATGACAAAAATGACAAAAATGACAAAAATGACAAAAATGACAAAAATGACAAAAATGACAAAAATGACAAAAATGACAAAAATGACAAAAATGACAAAAATGACAAAAATGACAAAAATGACAAAAATGACAAAAATGACAAAAATGACAAAAATGACAAAAATGACAAAAATGACAAAAATGACAAAAATGACAAAAATGACAAAAATGACAAAAATGACAAAAATGACAAAAATGACAAAAATGACAAAAATGACAAAAATGACAAAAATGACAAAAATGACAAAAATGACAAAAATGACAAAAATGACAAAAATGACAAAAATGACAAAAATGACAAAAATGACAAAAATGACAAAAATGACAAAAATGACAAAAATGACAAAAATGACAAAAATGACAAAAATGACAAAAATGACAAAAATGACAAAAATGACAAAAATGACAAAAATGACAAAAATGACAAAAATGACAAAAATGACAAAAATGACAAAAATGACAAAAATGACAAAAATGACAAAAATGACAAAAATGACAAAAATGACAAAAATGACAAAAATGACAAAAATGACAAAAATGACAAAAATGACAAAAATGACAAAAATGACAAAAATGACAAAATGACAAAAATGACAAAAATGACAAAAATGACAAAAATGACAAAAATGACAAAAATGACAAAAATGACAAAAATGACAAAAATGACAAAAATGACAAAAATGACAAAAATGACAAAAATGACAAAAATGACAAAAATGACAAAAATGACAAAAATGACAAAAATGACAAAAATGACAAAAATGACAAAAATGACAAAAATGACAAAAATGACAAAAATGACAAAAATGACAAAAATGACAAAAATGACAAAAATGACAAAAATGACAAAAATGACAAAAATGACAAAAATGACAAAAATGACAAAAATGACAAAAATGACAAAAATGACAAAAATGACAAAAATGACAAAAATGACAAAAATGACAAAAATGACAAAAATGACAAAAATGACAAAAATGACAAAAATGACAAAAATGACAAAAATGACAAAAATGACAAAAATGACAAAAATGACAAAAATGACAAAAATGACAAAAATGACAAAAATGACAAAAATGACAAAAATGACAAAAATGACAAAAATGACAAAAATGACAAAAATGACAAAAATGACAAAAATGACAAAAATGACAAAAATGACAAAAATGACAAAAATGACAAAAATGACAAAAATGACAAAAATGACAAAAATGACAAAAATGACAAAAATGACAAAAATGACAAAAATGACAAAAATGACAAAAATGACAAAAATGACAAAAATGACAAAAATGACAAAAATGACAAAAATGACAAAAATGACAAAAATGACAAAAATGACAAAAATGACAAAAATGACAAAAATGACAAAAATGACAAAAATGACAAAAATGACAAAAATGACAAAAATGACAAAAATGACAAAAATGACAAAAATGACAAAAATGACAAAAATGACAAAAATGACAAAAATGACAAAAATGACAAAAATGACAAAAATGACAAAAATGACAAAAATGACAAAATGACAAAAATGACAAAAATGACAAAAATGACAAAAATGACAAAAATGACAAAAATGACAAAAATGACAAAAATGACAAAAATGACAAAAATGACAAAAATGACAAAAATGACAAAAATGACAAAAATGACAAAAATGACAAAAATGACAAAAATGACAAAAATGACAAAAATGACAAAAATGACAAAAATGACAAAAATGACAAAAATGACAAAAATGACAAAAATGACAAAAATGACAAAAATGACAAAAATGACAAAAATGACAAAAATGACAAAAATGACAAAAATGACAAAAATGACAAAAATGACAAAAATGACAAAAATGACAAAAATGACAAAAATGACAAAAATGACAAAAATGACAAAAATGACAAAAATGACAAAAATGACAAAAATGACAAAAATGACAAAAATGACAAAAATGACAAAAATGACAAAAATGACAAAAATGACAAAAATGACAAAAATGACAAAAATGACAAAAATGACAAAAATGACAAAAATGACAAAAATGACAAAAATGACAAAAATGACAAAAATGACAAAAATGACAAAAATGACAAAAATGACAAAAATGACAAAAATGACAAAAATGACAAAAATGACAAAAATGACAAAAATGACAAAAATGACAAAAATGACAAAAATGACAAAAATGACAAAAATGACAAAAATGACAAAAATGACAAAAATGACAAAAATGACAAAAATGACAAAAATGACAAAAATGACAAAAATGACAAAAATGACAAAAATGACAAAAATGACAAAAATGACAAAAATGACAAAAATGACAAAAATGACAAAAATGACAAAAATGACAAAAATGACAAAAATGACAAAAATGACAAAAATGACAAAAATGACAAAAATGACAAAAATGACAAAAATGACAAAAATGACAAAAATGACAAAAATGACAAAAATGACAAAAATGACAAAAATGACAAAAATGACAAAAATGACAAAAATGACAAAAATGACAAAAATGACAAAAATGACAAAAATGACAAAAATGACAAAAATGACAAAAATGACAAAAATGACAAAAATGACAAAAATGACAAAAATGACAAAAATGACAAAAATGACAAAAATGACAAAAATGACAAAAATGACAAAAATGACAAAAATGACAAAAATGACAAAAATGACAAAAATGACAAAAATGACAAAAATGACAAAAATGACAAAAATGACAAAAATGACAAAAATGACAAAAATGACAAAAATGACAAAAATGACAAAAATGACAAAAATGACAAAAATGACAAAAATGACAAAAATGACAAAAATGACAAAAATGACAAAAATGACAAAAATGACAAAAATGACAAAAATGACAAAAATGACAAAAATGACAAAAATGACAAAAATGACAAAAATGACAAAAATGACAAAAATGACAAAAATGACAAAAATGACAAAAATGACAAAAATGACAAAAATGACAAAAATGACAAAAATGACAAAAATGACAAAAATGACAAAAATGACAAAAATGACAAAAATGACAAAAATGACAAAAATGACAAAAATGACAAAAATGACAAAAATGACAAAAATGACAAAAATGACAAAAATGACAAAAATGACAAAAATGACAAAAATGACAAAAATGACAAAAATGACAAAAATGACAAAAATGACAAAAATGACAAAAATGACAAAAATGACAAAAATGACAAAAATGACAAAAATGACAAAAATGACAAAAATGACAAAAATGACAAAAATGACAAAATGACAAAAATGACAAAAATGACAAAAATGACAAAAATGACAAAAATGACAAAAATGACAAAAATGACAAAAATGACAAAAATGACAAAAATGACAAAAATGACAAAAATGACAAAAATGACAAAAATGACAAAAATGACAAAAATGACAAAAATGACAAAAATGACAAAAATGACAAAAATGACAAAAATGACAAAAATGACAAAAATGACAAAAATGACAAAAATGACAAAAATGACAAAAATGACAAAAATGACAAAAATTACAAAAATTACAAAAATTACAAAAATGACAAAAATGACAAAAATTACAAAAATGACAAAAATTACAAAAATGACAAAAATGACAAAAATGACAAAAATGACAAAAATGACAAAAATGACAAAAATGACAAAAATGACAAAAATGACAAAAATGACAAAAATGACAAAAATGACAAAAATGACAAAAATGACAAAAATGACAAAAATGACAAAAATGACAAAAATGACAAAAATGACAAAAATGACAAAAATGACAAAAATGACAAAAATGACAAAAATGACAAAAATGACAAAAATGACAAAAATGACAAAAATGACAAAAATGACAAAAATGACAAAAATGACAAAAATGACAAAAATGACAAAAATGACAAAAATGACAAAAATGACAAAAATGACAAAAATGACAAAAATGACAAAAATGACAAAAATGACAAAAATGACAAAAATGACAAAAATGACAAAAATGACAAAAATGACAAAAATGACAAAAATGACAAAAATGACAAAAATGACAAAAATGACAAAAATGACAAAAATGACAAAAATGACAAAAATGACAAAAATGACAAAAATGACAAAAATGACAAAAATGACAAAAATGACAAAAATGACAAAAATGACAAAAATGACAAAAATGACAAAAATGACAAAAATGACAAAAATGACAAAAATGACAAAAATGACAAAAATGACAAAAATGACAAAAATGACAAAAATGACAAAAATGACAAAAATGACAAAAATGACAAAAATGACAAAAATGACAAAAATGACAAAAATGACAAAAATGACAAAAATGACAAAAATGACAAAAATGACAAAAATGACAAAAATGACAAAAATGACAAAAATGACAAAAATGACAAAAATGACAAAAATGACAAAAATGACAAAAATGACAAAAATTAAGACAATCTGAATCATCAGTTTGCGCTCGGACGTTGTTGCGCTCAGACGTGCGAATAATTGGCTCTTCGTCGTGGAAGGTTTCACGTTCTTCTTATTTCTTTTTTATTAAAACGGAATCTGTATCGGAAATTCAAAATGGAAAGAACAAGAAAGAATACAGTGAAAATAGCTTTTCCAGCAACGGCTAAGCAACCAGCGTATTTAGACATCTTTCGTTTTGTTGAAGCCAAGCTTTTAACCCAAGCTGCAAGTGTTCATTCGCTTTACAAGGATGAAAACGATCGTTGTTTCTATTTGAAATTCATCGACGAAGCTACTTTCAACGATTTCACCAGTAATATGGACAAGGAGTGCCCGTTTGTCTACGAGGATGGGACAAGAATAATAGTCAACCTGGAAGTAGCTTGTAGCGTATCCCGTTACATCCGTATTTTCAACCTTCCTCCTGAAGTGGAGGATAAGGAGATAGCTACGGTTTTAGGACAATTCGGCGTAATTAGACAACAGGTGCGTGAAAAGTTTGGAGCAAGCAGTGGTTTTCCAGTCTACAGTGGCATACGGGGTGTGCATATGGAGTTGTCCAAGGAACTTCCGGCTAACATCTTTATTGCACATTTCAAAGCACGCATCTACTACGAAGGCTTAAAGAATAGATGCTTTCATTGTAGAAGTGAAGGTCATCTCAAAACTGAGTGTCCGAAACTGGTCGCATCAAAACCTGGCGAAGTTTCTACAGCTACAAGTACTATCGCAAAAAATAGTACCTTGTTTAGCCATGTTCTCGCAAACGCAGCTGTACACACATCTGCTAAAACTGATGAGTTACCAGTTGTGATGACAACAATGCCGCTTCCAATAGCCAAATCATCTCGAGTGACCCGAAGTTCAGTGCCTATTGCTACGAATACCCAACCGACTACAACTGCTGTCTACGAAGAAGGTGATTCAAGTTTTGAAGAAGAAACTGAACAATCTGCTAACGAATCCGATTCTGAACGAGACATGGAAACTGACAAATCGAACCTCAAGCGAGCCATAAGTGTCGATAGCCCGGATTCGGACAAGGCCAAACCGAAAAGGAAAACCCAGAAGCAGAATGCCAAGATGGTAAACGAAGGAAGTCCGATTGACACAATAGGACGTCGGATACATGAGAAGGAGACTAAATCCTAATTGTATGTGTTTGATGACATTAAATTTCTACTTACAAGTAGATGTTTTGGAAAATGTTCAAATTTGTTCGGTATTTCGTTTTCAAAATTGAGTTACTTTTTGATTGTATTGATTCCTCTTTTTGTTTATGCAACTAGTTCGACGTATTGCCACAGTTAATCTGAATGCTTTAAACTCAACTGTCAAAAAATTGATGTTGAAAGACTATATTTGGAATTGCGATATCGACGTTGTTTTTATGCAAGAGGTAGAATTTGAAAATTTCAGTTTTATAAATTCTCATATAGCAATTATTAACATTAGCCTAGATGGTAAAGGAACGGGTATTCTTTTGCGGAAAAATATTGAATTCTCGAATGTGTTACTCAATCCCAACGGAAGAATTTCATCACTTTGTATAGGATCTACTAATTTTATTAATATATATGCTCATTCAGGTAGTAACTTTAAAAGAGAACGAGATATTCTCTATACTCAAGATATTTTACCCCATTTATCAACAATAAAAGAAAACGTTTTATAAAAAAAAAAAAAAATCATTTGGAAATGTTGAAACCAGCTGACAACAATTTTCCCTTAAGGCAGAAACACAATACAGCGTCGGTCGTCGCGTCACGTCAGCGGTCAACGCTGTCGATAAGTACTAAAACGCGGACGCGACGCACCCGACGATTTTTGCATCACAATTCAGCGTCAAGAGACATCTAAGATGTCTCTTGACGCTGAAGTGTGATGCAAAAATCGTCGGGTGCGTCGCGTCCGCGTTTTAGTACTTATCGACAGCGTTGACCGCTGACGTGACGCGACGACCGACGCTGTATTGTGTTTCTGCCTTTACTCGTTGATAACGAATTTTAACTACGGTACAATACGGCGTTTCAAGCTCGTATAAAGCTGGTGGCTCCAGAGAGTAATTTATCAATCAAATTTTGAAGTCCTGGGTTGTCTTGCATCAAAACTGAACGAGAAGTTTTTTTTTTAAATGAGTTCATGTATGATTCGAGGGTTACAACTGAAATAATTTTGTGAAAAAAATCATAAAATTACTCTGAAGTCGTTCGTTTTCTTTTATATTCGAAACATAATTCAATATGTATGTACACTAGGATGGCCCTTCAGTTATATGGAAGATTTCAAAAGCCAGCATTTCACTTCTCTCACTCCCTTATATTGATCCTTTTATCATGATACCAAGCTGTGTTAAATTTCGCTTTAATTGGACAGCTCCAAGGCGATTTTTAATTTCCATTAAAAAACAAAATTTAATCTGGCAACAATGTATAAATTGTTTACCTCAATTCAAACGTAGTGAGTTTTAATTTCGATCCAAGTAATGTTAAAAGCAATCTATGAGCTGATAGAGAACCAGCTTAAGGCTCCAGACAGTAATTTTGGCAAGAATTGACTCAATTAAAGAATCAAATATACTATGTTTAATAAAATAAAATAAATAAAATAAAAATAATATTTCTGCAACTAGCATAAGGCAAACTATGCTATTTTATAAATGGTTGAGTAAGTAATATTCGCACGAAGATATCTAGCAACACGAATATAAGTGTTTTAACCATAGCAGATTTTACCACAGACAAACGGACAAGACACTCATATTTCATTCATAGCAAAGCGTTTGTTGTTCTCAAGAAGCCAGGCAATGTTTACATCAGAGTGCACTGCTAGAAAATTGAACCGTTTCGATCATGGTAGCCTTCCGTTTTTATTAATATCTACATATCTTCATGGTCTCCAATTTCAATCGAAGTCAACATAAACAAAGTATCTCGTGTTAGGAAATTTCCCGATATTCTGATTCTGAAGTAAGGATTTCAATATTGCACTATTTTTTTTTAATTCTTTGGGTTCCGGAAAAGTAGTACGGATTAGAGCAGTACGACCAATTTCCTAACGGTTGTTTGGGTGAACTTAAAGCATGGATCACTACAAATCTGGACGCATTGAAACGGGTCTATCTCCGAGCTATGTAAACGAAATCAAAATGTTTTGTACTTAAAATGTAGGGTATTTATTGCACTTTAAAGGAAAAATAATTAAAAAAATATTCCGATGTTGTTTTAATGAGTTTTCGAACTTTTCGTCGAGTACCACTCATTATAATTTGGACACCCTATTCACTGACCTCAGCGGCCATTTTGTTCCACAATCTCTTCATCTCTGTTTCAGCCGTCCTACCATTCCTCTTAATCTTCTGCTTGACAATCACCCAAAATTTTTCGATAGGGGGAATTGAGGGCAGTGGGGTGGGTTGATGTTCTTTTCGACAAAATCCACCCGTTGGCCTGATACCACTGTAGTACCTCTTTGCTGTAGTGGCAGCTTGCCAAATCTGGCGAAAACTTTACTGGTCTTTTGTGAGATCTAATGTACGAAAAAAAAAACGTTTTTCATGTACTCCTCCTTGTACATTTTAGAGTCCATGGTCTTGTTTTTCACAAAAACCGGGGTTTTTCGTCCGCAGCTGCAAATACCTTGTCAGATCAAACACTTTCTTGCAAACTTATCGGCAAAAAAGAAATCGAACTTGACGGGGACATCAGCATGACCAGTGCAGTGCACCACTGCAGTGGCTTTATAAAATTTTTGGCCATAAAGCTGCCCAAAATCCATCTTCACGTACGTTTCGTCATCCATGAGGATGCATCCATCGTACGTCGTTGGAATCTTGCTGTATAACTTCCGGGAACGTCCTTTGGCTACTAAATTCTGCTTCAATGTCCGGTTTGGTGACTTACTGGCCCGATAGGATCGTATTCCTTCGCGCAGACGAATTCTGCTAACGGTGCACCGGTCGGCGTTGAATTTCTTGGCGATGTCGTAGTCCGACTACCCTTTGTTTGCCTTGATCGTTCTCAACACCTTCAAATGCAGTTTCCGATTCTTAATTCTCGATTGATTTGACCACTATTAACGATTTCGCGATTTTTCAACCCGACCATGTAGGGTTTTTGACTTGAGTGTCCAAAATTAATTTTCGTCTCGTGGCTTCCATCACGTGTAACTTTTTTGGAACAAAACGAACCATAATGAAATTTTCAGCACTGATAGAAGAAACAATTTTGACAAAGTACTGTCAAAACATTCCAGATCCAACAACTAGGAGCGCTCTGGTATAATAAACAGTGCGTCCAGATTTGTTGTGATCCATGCTTTATAAAGCGTTCGTTTCGATGCAAGAGCGGCCAGTCCAAAAATTGATCAGCCGGCAAATATTGTCCAAAAATTCAAAACAGGCAAGCAACAATTGAAAATACGGTTTATTCAACAAGTCTACTAAAATGTAACCAAATCTATACAGCTCTCCCGTCAAATATCTTACCCAAGGTGTGTATATATAGGAGGTGTAACGATATGTAAAACTCCCGATTCAGTTATTTTGATTTGGCTACTGCGGAGTTCGTGGAGTTTGCCAACAAAGCCCTCAGCTCGAACAAATTTACCAATGTTTACAAACAAACTCACTGAACCTCACCGCGCTCTCCTCGCCTACTTACTGACAAAGTCAGAGAACCTTGTGATCTAATAACCTTGGTCTTGCCTAAACGATTCGAAAGACGTTGCAAAGTCTGAAAACGTCAACCTCATGAAGCCTCATGTTCCTTTCAAGTAATACTTGAGTGCATGTTTGGACGATGAACTTCGAGTTGCAAATTGTCTCAAAATTGGTGTTAAAGCAGAACCATATTTGGGATATAACTTACAAACAAATATACAGTACCGTTCATAATTGTATAGAAATTGGAAGCACGCGCACTGTCACTTCGATTTGAACTTCCATAACTTTTTACTCTGATGATATTTTTAGTACAAATTTTTTGCGTTAGATAGATCAACTATCACACTATTATATCACAAAATTTGAGCTTTCTGGAGTTTGTGTGGCCTGAGAAACAGTAATTTTACGGAAATCGGACTTTTTGGACTTTTCTCATTCAAACTGCAATATCTCTGGAACTACGCAACATTTTTTATTGAAATTTTGCACAGTGATTGTTGAAATATGAAGCTAGCATGTCTAAAGTTTTCGAAAAGTTCTATCGATGAGATCAAAAGTTACGTGAGGTGCAATATTTCAGGCATGAACCTTGAAATGCGATTTCTATAGAATTTTGGACGATTTATGAGAACAATATCATTTCTTCCACCAATCAGACAAAAAATGTCTGGCAAAAGCAATGAAGAAAAGAAAAAATGGAATAAATGGTCCATTTGTGTTTTGAAATCAGAATCTCGCGATATTGTTGTGATTTTTCGGTTGAAATAGATTAACTGGTTGTTAAACAGAGGATATGATTTTCCTATGAAAACATTTGTCCAAAATTCTATAGAAATCGCAATTCAAGGTTCATGCCTGAAATATTGCACCTCGCGTAACTTTTGATCTCATCGATAGAACTTTTCGAAAACTTCAGACATGCTAGCTTTATGTTTCAACAATCACTGTGCAAAATTTCAATGAAAAATGTTGCGTAGTTTCAGAGATATTGCAGTTTGAATGAGAAAAGTCCAAAAAGTCCGATTTTCGTAAAATTACTGTTTCTCAGGCCACACAAACTCGAGAAAGCTCCAATTTTGTGTGATAATAGTGTGATAATTAATCTATCTAACGCAAAAAATTTGATCAAAAACTATCATCAGAGTAAAAAGTTATGGAAGTTCAAATTCGAAGTGACAGTGCGCTTGCTTCCGTTTTCTATACAATTATGAACGGTACTGTATATATGCAAAATACCAATCCGCTTACTTATTCCGCTACTTAGTTTTCTACAAGTATAAAATATCATCAATCTACCAACTCCTATAAAAATGAATAACCAGCCGTTTATTTTATGCACCCAGTTAAAGTTTTCCGAAATTCGTTGGTTAAATAAATCAACAAGCACAATGGTATTCGTGATAAACAATAGCAACATTTGTCATTCTAAGGGTATTTACTAGGAACTATTGCTATCAAAAATTCATCTGGAAACCGCAAACATAAAATTTCGAAGGCAATCAAAATATTTTTTTTTGTAATAACTTTAAAATTGGATTTTTAAAATCTTTTTTTAATATTGTATGATTTTCTTTGGTGTAAGACGTCCAAAATTGTTAAATATTTATCATTCATTTGATCATTTTTTCAGCATCTAATTGCATAGCTTCCATAGTCCCATTAAATATTTTACTACTAGGATTTGATGTTAAGTTTTGAATGGGAGCAGCGTTTTCTTAGTTTTTAGGCAACACAAACTTCCTTCGGCAATTTCGGCCATAAGACAGTAAACATCAAACGAACATCCGACAAAATGCTCTGTTCCAACAATACTTTCTGCGGAAAAAAATACGGAAAGACAAAGAAAAAATGTTCTTGTTGATTGTTTAGTCGAGGCTGTCTAACGAAACAAGTTTTTCCAACAACAGCAGCTTTGTGTGCGCCTTTTGCACATTTCAGCCATTTTTACCTGCCTGCCGAGAAGAAGCAGCGTTTCCTGGAACCTGGAACGGTTTTCGATGCAAGGCTAGAGAGTGCCACTTTCACAGATGTGCATCGGGCCGGAAACGGTATTTGAATATTTTATGAAACAATTCCACGTATGCAGCATCGCTTCTCGGTCTGATCTTAGCTGAGAAGAATGGCTACATGAAATTGGTGGAAGTTTCGCTGCAGAAGCTAATTTGAAAATTTCATTCAATAAAACCTTTTTTTTTAAGCAAGTTACACTTCTGCCTTTTAAAGTCAAACAATGTTCAAAACAAAACGAGTATTGGATCAAACTGGATTTGAAGTTGATAACAAAGCCTTCAATTTAAAACAAGCATTTTTGTTCTTTTTCAACCATTTCAAATGATAGCCTCGAATATACAAAATCTGAAAAAAGTAAACGAGATGACTGATTAACATCCGGTGTTTTTCATTCCGGCAACCAAACTCATTTCCCTTCGGCAAACATTTCGCTCCAACAGTTTCCGAGATACCAAAGCCAACATAAATCTAGCCGGACAGCTTGACGACTCTTGTACAATTCTTCCCTGGACACTTTGTAGCTACAATTTCGTTTGACCGTTTTCGTTGGACAGGAACAGAGTACACGGACAGCTTCAAACTGAACCCACATCCCAAAAATAACATTGTCACTCTCTGCGGACCAAACCCAATGATGGTTTGGTTAACAATGTCGACGTGTTAAATCGAAAACGAACAGCAACAGAAAAAGGTTTTCCCCTTTGCAACACGGAGTCAGGATTTTACAAGTGAACAAGGACGACAAACGACTGTGCTGGTTTACGTATGCAGAAAGTCAATCTGAGGCTTTCAATTTCATCCGAAAATTTTCATCAATCGGTTCGATACAGAAGAAGAACAAAAGATAAAAGTTCCCTGGAATGTAGGCATTAGCAAAAAAGTCCTTTCAACTTCATCGGAATCAAACGAAAGGAAAAAAAACGCTCAAGCATACAGACCCAAACGCTAGGTCTCTCGGTAGAAAGTCGAAAGGATAAGATGAAATCCGCAATCTTTCAGCTTCAAAATAGATTCTGGAGATAATGCTGATTTTATTATGCCGGGACAAGCCCCTTCTTAGTCGGGTGGGTTTTCTGATTTTCTCTAGAAACTAAGTGGAAAAGCTTCAAGATGATTTTCTTTTTTTTGTTACTTTTGGCACACAATAAACGACTGTTTTGCTTGATCTGAAGACCAAACGGAACTCGGGATAATGCTTAGGCAAAGGGAAAAGTTGTGTCGGACACGCTTTTAGCTTCAGTTTAGTCTAGTAAAATTATTCAGTTTCCTTTATCTTTCCGATGAGAATCAATACATATTCGAGGGTGGGACATCAATATGTTAATACGCTCTATGATAATAACAGTTCAACTAAAACGCAAAAGTAATTTAATAGCTAAGATATCCATTTCTTGTTAAAATATTGGGGCAGTTTGAAATTTTATTGAAAAGGGTGTTCAGTTGAATAATGAGTCAATCAATTTCCGTTCCAAATGGTTTTTGAACTAAGAAGTTAAGAAATGAGTCTTTCTATTAGTTCATGTTATTGTCTTACTAGAAACTACTATGGTTAAACACTTACATTTATGTTTCTAGAGAACTTACTTATATTAGAGAATATTACTTACTCACGAATTTTATAAAATAGCTGAATTTATGCTAGTTGGAGACCCGATCAGGAGAGCATATCAAAATAATAACTCAAACGTATCTCACCAAGATATTTACATCTGATTCAGTTATAATAAAGTACTCAAAATTTTCGATTTTAAGTTTCTCTAATCATGGTTGAGCTCATATTCAGTGATCAAGATTTTTTTCGGATTGTCCTAAAATAAAATGATTATATCTTATTTTGATATACGTACAACTTTTTCTGAAACACGGACATCGAAGTCAACCCGATCAGGAGGAAAAAACTAAATTATATCAAAATGAGATATTTTGATACTTATCTTTTTCTATCTAAATGAGTTATAATTCAGTACTCGTAGGATGTTAAAATATCTCAAATTATATCAAAAAATCTATACGATCATAGCTAAATTATATCAGTTTTTGATATGCTCCTATCAAGATTATATCTGATTCAGATAGCATAGTTTGATATTAGGCAGAACAAATCCAATCAAAATTATAACTTATCAAGATATGAATGCTTCGAGAAAAATTTCTAGAGGAATGTCAGTAACCCAAACTATTTGCTAAAATTATGCCCCATTTTTGGTATCCAAAATATTCGATACAATTTTATGAATCTGCTGAGCGAAATTCATTAAAGTACGGTTTGGGTCGTTGACTTCGATGTCCGTGTTTCATGGAAAGTTATATGCGTATCAAAATAAGATACGGTTATAATATATTATAACAATTTGAAACAAATTCTTTATCGTTGAAAGTGAGTTCAATCCTATTCAAGAATACCAATCAAAATAAGATATAACCAAGATTCAAGAAACTAAGAGTCGAAAATTATGAGAACAATATTCTAACTGAAAAAGATATAAATATCTCGTTGAAATATGTTCAAGTTCTAATTTTGATATTCTCTCCTGATCGGGAACGGCTTAAACCTTACATTAACGAGTTTCGCTCAACAGATTCATAAATTTGAATCAAATTTTTGGGAAACCAAAACTGGGGCATGGTTTTATCAAATAATGTGGTTTATTGACCTTCCACTAGAAAATTTTCTCGAAGCACTCATATCTTGATAAGTTATAATTTTGATATAATTTGTTCTGTCCAATATCAAACTATGCTATCTGAACCAGATATAATCTTGATAGGAGCATATCAAAAACTGATATAACTTAGCTATGATCGTATAGATTTTTTTATATAATTTGAGATATTTTAACATCCTACGAGAACTGAATTATAACTCATTTAGATAGAAAAAAATAAGTATCAAAATATCTCATTTTGATATAATTTTGTTTTTCCCTCCTGATCGGGGAAGTATTGTGTTTTTTTTAAGTTTATTTACAAAGAAGATATATTTGTCAAGCTTAAAACAGCCTAGTACACATTACTGATTGTATTTGTAATATGGTGAGAATTTTGATTATTATCATGGATTTGATCAAACAAATTCATCGACAAGCAATAAAGATGAATAAATTTATAAGTGCCTATGCGGCGTATTTCTGAGTAAAGGTGTTTTGTTAGGTAGACCTTTCATACAGCTAGTGGCTCCATAGACTATACTTTAAAAAATATGCATCAAATTAAAAATGCTTTTGAAAAATTCTTTAGCTTTAATATTCAGAGTTGGCCAAGGACTTCCCAATATGACCCATATATGTACAAACAACATAAAATGGCAGCAAGTTGTTTTAAGTTTTGCCAGTTTATTTTTCATTTTTCAACAATAACTTATTCTTATGTCGTATTCCATGACTCGAAGACTATCAAACTTTCCGTATCAAGAAGGTGAATAGAAAGTGTTTATCATTGTGTCAGTTCCAGATGTTAGAATGCTTGTTTCTGCAACAGCTAGATGAACTTAACTTCAAGGTTGAATTTCATACAAATACCTGAGCATCAACAATCATCTTAACGGAAATCGACCATGAAACCACCAAACTAGAGAAGGTGGCGAATTTATTTTCTACAAATTACAATCGAGGGAGAGAGAACAAAACAACAAAACAACAGAAAAGCCATTTACGCTTTACTTCATTGCGGATGTTTTTGTTTTTTCCGCGTGCTGTTGCCCTGCCAGAGGTTTTTCCACGATATCGGTAAAGCCCGCGAAAAGAAAAACAGCGCGCCCGTTCAAGGAAAACAGAATCCGATTTACCAGAAAACCGGCAAACCTGTAAAGTGCAGCTATTGGAGCGATGTGGCTGTGTTTCTTGGCTGGCAGTTCGGCTCAAACTGGGCGGGGTGAAAGTATAATGGACAGGAGCTGAATAAACAGCGCGCCAAAAATGCCATAAAAAGTGGTGGAATTAAATTTGGCCATACGAATCCCAGTGGCTGCCACAGTGATGGAGGAAAAATGCGAGGTGGCTGCCTCGTGGTGATTGTGGCCGGAAAATGGTTTCTGGTTCTGAAAGTGAAGGGCAGTAATGAGGAAAGAAGATTGCTTTTTCCGGAATGATTGCGTCGAAAATTGGGTGTGAATGGCTTTGTTTTTGCGGGCATTGTGAGATGTTTACTTTGGAAGCATTTGGAAAAATTCAAATTCGAAGAGCATTTTATGGTATTGAGAATTCATCTTTCAAACAATAATGTTTCACAAAAAAGAAACAAAAGCAAAGTATTCATAATAAAAACACTTTTAAAGCATAAAACTTCACACACGAGTCAATGAACCGCACATTCCTCGACAAGCTTCATAAAGCAAAATACATGCGCCCCATAAAACGAGTTAACATCACGCCAAGTGCTTTTCCACTCAGACTCCAAAGAGTGTGATGTGAAATGGGGCCGTTTGGTTTTTCGTTCATGTTTTTTTTGGTGGCTGGTGCTCTGATTTCAAATTTTATACAGAAAAGTACACCCGGCGCACAGACCGAGAAGTTGCTGCTGGTGCGGTGTGGTGAGAACGAAGCACCGAAAAAAAAACCACACAAAAAACATTACCCCGTTTTTTCCAGCCCATTGACCGGTAACCCTTTTTTACCGCCCGTTACTTAAATGAGAAAATTCCCTCTTCATAAGCCACCGGGGGGTGATGGCTCGAATGGCCTCCGGCAGACTGAACCATCCGGTTTTAGGGGTTTTGGGGGTTAGGTTTGGCACAAAAACTTTCACTTCAAGAAACTTTACCTCGGCAGAGTGTGAAAATTCGAGGCCCAAAGTTTTAAACGGGCAAGTGCACATTCATACACTTGATCTTAGTAAAGTTTTAGGCTTTTTCCACCCAGTCATCTTTTTTGTAAGATATTCAAAGCAATTTAGTATAGACATTCTTAAAGTTTATGTGTGAAAGTTGGGACTCGAAAGGTGAAGTTTTTTGTTTAGAAACAACCCATCACAAAAAAAAATGTTAACATGTAGGACTTTCTTGAAACCTAGAACCCAACTCCAAATTTTGATACTATCAATGGTCAATTTTTGACCAAATTTCAGCCCATTCGGATAACTCATACGCAACTCTCAAAAATTTTGAAAATTTCTAGGAAATATGTATGGAAAAAAAATTTAAACAAAAATCGTAATTAATTCTGGCAACACTGATGAACTGACAAAAATCTGACAAATATGACAAAATTAGGATTAAAATATGGCAAAAATTTTATAATTTAAAGAAAAAAAATGCGACAAAGTGATAAGAAAACAACAGATGTGGTATCTGTAAGTTTTTGTCGATTTTGATAACATTTTTCATAAATTTGGCTTGTTTTGTCATTTTATTGTATATTTTTGTAATTATTTTGTCATATTTGTTGTATTTATTTCATAATTTTGTTTCATTTTAATCACATTTGTCATATTTTTGACAAAGGTAAATCGAAATTTTGTCATTTTATAGTTAAATTTATGACATATTTTTGTTATAATTTTGACATATTTTTGTCATATGAATTAAAAAGAGTCACCGCGGAATGACTCTTTTTAATTCACTCCCAATGGAAATTAAAAACGCTAGAAACCTATCCACATTCAAGAAACATCTTAAGTTATTTTCAGGCTTGGCAAAAGTCATCGTCATGAGGCGTGAAGCTGTGACTGTGAAGCCTCTTGGTCCGTCAAACTCAATTGACTGTTCCTTAACGACCAGTCACTTCGTTTGCCAGTCATTCATTCCCCAGTCATTTGAAGCTAAAAGAATGACCTAGTCAAGCAATCGCATTCAAACGACCGGTGACGAAAACGACCGAAGACAAAAAAGAAAAGAATTTATTATTATTGTTGCTTCTGCCAGCAAGCCCGTTTTCGGTTTTTATTGCTATTGTTGCTCTCTGCCAGCAAGTCGTTCAATTAGTTGTACCTGCCGTCAGCAGCCGATCGAAGTGTGAAGAGATTTGCCAGTCACTCTCAGGAGAAATTTTGACCTTGTGTAGGAGCTTCGCCAGTCGATGATGGAGAAATGTTGATTGTTGTCGTGCTTTATCCGTCGTGCGAGTAGTGAGGCTCCGTCAATTGAGAACAGTGCCAGTCGTTTGATGAAACAAAACTAGTCGGGTCAAGCGTGACGGGAGAAATTTACCATCACTGGTTATTTCGCTTCAATGAATCTTAAGTTAATTCAGCTTAGTGACATCAACCCACCTTGACGAAGTCTTACGGCATATAGACAGTTTGGTTAGTCGGGGGGTTCGATGCCTCTTTGCTTCGCCATAAAAAAAAACATTTTTTTTGCATTGCACTCCCAAGACAACCTCCAAAAGCAACGCGACGTAGGCACGGTAAAACCTACTAACATGGACTCTTGGGAGCTTAGGATAGGAAATTATCCTTGTGCTTTGCAATCCCTTTTCCTGCCACTATCCTGACCAATCCTAACCCTTGTAGCAAAATAGTCATGATAAATTTACCAGCCGGGAACCCCAAGCGTCTACCTCCAATGAAGGACACGGAGTCACGTGCACATCACATTTGTAAATTCCCTGGCTGAGCAGTTGAAATAGGACCGCTTGAGAATTCATGGTAAAAAAAATTTAAAAAAAAAAAGGAAATTCATACCGTGATGGATTTGCAGGGTTAGTTCTTGATGGTATAACCCTTATTACGCATCACTTCTCGCACCCGGTTCGGCATTGTAGGGATGAATCATCCCAGAGGATGAAAATCCCGTATAAAAAAAAAAAAAAAAAAAACCCGGTTCGGCATCGACTCCACCAGCTTTTGGCACGTTCTTACTGAGATAGCGTACCACACCGCCTGGATTCTCTTCCGTAGCTGCTGCTTGTTTTTTTGATTTTTCGGTGTACACCTTACGTTTAACTATTTCCCATAGGCTCTCTATAAGATTGAGATCAGGGGACTGTGCTGGCCACTCCATAACGTCTACCTTATTATCCTGGAACAACTTTTTAACCGTTTTAGCGGTTTGGGGTTTGGGGTTTTGGGGTCGTTGTCCTGCTGGAACTACCACTTTAGGGGCATCTCCCACTCGGCGTGTGGCAGCATTACTTCCCGAAGTATCTGGGCGTAGAGATGCTGGTCCATAATCCGGTCATTTCAGTACAAGGGACCCACCCCGTACCAAGAAAAGCACCCCCACACCATGATGCTACCTCCTCCATGTTTGAATGTTTTATTTGTATACTGGGGCATATACGCACAGCCGAGTGGGCGATGGACCCAACTCTTTCCGTCAAAGCCGACCCAATTGAAGTAGTCCTTCGCATACTTCAGCCGCGCCTTCAAGTGCTTCAACGTCAGCATCGGCACCTTCCGGGGACTTTTTCCTCCTAGTCCCTTCTCCGCCAACCGTCGCTGAACCGTCCGGGAACTCACAGATAAGTTCAGCTCGTCTCTGATCTGCTTGGACGCTTTGAAAGGGTCCTTTTGCGAGGCCCGCTTGATTGCCGAATCGTCCTTCGGCGTCGTTTTGCGGGGCGGCCGGTCAGATCCCGTTTGCCGGTGCTGTGAAGCGCGTTGAAAACGAAAGTTTTCGACCTTCCTAAGTAGAGATGTACCGAATATTCGGTCGGCCGAATATTCGGCGCAGAATACCGCCAAAAAACCGTTAAGCCGAATATTCGGCTCACCGAATAGTTGAGCTAGATATTCGGCCGAATAGGCCGAATAGGCCGAATATTTATTTTTTTAAATTTACACAAGAAGAGACTTGTCAATTTTTTCAACTGATTTTGGATAATTTATAGAATATCCAAAATAAATGTTGACAAATCTTCAAAATCATCAAAAACTTATGATTTTAGCAAAACATTTTGGATGTATCCGTGTATTTTTCACTGTACATTGCTGTATACTTTGATTATCGTTTTTCCAAATTTTCTTGATTTATCCAGGCATGACCACAACAAAATAAGGAATTCGAAAAAAGTTAAATCTTACAGGGATGGCCACATATTTTAAAAACTTTTCCGATTTACCCGGGTTATTTCCAATTTTTTGCTAAATCAAATAGAAAAAATTCAAATGTCTTTTTGAAATTTTTCAAATTTTGTGTTACAAAACCGATTTTTTAAAGTAAATTTATTCATAGGATACGATTTGAACACTGCTGTTGTAATTCGATGAAAAATTTTAAGTAATTTTATTTCTTTTTGCTCTTGTATGTTTGAGAATATGGCCTAGTTTCTGTTCAATTTTTTTCTTTTTTTACAAGTTTTTCAAAAAATCGTTCAGATTCGATCGTTTGGAATCATGTCGTAGAAAGTATTGTATGCTTTAGGGTAAAGATCATCGTACTTTTTGACAACTATTTTGATGACATTTAGCAAAAATTAGACATTCATCTAATGCGATATAAAAAATGCAATTCCAAAAAGCTTGGCACCAGTTTTGACATGTTTTGTCCTAGATTTAACTGGAACCCAATCACTCTTGTGATAAACGTCCTAGAAGCGACAAGTCATCTGATGTCCTTTCAGCTAATAATGACATTTCGAAAATCAAAGACACCTCTACTTAAAAAAGATCTGATACATCTGGTTGGGAATAAATGACTTAAAAACATGAGGGGCATTAAGGTGGCAGTAATAGAAGATTTCAATTAGAAATAGAATTAAAAATAGCAGTATTTCTATTGAAAACTCAACAGGATAGTCGACCGAATATTCGGCCGAATATTCGGCCGAATATTCGTTTGGCCGAATAGTTGAAAAGGTCAATATTCGGTATTCGGCCGTTCGCCGAATACCACTATTCGGTACATCTCTATTCCTAAGTATTCGGCAATCTCGCGTTGGCTTTTGCCAGCCTTGATGATCGCTCGCTGAACCTCCGTACAGTGCTGTGCCCGACCCATCGCTTTTTCGCTAAAAACAGAGTAGAAGGAAGGAAATCTTTATTTTTTTGTTTGTTTTCATGATTTACATGATTAATTTTATGGGAAATACTTACCAGGACACGAAAATGGACAAACAACACCGAAAACAACACCTTTTCTTCAAATCTAGAGCGCTGAAAATGCCGGAACAGCCGAACCGATGAACTGGTCTTATTTCATGACGCGACTTTTTTCACCCTCTGACAGCTTTCTGGTCGAGTAGAACAAACGGATTGCTTTGATTGCAACAAACGTGCAGTATACAAACTTGGCATACTACAATAAGTGCTTGCCGCTAGGTGTCGCATATTATTATATTTGAATTGGCAGTTTAAAAGTGATTTGAATATTTTGCAATAGAGCGGTCCAATTCTATTGCCCGACACTGTAGGTCTCCGAACGTACTTTATCACCCAACTGATAACTCCATCTGTTTACATTTGGCGCATTTAAGCTATTAAAAATTCACTACCGAAATGCCTACTGAAATTATCAGCAACTTTCGATGACACGAATTGAATGCTAAATGCTCATAAAATAACAAGAGTGACAAAAAGGTCTAGGGAAAGAGACTTTCGTAGCAGTCGACTGAAACAAGTTTGTTCTGGTTTACGAGTGAACATTCAATCGACAGATAGACGTATTCACAATACATATACATAATACATTCTTTTCAGTTTGAGCTTTTAACACTGATAGAAAATCACAATCAAGATCATTTGTGCTTTCAGAAAATTTGCATCTGGTCGACACATCCCGCCTGAATTTTCTTTCTCACCAGGTTGTCCTCTCAACTGATGATTTTATTTTAAATTCATCGAACTGTTTTTCATATAAGATTTTATTTTCAATCGGCTCATTTTTTATTCTTTTTTGAAAGGAGTTTAACCCGTTAGGGTCATTCTTCCTCGTGGCTCATTTTTTTTTCAAATTCTGTAACAAAACACAATTTTATTTCCGAACACCTAACTCGCTCGCGGTGAATGACTCTGTATGCTGTTTGGGTATAACAAACCCAAATATCTTCTGATTCCTGGTTTGAGAAGTTGAACCAAATTATAATATTTGACTTATCTTCTGATAATAAAAATTACAATAAGGAGCAATGTCAAACGATTCGTGTTTTCAAATTTCATTTAATAAAAATAGCCGAACAAATGCTTGTATAGAATCTACCATACAGAAGTCTCCAGAACGCTTTTAACGATTCCGATCAATCAGTGAAGAATAATGATAACGCTCAGGCTCGTAACATTCCGCCAAACAATGATCTTCGCATAAATCTTTAGCCGATAAATGCCAACAACCCAACTGCCATTATCATTGTTTCCCACGCGCATCTAACGATTTTTCTCTGAGCCCCATCCCATCTTTCCTGGGAACGCAACTGAACATCAACGCTCAATGAACGCTTAACGCCATCATTCCGTTTTTATCTTCCCCTGGTCGCCATTTGCCATTCCTGTTCCGTTTCCATTCGTTCAATTTGATTTCATACCTACACTCTACCAGTGTACCTACTGAGAAGGTTCAGCCTGTTGTAATCCTGTTGCTCGTGTTGGCATCCCGGCGAATCGGGAAACATTCAGGACGAACAATTTTCCCGGCAAGACGGGGCTGATAAATTTTTATCGTTCCCCCGTTTTGCTCAATCTTGTGTCGTTGATGTTGGACCATTTGCAATCTGGATCCGGCAAAATGTTCCACAGATTTGACTTGGGAACAAAAAGGGTTGAATATGGCAAGTACAAACTGTATTGAACGAAACGAAGTACACAAACCGGTCATACATAAGATATCGCTCTCATAAGTTTCGAATCCTAGCAGAAACTCGAGTTAAGTAGCAGACACAGTTCTAATCTTGCTGCTAGAAAACATTTTTCAAATGTCTCAAATTAATGTCAAAGCCATTATTCCCTGGATGACAATTATTTACGACAACAGATTAGCGCAAAAACTCCAGCCACGCAGAGCGAGAGACAGCGGAACGGAACCGGAATGTAGCGACCGGATGCGAATGGACCGTTCTTCAAATTTCTACCCACACCAGTTTACTTAGAGCAAGTCCAATGGTGTTGGGAAAAAGTGGTAGGAATTTTGACGTCTGTAGCACAGATGGGAATTTTTCTATCGTGAAATATAGACCAAAAAAGTTGGCCGTCCACCGGTGTGATAGAATACGTAGGTATAAAATTGAAAGCAACCAGCGATGCCAAGAGAATTTGCTTTTCAGTAATTTTACTGACTTTTTGTATTTTGAATTCACCGTTTGAAATTTGAAATCAAATTCATTTTACTTGATCATTAACTTGAAATAGTAGTGCCAATATGAAAATTTTATAATTTAGATGTATGAATAAGTATTGTTTAAATTATAATGCATCCCAATATTAAACTGTATTCTGCAGAATTAGGAGTTTTGTATTGGAGGGCATTTGATTACACGAGTTGATAAAGTTTTTGAACTCTTTCTAAAACTTTCATTTTCAAAGTGATAATTAAGTAAGTGACAAATAAAAAGTATAGATATTTCAGACACAAGCTGAATTTTACTCTCGATACGAAGCCTTACGTTTGATATGATTGACACTTGTCGAATCAACAGCGAGGGTTCCGTTTTCTAAAGCTGATGGATCCATTAAAGACGGCGTTCCGAACTTGTTACCGGACATTCCGACGGAATATCTTTTTCAAATAAAAAAGCGAAACAATTTCCTACTCCCGAAAACCGCTAAAACAAAACATACAAACAGAATTTATTTATTCACCCAGCTATCTGGCATCTCTGCGCCTCAAAATGTATTCGATTGGCAAGGGCATGAAAAAAATTGGCAGTAAGTTTTAAACAGTTGATTAACTTCATTGCAATTCGTATCAGTTTAAGTGATGAATGCATTGTTTAAAAGTAAAACAATATTTTCTATTAAAATCCTTAGATTGCTTAATTTCCTCTTTTTTCCCTTAACCGAGGTTTCAAACATAAGAAAGATGGCAGCACCGAAGCGTTTTACGCACGAATACTGTTTTGCAACGCTGGCTCTATCACTCGGTTCGGTGTTGTAAATTATCGTGTTTTTCTATCACCCTCAGCCAAAAAGTGTTATACGATGCAAATTTTGCAGCACGAAACTGTTCGAATATCAGATTTTTCCAACACCGGTGGACGGCAAATGTGTTGTGATGTGATGTAAACCTTCAAAATTTCCAACTCCATCTCAACCAGTGAACTTGCTCTTAGGAGGGAAGCAAAATTTCTGGCATTTTTGTTGAAGACGGTCACCCGACGGATATTGTTGTGCAGTAGCCAAACTTCGCACACATTTACAAATACAGCGGTATCAGATTATTTCGAGCGCTAGAGCGAATTTTTTTTGCGATCCACATGAAGCAACGCGACCAAATTAACTTTTCTTATTTCCTCACGGCGACACTTGTCTTAGCTCAGCTGCCGGAAAGAAACTCAAAGATACATAATGCAATCGCTTTCGGGATGGACATTCGAATTAAACTTTATGGAAAACAAGTCTTATCACTTAAGTTCTAACAAATGCGCTACGCTCGATTTCGTGTTATTTATGCATTGCCTGAGACAATCGAATTAAAATTTGACTGAGCTTAATGTTTCCCTCTGTTCATAACTAATTCATGGCTCGGAGGAATCTTTCAACAGAACGAATCTCTTTTTCATTTATTTTGCTCTCTTTTTAACATATTATAGATTCAAACTAATCTTCATATAGCCAACCACCTAGACATAGTGGTCGAACTTAAGTCTGCATAGTACTTTTTCTGAGCGCTAATGGATTCAACATTTATTAAGGGTGTTCGGATCAGACTAAATTGCGTGTAAATGTATTATTTACCTATTAATAAGGAAAATCAATGCATGTATTTTTCTTTTTAAAGTTCAGTATGCTTAAAAGACGGGAAAAATACTCAGTAAAGATTCCGGTCGACCTAATCCAAATTGGCGGCCCTTCCGTTTGATGACTGCCATCAGATTTTGTACCTTATCCACTTTATTTGCCGCAGGAGGGGGACAATGTCAGCGATGAGAAATGATCAACGACCAAGTGAATCAAGAGTAACAATCTCGACTTAGAACTAAGGCCAAAACCTCGAAATGATATCTTTGGTCCACAATTCTACTACAGTTTTTCAATAAATTTTTCAATTGCTGATAGATACTCAAAAACTGTACTCGAAAAACGCTATCAAAAGTAATTCACAAAACAACTTGGTGCATGAATTTAGTCCTTAGTCTCAAATATCGAATTTTCAATAGGATTAGACTCACTAAGTTTGCCTGGATTTTGCCCGAATGTTTTTACTATATTTGCAAAACCAAAGAAAAATTTGATTTGCTTGATAACAATCAAGCATTTTGCATCAAAAACAATTTTTTTGGATTAGTGCGGAAAATATCTGGTGAGCTTTGGTTTGAAACGTTTCCGATGTTCTGAAACCATTTTTTTAATAAAAATTAAAATTTGTTGCCTGCGACCGAATTGTGGAATCTGTATCCAGTTTATCATTCTAGATATTCTAGCCTTCAAGATCCCTCCTTAATGTTTTAAAGCTTTAAAAAAAACAACACGTTTAGGACTCATTTCCGAAAGTATTGATTTTAAATTATATGAATTTAATTTTTATTAATATGAAAGAACTTAAACACGAATAATGAGATACTTTTAGTATCACTTCTTTTTTTTTACTATTGTTTATGTGTGCATTTTTCAATAAAAAAAAATGCTACAGGAAAAGTTTTGTCACCAATTATTGTTTTTTTTCCAAATAAATGAAACAAATAAATAAGAAATTGTTTTAAAAATTTTGATCCACATTTAGATTTAAAATTATCACCTCAATTGCAGATTTCCAGCATGAATAAGCTTTATAATGGTGATTTAGAAATTAAAACTCAAAATCACTCATATTTCGATATTCTTCATTTTTTCAGACTCAAAAGTCAGAGTACGAATAAATACCAAATAAAAAAAACCAAAAATTCAGAATTTAATTTAAAAATTTTCGACTGAGGGAGATTGTGATTTAAAGTTTAAGAATTTGGGATTCAGCTTTAGAAATCGTATTCAAACATGAAGTTCAGGTTCAGAATTCATAATCAGAAATAAGCTCCATTCTATTCGAGCTCTGCAATTAATTGACAGTTCAGCTGGAAATCACAAATTTGGAATAAATTTAAGTAATTTTGATGATTTTCTTTTATGGAAAATTTATATTTGAATATAAAAACATCTCGCACAGAAATTCAATAATGAAATCAATTTTTAACAAAAACTTTTTAATGATAAAAACATGCGACATATTCTGGTCGAAATTCCATTTTCCTGTGGTTTATTTCAAAAAAATTTTTTGTTAGGTCTTCGAACCAAAGCGAACCGATGAAAAAATTTATGAAAAAAGTATCATTTTAAAAAAAAATCCTCCCTACAGTGAGACGTTTCTTCCTACGGCCCTGTCCATGCGTTAACATCGAAATTAACATTTGACTTCTACAGCAAAAACTTGATATTCATCCTAAGAAAGATTCTAAAGGAAGAAATTAAAGAAAAACCAAAAAATCAGTGATTTTTTCATTGTTTTTTTTTACTGAATAACACTGAGTAACAAAAAAAGATTTTTTGAAAATAGTCCAGGGTTTCCCAACTGAATTAGACTAATATTGACGCCCTGAGTCCGAAAATGACCATGGTTTTGTTCAATCAGGTCAAAACCCCTATTACTAGCATATTGAAGCGTATATAGCCATATGGCTGTATCTCAAAAAGTTGACCTGATACAGCAAAATCAATGTGATATTCTAACTCAGGACACAAAAATTAGTATAAATCAGCTGAGAAACCCCAGACTGTTTTTTGGCTGTCACCCAGTGTAATCAGCTGATTTTCATAAAACTGGGTTTATTAATGAATTGTGTTTCTAATAATATCAGGGCCGTAGGAAGAACTGGCTCATGGGGGGGGGGGGTCTTTTGGTGACAATATTTTTTTCTATAACAGTTTTGATTGAACAATGCATACTTAAAGAATAGTAAAAAAGTTGAAGTTTCTATATAATTGTTCAGGTTTGAGTTATTGTACATTAATAGTCAAGATTTTTTTTAAATTTCCAACTTTTGAAAATAAATTCTAGAGGAAGCCATTTTTAACAAGAAGTTTAAAAAAAATAAATTTTGGATTCGGAGATTTCATTTTAAAGAAAAACTTTTTATATTTTCTTAAATAAAAAAGAAGTTGGTAAGCTAGTTTTTTTACCACAAGCATGGCCATTTGAAGCATTATTAAAAAATTCCAAATATTTAGGAATGAAAGAAATGAAAGAGATAAGGTTAACGGCTCAATTCAATTTTATTTTCTACTCTTGTAAACTCGACTAAAATTTTAGATTTTGGTTTAACGCTTTGTTTAATAAAAAACTGCAAAAAACCAGTAAAAAATATGTTTTCGGTTGAACTAAAAAAAATCTAGTTTTCTCTAAAATAAAAATTTATTTTACCTTTGTGACTTTTTCTGGTTTATGTCCCAAACTAACACTGATTGAATATAAAATTCTAGTTTTGAACCCAGAATCAAAATTATGAAACTGCAATCGCCTGTAATTTAAATTAATAAAAAAAATTCACATTGATATTTTAATACTGCCTTTTGAACCTGAGTTCGAAATCTGAATTCCGAATTTGAAAACGATTTTTTAATCTAAGTTACAGATAATAATTGTTACTAATTATGAGCCGAAAAGCGAAATTTGGATCAGATTTCTCAACCATAAATCTTATATTTTAATTGAGACTCTGGAGCACCATGAACTTTTCTTTAGATCCAGTTCTGCATAACAATCAAAAATAAAATTTCAAATTTTTAAAATGGTTTGTAATTTTAAATATTTTCTTTTCATATTCCGAATTGGATGAGTTTGAAATGCAAAACCGAGGTTCGAGTCAGGATTTTTTCAATGATGAGCCAAACTGAAGTTCAGTAACAATAAACTGGATTTGATACAGAATCCAAATTCTTATCACAGACATCGAATTTCATTGAGTATAAGCCAATTTGAAACCTTAAAATCCGGAATAATTCTAGCCAAAGCTTTCTAGATATTTTTTTTTCGGGCTTTGCAAATTCGGGTTTTTTTTTTAAAATTCGCCAATATCAAATTTATTGAATGAAAATCATTAACAAAAACACTTGACTTTTGTTTTTCGAAATACATCAGTCAATTTCAAATCATATTTTTAGCTTAAAAAAAAATCGTTCTCATTATTTTGATACAATTTACTCAAAAAATTTAGACGCAAAATACATAGTATTAATGTCTCAATTTAAACTTTTGTTTGATTTTGCAAATAAAGATATGGGCAAAATCTGGGCGATTTTGCAAGCTTAGTCTAGTCTTATTGGAATTCGATATTCATGACTAAATCTGAATTCATATCAATCAAAAGTTAATCAGTTTCTACTTTAGCAGAGCGAGTTATGTTTGTTGCAAAATACCCAATTTTTAAGAACTTTCTACTTACGACCTAAAGTCGACTTCTGAAGACCATAAAAACATACCCATAATTTTAAAAATGGTCGAATTTGGTCGAAATATTCTCTATGAAGGAAATGAAGGTTCATGAAAAAATTTGAAAAAAAAAATATTTATCGTTTTTGTTAGAAAAATTCCTACTTTATTCTTGGTATCTCCCATCGGCCTACGGACGATTTTTTTCATTCATAATATTGATCAGTTTTTCTAACTTATACTTCATAAATCTGTTTTTTAGGTGGCTGCATCCTCTTCCTTCATTTTCTGCTTCTTTTCGGTCCAATACTTCTCTTTTAAAAGAAACTGATTATTTTTGAGCAACTTCAACGCAATTTTATTGAAATTTCTTCTGGAAAAAATTACAATAACGAAGTAAAACCATCATGAGATTGAACTTAAAGTATAATCGATTAGTAAAGGTTGCGAAGTGTACATACAAGATTACTCTTTTTAGGCTTCTAAAAACAGCGAAAACCGAAGTTTTCGTTCTGAAAATAGTTTGTTTTTTTTTTCACAAGGGCAGAATCTTGGCAAATCATTATATTTTATACAAAACAACCAGCAAATACGTACTTTAATATGCCACGAGCAGCCATGTTATAGGATTCAAACGCTGGAATTTGTTTGAAAAAGGGGTTTTCACAAGTTTTGTCGTCCATCAGAAATCACCTGTCCTTATGCCTCGGTACCGGCTATACAGCTTTACGAGCTCTGGAACTGGCAAAACTTTGTAGTTTGAGGTTAAGTTTGAATGAATCATAACTAAGCAGTACATTCAGCTTATCGGAGAAAAAATTGTTGGACATTCCAGCGATCTACACCTAGTTTTTCGTTTATTCAAAATTAAAAATTCTTGTATGAGTCTTGATTTTTCTGATGACTCCTAACCGTAGTTGCCAATCATGTGCTTCACTCCAATGCTTGATTTTAGATTTGTGGACATTTTTGACAGTATTTTTATACTTTTCCACCACTCACATGCAGTAATTCTTTGAATAATCAATGGTTTTGCCAGCAATGATGGATTTTGAAGGAAACTGTGCAAAATTATTTTTTTCTTTTTCTCTTGCATCGCAAATATCTCAACAACGTGTTAATTTTAAATTTTGAAAAAATAGGTTGGATAGTATTTTTCACAGGCAGCAAAATGCTGTCAAAATTTTGAAGTTCCAATTACTAGTAAATGAGCTATGAGCAGAAGAAAGTGTCCCATTTCTAAAAGCAGCTTTAGTAGATATCTGGACGATTTCAAAATGGTACAGTTTATAAAAATCGATTAAGTAGTTTTGATTTATCCAAAAAAGTAATTTGGGTCTATATGACCTTAACCGGCTAATTGTCCGTTTTATTTCTGTATGACTCTGGTAACCCTGTTCAAAAATCTTAAAACTATAAATTTTTAAGCTCCTTAATTTTAAGAAAAGACAAAAAATTGCATGTAAATATCTAGCTTGAACAGTTCCTAAAAATCGCATCAAGAAAGTACAGTTCGGGTCATATTGACCCTAACAGCAAAGAAAGGTTAAATATAGAAAAAAAATGTAACAAAAATCTTTTAAACACATTATTGCAAAAACCTTAAATGAAATTTCACAAGCGAAATTGGTGGAGTATGAAAATCATGAACAATTTAAAATTACCGAAATATGGAAATATTTTCAGAAAAGAAAAAAGCTGTAAGGTACACCGGGGTAAGCGTGGACGGTATTTCGTACAGTTCAACTTTAAAAAATCATTAAAAAATCAACAGTGGAGCAATTTCGATAAAATTACATTCAATGTGATACAGAACATGTTCTTCACAAACGCTGAAAAAATGAGCTTGGCAGAAGCAAAGCGAGAAAAGTTATCACGTAAATTGTAATGGACTGCAGGTGTCTTCACTTACCCCGCATTATGGGGTAAATGTGGACGGTAGATTTTCTCATTGATTTCTCAAGAAATTTTCAACAAATTTGTGTTTTCTTAGTTAAATACATTACTTTATTGCTCGAAACGTTCAAAACTTTGAAAAAAGGTCATTAGTTACTATTAGTTAGGCATATTTCAATTATTATTGTGTGTAATTTATGTTGCAACTCACGAGATCCGATTTTATCAAAAACACAGAACAAACAAGTACTTTACCCAACTTTTCATGGTCCGAATGCTAAATATAGCTAAATTGTATTGAATGCAGGACAGAAAATTAAAAAAAAATGTGTAAACATCAAGTTTTTATAAAGCCGTCCACACTTACCCCAGGTAGGGTTTGGAGACAAAATTTTAGTTAGTTTTTTAGTTTTAGCAAGCAATTTATTCTACTCTTCACTCAAAATTTTAAATTCAGAACCAACTAATGATAATAGAGTAAGAGTAAGATTAATCAAGAGTAACAATCTAGACTAAAAACTAATGCCAAAACCTCAAAAACCCATCTCAAGTCCAAAATTCTGCAACAATTTTTTAAAATTTTCTCACTCGGTCATCGAAATTCAGGTCTGAATATGAAACATCGAGTTAAATTAAACCTGTTTTGAAGGTTCTGATTCCATAATTCCCATAACCAGAATTGTATTCTTATTTTCGTATTTTGGATTCAGTCCTGTTCAGGATTCTTGATTTTCAGTTCGAATAATTATAAGAAATTAGAAATGAAAAGCTGCTTTGAAATCATGGTTTAAATTTGGTTTTGCATTTCATATCAAATTTGAATAATGTTTTTCGAGATCATATGTATTTTCAATATTTTGGTAATAGTTTTCCGAATATGGAACAAAGAAAAATTTTGTTTTATATTCAAATTCTTAGCTCTTGAGCTTAATTCTTACACAAAATTCGAAAATTTAATGCTTCGAAATGGTAATGGCAAATGTCAATGAAAAGTAAGATTCAGATCTATTTAAATTTATATTTTAATCCTGATTCACAATGAAGATCAAAAATAATTAATTTGAATATTGAATTTAGATAACCTGAACTACAGAATTAAAATTCATGAATGAGGGCTCATAAAACTCGGATCTGATGATTCGGAAATCGTATATATTGGACATTTCAGAAATCGTATGGAAATTCGGATAAAAGTTTAAAGTGCAAGAGATATCTCGTTTTTCGCTTGCCAACATTGTTCTACACTTCGAAGAATAACTTGAATGGACTGAATTTAAGTGTTAAACTTTATTCGACAAAATTGAACACAACATTTGCCGTTAATTAAAAATGTTAAATTTAATCCAGGGTTTCTGAGATATAGAATGTTGAATTTTGGTGTTTCGCGTCATAGATTTCGCGGTTCTTAATGCGTTAAAATTGCTTGTCAATTTCATTTCCAGATTTAAATTTTTTAAACTAAATTAGTTTGTGAACACAATTCAGCTTAAAATCACAAATTATTGGTAAAAGTTTGAGTTTTGTGTTTTATCCGCAAAAAAACAAATTTTACTAAACAAAATCACAGGATTTTCATTATGGAATTGATTCTTTATAAAAAATATTTACTGGTAAAGATAAATCTTCACCTAAAAATCAGCACAAAAATTTATATTTTCCCAGTGCATTGTTTGACATTATTCACACATTAAGGACATGAAAATTTGGCATTTTATATTTCAGAAACCAGTAGACGAAATTCTGCTAATTTAACACAGATATTTGCGTAACGGGAAGTGTTGTGTTACATTTGAAAATTTGATCGGAAAATCTAATGATTTTTATCTCTTACATTTTTTTTTTGGAAATTTGATTCATTTCATCAAAGGTTAAAATATTTGAATTTGAAAAATAGTTTGTAGAATTGTTTGATTTGAGTATAGAAATATTTTTTTTTATTTAGAAATGGAAGACTCTGCTGAAACGAGCTTATTTTATGCTCAAATCCACAAAGTTAAATCTACTGGACTCTTAACAAAAATCAAAGATTTTAACCATCAATGGAAGCGAATTTAGCTCACTTTCTAGATTTAGGACAAATTTTCTAAAGTAACTATTAAATACGCAAACTTTTAATGTAAAAGTACTTAAAAATGAATAAACATATAGTAACAAACATAATTTTTTTTTGTATTTGTTGGGTAAAAGCTCAGAGAAAAATCAGTCGCCCAAACCAACCCCCCCCCCCTCCCCCCCATGAGTCGGTTCTTCCTACGGCCCTGGTGCAGAGTATTGTTTTAATAGCCATATTCCACACTTACCCCGCGTCCACACTTACCCCGGTGTACCTTATAAAATTTTCGTATTCATAAAAGATTTGAGGATCAAAACAAGTGAACAATACCACAGTATGTGGTAAATGTTTAAGTTTATAACAGTTTATAACAGAAGAAAGAATTTGAATAGAATTTTTTCTTAAAAATTACGTTGTGAAGTAACACACATAACCAAACATGCTCTGACACCAATCGTGTATAAAATTTAAGATATATAGCGTACAAAAAATATATTAATAACCTTAAAGGTGGTAATTCATGTTAATATCTATGAAACAGTTTTCTAAACAAAATTTATTGAAGTCGTTACGTCGCAATTGGCATATTCTTCTGGAATGTATCCATGTGAGGATGGAGAATGTGCTTTGGAAAATAACCGTTATACCTTCTTAATAAGAATACTCTTGATGCTATGGTATTTTTTCTTCAGTGTGAGAAACATCGAGATTTAATTTTTCTAAAACTACATTCTTTATTCTCACATATTTTCACATTTTCACACATTTTTCGCAGTTCCAATTTAACTTTTTTAAACCCAATTTTATAGACAAAAAAACTAGAATGCAATTGAAAAAAAAACACTGGAATTTGGAATTATTCACGATACTTTAAATTCAAAATGACAGCACATTATCGAAGCATTTCACGAAACAGCTTCGCCATTGGCAACTTGCACAAGGATTTTATCCACAAACATCAAGAATTATACGGCAAAAACATTCCATCGTTCCAATGCCATCACTGACTGCCAGCTTCTGATGTTCATACATAGTAGCGCCAAGCTAACTCACAACAACTGGAGCAGAATGCGCTGATTGATGGCATTCATTCTATCCCGAAGCGCGCTCGGCTTCCATATCTCGCTTGAGTGCATAATAATTTATAAACGCCTTTCCTAGAACCATCATCAGCCACATCAACTTTTCCCATAGAATGCTGGCTGGCGTCTCGCGTCCTTCGTCGTTGTCGTTCCGAAAACTGGCACCTCCTAAATAAAACTAGGGTTAGTTGCCCTACTTTGGACCCATTAAGCGGTGGTTTTTAAATAATCGAGGTTTTTTCACGAATGGACGGGAAATTTATATCCTCCAGGAAGTTCATTTATAAGTCATGATCTTATCTGCAAGTTTCAATGAAAATTTTCAACATGGGTTTCGCCATTATTGAGAGATTTGCAAAGATATGGATGATTTAAATTTCCAACTTTGAACCTACTGTTCCTATTTTGGTACTGGACCGGTTCCTTTCATTGGACCTAGAACTAAAACTCCTATAAAAAATTTGATGTTTCGAAAATAATTAAACAAATTTATTGTAAATGTAAACTTAAATCAATTACAATCATAAAATAGTATTACAGCTTTTTAATACTTAAAAAACTAATATTTCTGTTATAAATATCACAAACACTTTTATTCCCCGTCAGCTCTATCAGCAAAACGATAGCTGAAACTTGATTGAGTTTACTTACCTATAGTTTATTTGCGTAAATCTGGCAAAAATGTTGGAAATAATCAATATTGATTCTGAATTATGCCCCAATTAAAAATTCGCAAAAATTGTTGATTTGTTGGTTTTGATACAAAGATTTGATGACATCAGGTCTAAACATGGAACATCAAAGTCGAGAGTTTCCTATATTTGGACCCTTTGCAAATTTTCCGAGTTTTCCATTGATTTTCATGAATTTTTGGAAAAATGGGTAGTATGGTTCATATTCTTCACAGTGGAAGTAATTTCCATTTAAACTTTGGCTTTGAAAGTAAAAAATCGTGATTTTTCCTTAAACACTGTAATTTCTCAATACGCGCCCCACTAAATGAGCTATCTGATTTACAACTGACGAAGAGGTACATTTTTAAAAACGTTGAAAATTTTTATCAGAAAGACTTTTAATGGCAAAAAACGGTATGGTAGGGTTCAGGAAGAATAAGAGTTCATTGTGTGCATAGGAATATCTTTATTTTATGCCAGCACTATGAATTATTTTCAATTTTCGGCATTTTAGGACTAAAGTAGGCTCTAGGTCCAAAGTAGGAGCACTCACCCTAGAACCAACAAACTTAGTACTGCTAAATATTCTCGCTCTGCAACCAACCCAAATCGCTGATGATGATGGTTTGTGCAGCAGCAGCAGCATGTTTGATGGCGTTGCTGTGACCAGATAAAAAGTAGATCAAAAGTTTTTCCCTCTGCTTCACTTTCCTCCAAGCACTGAACGGTGGCGCTTTTTTAGTTGAATGATAGCTCCTTCTGTTCCCCGCAAACCAAAGTTGGGAAGCAATTCCCAGTACGTTCTGCTCGGCAGAAAAAATAATGGCTGCAGGTTGTTTAAAGCTGGTTTGCCTTCTGCGTTCTGAAGGATCTGGCTGGCTGGCTAACAGTTGGTTTGGTTTACATGAATGTTGCCCTTCATAATCATCTGCTCTGGCTCCTACCGACTTTGGCATCACTCTTCTCCGTCGCCATCGAAAAGAGAGCAATCTTTTTTCTTGCCTTGCTTGCTTCCATGTTCCCAAACCAAGCTGAAAGGGGGCGAAAGCGTCCTTGGAAAATGTATGGGTGGGTCAAAGGTTGAAAGACTCAAGCACCGTTTAATACTGTCCCGGGGTGTTGGAAAGCTCTTCTGGATGGAGTCAAATGATCTTCAAGTGGTCCCAGACATCATTCAAAATGACGATGGATGCGAGGCTAGGTTTCGCGCGCACAATTTACCCACTAAATGGTGGATGTAAATCACTCCAACGTTAAAAACTAAATTAGGTACAATTTCAGATTATCTCAAGGCGAATGGTAACAGCTTTTGTTTATCAGTAGAGAATGAAGATGTAGTCTAACGAGAAATTTCAAAACAGTTTTCAAAAATAAAAAAAAATCATTTCTGAGAATATTCTATGAATTTTCATAGCGAACCGTGCACGACAAAAGAACAGCGTCAAATTATTCCGCATTTCATTCGCTAACAAGATAGATTACCCGCTTCGTCTCGGTGTCAATCCCACTAATGGAATTTATATCCTAATAGCAAAGTTATGCTGGCATCTGTTTAAAAGTTCCAACTGTCAACTATAACTTGTTGCTGATATATAGCGGTGTGGTAGCAATCGGCCAGGAACCGAAACCTGCAGCGTTGATTTAGAGAAGATCTAACTTTTGCAGCATCCCCAAAAAGTCGGTCCCTGGCTGAGAGATCAGAGCAATGATGTGGAGGGGAAAGGCAGAAAACATCCATCTGCTAATTGGCCCAATGCTGTTAGGATGCCGCAAACAAGTTGCCGTTCGAAATTGCCTCTGTTGAACGGAACAGTGTAATTAAACGACCGATAACTTTCGCTCCCCTCTGGGCTTGAATGAAGCAGAAGGAAATTTGATATGAAACTCGGCTTATGATAGGTTTTTGAGTCAAATTAAGCCTGCACTTGGGTTGGAATGAATAGAAATTAATTTAAATTATAAAGAGCATATTGTACTACCTTGTTTAAGTTTTAGTTTAGCTTGTTGGGCTCAAATATTCATGCCTTATTTCGAAGGATACACCATCTAAATAACGTGCTCGACTTCTTGGAGTTTTATGACATAAATAAATTGGTTTTCAGAAACAATTCCACTTAAATTTTTTTTCTCAGAATGCATTTTTGATATGATTATATTTTTTTCTTGGTAATTTAAGCTTATTATCTCAAAAACAGATCACAGATTTTAATTTCAGATAAAATGTTGCATAAACGTAGTATACCTTCAGATCTGCCAACCTTCGGCATGGTTTTTAATTTCCAAATCAACCCACTGTGCATAATGCAGGCGCGGTCCTTTGGGGGAGGGGGGTGGTGATCGGGATGTTCACCCCCCCCCCCCCCCCAAGCGTCAAAAACCGTTACGAAGTACTCGAAACTTTTCCTAGTAAGTGTACTTTCGAATTCTCAAAATTTTTCACTCCGTGGGGGTGTTTGTTCAATAAAAGAATTCATTAATCACTTAATAGCTTAGAATTGAAAAAAGTCGGTCCGCCAAACTAAAACTTGCAATTCCCTGGACCGAATTTCATCAAATAACTTTTGTTCAGGTGCTTACAGCGTTGAATTCAAATTTGCTGACCATATTCAAGGCCGGCCATAAGTTTGGAGTCACCCCCTCAAAAAAAGCTAATTTGTATGGCCATATCTCAGTCATCTTATGACATATTGCATTTCTTTCGATCTCATTCTAAAGTCGATGAGCAAAACCTTCTTCGTATGTTTTTGGCAAAATGTATATGTTGACTTAACATGACTTAAACTTGGTTTAAAGTTGGAAAATTTCCAAAAAATCGCACTTTTTATTTAAACCCGATCAGTGTACCGAATTTAAAAATTTGAGTTGCATTTGAATCTTTTTTATAAATCTCAAACACATAACATTTTTTTTTTAAATTTTGAGTTAAAAATAGATAGCTTTCAATAGATAAAATAGCTACTTAAGTTATCGATCAAAAGTTTAGGCTCACCCCTCAGTATGATGTATCGGCAAAAAGTTTGGGATCATGGAAACATGCAATTTAGTTTCGTGCGTATCTCTACCTCTGTCATCAAACAACGTTCACTAATCTTATAAATAATCTCTAATGCTCATGAGTTTTTTTCGCTCTTTGAATATTAAGTGAAAATGTTTTTTCAGAGTAACTTCGTTAAGACTTTAGCTATAGTTTGATCATTTTTTGAAAATGTTCACCAAGTAGTCGGTATATTCAATAAATACCTGCAAACTTGCTTCGACCATAACTTTGTTATCTTACAAGTTATTCCAGATCGGTTTGGCTCCATGTTTGATGGATCAACATACCTCGATCCTTTTTAGAAGTAAAAAAGACTTGAGCCTTCAAGTGTTAAATTGCCTTTGGGGCCATTCAGATACCACGTGGACAAAAAATTAGATTTTTACCCCCTTCTCCCTCTCTGTGCACAAGTGTGGGTGGATATTTGGCGACCCCAGGGCCGGATTAAGCCATCGCACAGTGGGGATTTTTGATCAAAAAAAGGTACCTATTTCTGTGACGATCGCCTAAACTGTTCTAAATTTTAGAAAACTATCATTTCTTATGTAAAAAAAACACGAGGAATCGAATGGTCTACACCGCTTTCTGATAAAATGACTCTTAACGTCTCATTTTGCCCGATTTCCCCCGGGTGTGAAGTTATAATTCCGATTGTAGCCATCTACCTTGCAACAAAAAAGTCATACAAACCATACTTATTTATGTAAAAATGTCAGCTGAATCGATTGGTGTACTCTAATTTTTGTTTCTACTACGACAAGTGGCTCATTTGGCCTCTTTTTCCCTAAATTTAAGAATTTTTTCAAAGAATTGCAGTCAAACAAAGTGTAATCCAACAATTTTTCATCATGAATGATCATTTTTGGTAGATTTATTCATATTCTAGCTAATCTCGTCACTTTTTTGTACTAGAATGATTATAAATGGGAAAAATTGGGGTGGTTGTGACTCTTCTCGTCAACTTCACCATAGCAGTGTACATCATTTGATTCAGCAATAAATTTTACACCCGATTCAATGTTTTTTGTATCTGTTAAATTAAATTCTCCTTTGTAACAATGTATCTTTCAAAGAAATTTAATGAATTTAGGGGAAATCGGGGTGTTTGAGGCTCTTCTCGTCAACTGAACGCTAAGCGGTGTACATCATTCGATTCAGCAATAAGTTTTGCACCTGTTTCAATCATTTTTGTGCATTTTATGATACATTGTCATTTGTTATAATGATTTTTTTCCACATATCGCTCGATTTTAGGGGAAATCGGGGTGATTGCGGCCATTCTCGTAAGCTGAGCATTAAGCGGTGTACACCACTCGATTCAGCGACAAATTTTACACTAAATGGCTTGGTTTTTGCATTTGGTATGTGAATCGCTCGATTGTTACAGTGAAATTTATGCATAAATTTAAAAAAAGCTAGGGGAGGTTGGGGATATTTAGCCATTTATATTCATTCTAGTACAAAAAAGTGACGAGATTAGCTAGAATATGAATAAATCTACCAAAAATGATATTCATGATGAAAAATTGTTGGATTACACTTTGTTTGACTGCAATTCTTTGAAAAAATTCTTAAATTTAGGGAAAAAGAGGCCAAATGAGCCACTTGTCGTAGTAGAAACAAAAATTAGAGTACACCAATCGATTCAGCTGACATTTTTACATAAATAAGTATGGTTTGTATGACATTTTTGTTGCAAGGTAGATGGCTACCATCGGAATTATAACTTCACACCCAAAAAAATAGGGGAAATCGGGCAAAATGAGACGTTGAGAGTCATTTTATCAGAAAGCGGTGTAGACCATTCGATTCCTCGTGTTTTTTTTACATAAAGAATGGTTGTTTTTTCATGCAAGGCGTTCTTGCCTGAATTAGGTTGGCTCGAAAATCCCCACTGTGCATCGGGGGGCCCGGGGCAATTTTTCTCGGGGGGCCCCTATGATACAATTTTTTTTTAAAAGCTATCCCAGAGAATACAGAACATTTTAAACGTGTAAAAAATTTGGATATAAGCTCAGTTTACTGTCTTCAAATAGCCATGTTTCTAGCACCTCCAAATATAAATTGTTAATTAATCACGTGCAAACATTGCGGAAGAGTTTAGAAATTATAAAAAAAAATGAAAGCTTCGATTTGAGCTGAAAAATGCAAAGTTTTATTCTCAATTCATTCTCAAAATTTTCTGATTTAGATAAATCACTGAAAAAAATACGCTCACATCAACCCATTGTTAACAAATAGCTTACACTGTATAAATCCTCTGTGAGGGAAATAGGCAACAGTTTACAAAACTTCTTCAACTGCTAATCCATTGATAAATGAATTTAAAAAAAAAAATGCACCAAATGGAAATATGATTCTCATCGGATAAAAAAAATTGTTATCAAATTGTTAATCTAAATGTTACAAAAGTTTCATTCGATGCCCTCAAAGCTAAAGGGGTATAAGTGCAAAAATGATCAGTTGAGAAAAAATCAGAATGGAGATTAAATGTTTAAAAAACCAAATCAGTTATCATTGAAAAAAGTCAGATAAGGAATCCAAAAGATTTTAGTACCTTAAAGAAAGATCCTGAGTACTCAAAATTCAGAAAAACCATTAAACTAAACTTCAGTAACTGAAGAAACAACACAAGACTTGAAAATCTCAATGAATAGAATCTGGATAAAGATGATTAAAAATATAGAAATATTCATGTTAAGATAATCACTCAATGACATTTGCAATTTAATTATGAGATCATTTTTAAAATTATTTGAGAATGATCATTTGCAAAATCATATGCTGACTTCAGGATATTAACTTCAGTAGACGATAAAATTCTGGTTAATTCAGTTGAAAATGTTTCATTACGAATTTCAGAATTTTTGTCCAAGACAGAAATTGGGATGGAAATTCAATAAAGAAAATTTGTACTGTTGATTGGCCAATTTAGGCAACATTTAACTTACTTACTTACTTTATGTTCCCGCACTGATACTCCGGAGCATAAGACAAACTACAGTTTTTTTGAAAGATTTTATTTTCAAAAATAGGGAGGGAAAAGGTTTTAGAATTTAAAAAAACAAAGGGACATTCCAAGAACAACGAACAAAAAGTAAAAAGATATAATAATACGCGGTATTAACCCGGATATTACTCGGGTAAACTGCTGAAATGCTTATCATAAAGCTCTTTTGTTTTCTCTTAGCACTGCGAGCCAGTTTTGGCGAAATTAGCTGCTATTTTAGTCCAGTCAGTTTTACTTGAAAAGTTAACAATTGATAATAAACATTATTATTGAAGACGTTTGTATGCAATGAAATGAGGAGATGTTGTTCTTTATTTTTCCTGTTCTGTACAGAATATCCTGACTGACGTGTTTCGATTAAAAACAATTAAAATTTGAGGTGTTTGCCTAATTTTTTGTTTCGAATTCGGTTCACATTATTTTTGTCCAGATTTTGGGTTGAAAATTTTGAAATTCAATACCAAGATTTTGATATTCTTAGCCTGCAAAATGCGGGAGAACCTCTTCACTGCAAACTCTAGAGGCCCCCCTTAACTTATGCAAGAGAAAAACTATTCTGGATATTATTTCTCGGGGGCCCCTTTAGTTGTTATATTTCAAATTTTCATTCCGATTTTCTAGTTTCGAATTATTTTCAAAGATTTGTAGAAATTGAAATAGTGCGATAAAACGTATGTTAAAACTTTTTTTCCCTCGGGGGGGCCCCCAAAGCCGGGGGGCCCGGGGCAATTGCCCCTTTTGCCCCCCCGTTAATCCGGCCTTGGGCGACCCCTACCTTCTTCTCCTGTTATGTAAACAACAAGAGTCACTTGCAAATCCCGGAGACACGCCTGAGCTACGACGGTCAAAGAGGATTAGAAAGCAGAACAAGTATGAAGATAATGAAAATTAAATGAGTTGAATTTTGAATTTATTGAAAGTTTTTAATTACAATTTCTAATCGATAACTGTTGATCGAATTTATTTATTTAAAGGAGGAAAATGATGTTATGTTCATTGAATTAACATTGATAACTTGCCGGAGACTTACATCTCTGAGTGTGAAACCAGACGTATGGATTTATAATAAATAGCTTCAATAGCCTTCTAAGAACTTGAAGTTCCAAAAAGTTCCTCAAATAGACGTTTTTGTGACAAGTCAATCGCATCGATTCAGTATAAAAGTTACAAATTGGGTCTCAAATAGCCTTCCATGGACTTGAAGTTCCAAAATGTTCCTCAAATAGCTTTTCTGTGACATGTCAATCGCATCCATTCAGTGTTAAAGTTACAAATTGGGTCTCAAATAACCTTCAGAATAAAAGGTACAAATTGGTCCTAAATAACGAACATCACTAAAGGGCATAAAATCAATAAAACATTTTTTATTGAGTTGAAACAATTTCATGAATAGTTTCAAAATATTCGGGAATTAATTTTTAAAAGTTTGTATCGAAAATATTTGAAATTTGTACCAAATGAAGGCTAATAAAAGGCTTCTTAAAATCTGTCACCCTAAAGATAGCGTGGAATCAAGTTACATCTGAATAAAAAAAAGAGCTGTTCTATATAAAACGTTCGTTAGAGCAAGTTCACTGGTGTTGAGAAAAAATGGTAGAAATTTTAACACTTTTTGAAAATTTTACCATGCAATCATGTTTTCAAGATCTTTGGGCGTTGTATTTTATTGCAGCACTGTTTCTATTTCAGCCGTATGTGATGGAAATATTTCTATTTTTGCATCACAGCATGCGAAAATACAACACGTGTTGTGAAAAAAAAACAAAAAAAAAAAAACTTGAAGGCCACAGATCTTGAAGATGATTTTGCATGGCAAAATTTTCAAAATGTGCTTAAAGTGTCAAAATTTCTACCACTTTTTTCCCAACACCAGTGAACTTGCTCTTAGCAATTCATAATACGATTCACGTAAGAGCAAGTTCACTGGTGTTGAGAAAAAGTGGTAGAAATTTTGTCACTTTTAGCACATTTTGAAAATTTTGCCATGCAAAAACATTTTCAAGATCTGTGACCTTCAAGTTTTTTAACAACACGTGTTGTAGTTTCGCATGCTGTGATGCAAAAATAGAAATATTTCTATCACATACGGCTGTAATGGAAACAGTGCTGTAAAAAATTCAACGCCCAAAGATCTTGAAAACATTTTTTGCACGGTAAAATTTTCAAAATGTGCTACAAGCGTCGAAATTTCTATCACTTTTTCCCAACACCAGTGAACTTGCTCTTATGTACCTAATTGAAGTAATGAATGTAGTTTTTATTTTATAGGTATACCTCTTTTTTTCTTACTGAGTTGGCCATGAGAAAAAATAGTAATCGTTTGTGTTTGTGGTAGATAATTTATATGGAAGAGAAATTTCAAAATTGAAAAAAAACGCTAGATCGGACCATGAACAGAAAGATTTGAGAAAAGGGCGTCAAGAAGTGCATCTATTTTTCTTCAAATTTGACCATGCCGCTACTACGTTTTATAAAACCTGCTATCAGTTAACGAAGGGCCACAAAATCGGTGAACAAAACAGCATCAAGATATAGACAAGCACTCAATCATGTTTAATTGTATACGCCATATCTAAATAAATAGGTTATGTGTTGATACTTTTAGAGTTTAGAATATTTTATATGTGTAAAAAGTGCTTTGATTCTATACGCTGATTAGCGAAACATTTTACTTGTTAAAAATCTTCTATAACGTTGTTGAATTTTTTAGCTCAGGGTCTTTAAAAATGAGTTAAAGTTGGCTCTGTGAGTAACTTTCATTTAAAAGTGGAAAAATTTTAAAGAATGAACTTCAAAGATAATCCTTGCTTGAAACTTTTTGACGTTGAACTACGTCTTACGGCAACACTATAGGGGGGCAAATTGAAATTCTTGAACGGATCTCGCGTCACGAAAAACGCCTCTTTCACAGACATCTTTTCCGTATATCATTTTGGGTCAGCTATGTGTTGGTACACCAATACTGATAAAGCGCTTATACAAATTGGTGCGCAAAACACCCGAGCGAAAAAAAACCCGACCGTCGACCCAAACAGCACTAGATTCGAAGTTATAAAAGGGCAAGGATTGCAACTTCCCGGTTTCATTTGGTTTTTGGGCATTCTCCCGTGTGATCGGTTGGAGCGACCAAAAATGTTGTGAGGGCTGCTATTTGCTTTGTCGGTGCTGCGTATGTGCGACCAATTTTGCCGTTTGCTATCCATAGAGCGCTATTCTTCACGACGAGTGGGTGGAGAATGCGGGGGAAATTTGCTAAGTTGCTGGCGCGGCTTAGGTGCTGCTCACCCGTCAAGAAGGAGTGCAACGAGTCGTTTCCATGTATGATGCTATTTCTAGGATTTTGACTTGTAGTCCCCCGATTCAAGTTTTTGAAGCGACCATTACTTCCATCTAGAAGGTTTTAAACCAACAAATCTGCTCCGGTGGAAGTAACTTAGGAGTGTGGTACGGCAAGAGGCCACCACGCAAATTTCTAGGCAAAAAGCCATAACAATTAAAACCAGTCCTTCTCAGGACTGTATCCTCTTAATTTAAAGAGCTTAGAATCATATTTCCGTCGTTTTATGTGAAGAGATTCTGGAAAATCTTCTCTATCTAAAGGCATAAAATTTCCTATACTCAACTTTTCTTCCATAAAAAGAAGATTTTATTAAATAAAAACGAACATTTCAACAAAACACGAAATGTGTCGAATGTTTATCTAATCAGTGTAAGTAGCTATTTTGATAATTTGAAGTACAAGGCAATCAATTGCTCCAAATTTAACGAATGTGTTTTGATAAGTATATTTTCATGTTCTAGGAGGGGTGATCTACAAACTTTTGGCCGGCCGTGTACTTTCAATTGATCCGGATGAAAACCAAATGGATCAAAGCAAGCTTTTGTTCGTCGATACTCGCACGTGTGATCCACCCTTCTTCTTTATTATGCTTTGAACTTTATCTTCATTTTGCGTGCGCTAAGATATTTTCGGCATATAAAATAAAAATTTAGGCGAATTCGATTAGTTGCTCAGCAACTTTTGAACTAAACACTTGCAAGTTCAACTAGGGCTTGACTCTATCGCTAAGTCAAAATTATTCAAATTCGACAAATTTGTATAATAAATAACAAATCAAGTTTTTACCGTAATTCTACGTCAACCTTGTTGTGTCTGATATACAACCTCTTCAACTTTTTCATTGTGTTTAAGATCTATATACTTTTATCAAAGTATTTCTTTAAAAAAAAAGGGAAGAAAATATCAATCAATTTTATCAATTGAATAGTTTTTTTTTGTATTTCAATAAGTACATGCGAAACTTTTTCAGCGGAAAATTTTTCAAGTTTCCTCTTCAAGTTTATTTGTGCATGTTTATTTTGAAATCCATCAACTATCAAGAAGTTTTAGGACCTTCGCGATGAGTTCCAAGAGAGTGTAGCTAATTAAATCTAGAAACTGGATCCATTTTCTGTCTTCCTGGAATGCTGTCCATAGACTAATTGCTGTTGGCGTCTCATACTAATCGGCGATGAAACATTCGGAGTCATCTATTAGTGTTTGGTATCAGGGCAACGTTAAAGCTAAGTATTCTCTTTTTTTTTTATAATTAGTTAATCAAAACTTGTAAACTATTAAAGTCTACATTTTTATTCAATGTGGATAATTATTCACAAATTTTGTGCCACATTTATAATGTCACCAAAAAACATTTCGTTATTTTGATAGAATGATTCTGAATCTTTTCAAACCACCAATTATTTCACCAATTCAAATTATAAATTCAATCAGTTCTATTATGTATGGGATTATAACTTCTACTTGTTCGGTTTTTTTTCTTGTATCGAAACTTAATCAGGAACTGATTTATTAAATAACTTGTTTAGAATTCCAAATTTCTCTTCAATTTATCCTTTTTCAAATGTTCAAAAGTTTAAAGCAACCGAAATTCATCTATTTCATAACTAAATCAGAAGTTGAACACAAGTTACATCTTAATTTGATAGAATGCGGGAAGTCAATACATGAATCTTTCGATCAAAATTGCTGAAAAATTATTATAATTTTTAGTTGTGATCACATGAATCTTTCGATCAAAATTGCTGAAAAATTATTCTAATTTTAAGTTGTGATCACATTTTCTCCATTTCCCTTGAAAAAATTGTCCAATTTTTTTCTTCTTTTTTTCACTATTCAAACGTTATATATGATTCAGAATATCAGATCAAATACCACTTCGAACTTTGAATTATGTGAGCAACAACTATTGAAGATTTGAGGATGGAAATCAAGATAATACGATTTACTTCAAATGCGTTTTAGTCATAATCACCTTACAAAATGTTGTTTCTTATCTGGCTAAAATGTTTTTATAAATAGAAAATTATATTTTAGGAGAAAAAGCTATCAACATTAAAATAGTCAAAAGTGTTTCCTATTTTTTTTCCTTCCGCCCAACATTCCCAACCATTTTTTTTTTTTCAAGGATGCAGAGGTGACCTCGGTCCTTAGGTTCAAAGTTGTTCTTTTATCCCTTTCTCATTTTTCCTAACCTGTCAATTGACTACTTTTCATTCAAAAATATCTTAAGAAGCATTTCGGGTTCAACGATTCAAGGTGGATGTGAGTAGTCAATCAAGCTTAGCTAAGCTAAGCTAAGCAAACATAGCCTGAATTAAATTTATCTGGAATTTTACAGTATGTCAAAAACATTAGCTATCAACGTGAGGAAATTTCAAGTCGGCTATATTTAATAAAAATTGTTTTTTGAAATATCATCCACTACCACGCACATTTCAATATTTATTATAATCGAGGATAACACATACAACAAATCAGGGCCGTAGGAAGAACCGACTCATGGGGGGGGTTTTGGTGACAGATTTTTACCTATGATTTTTTGCCCAAGAACGCACGAAAAAAAATTAAAACAAATTATGTTTGTAACTATGTACATATATGAATATTATTTCTAAGTACTCATTAATAGTATTCTTATTAAATCGTAGCTTTTGAAAAGTGGTCCTTAACCTAAACAGTAAGCTGAATTTTTATAATGCACCTTCAAAAATAAGATATGGAATTTTCTTTGATCGATGATTAAATTTTTTATTTGTTTAAGAGTCTGATATATCAAAGTTATTGGATTTGCGCTTAGAATAAGTTCTTTTTAGAGTAGCCTTTAATTTCTTTAAAAAAAACCTATTCTTTACTCAAATCAAACAAGCCCAATCTTGCAAACTCTTTTGCAAATTCTAAGATTCTAACTTTTGATGAAAATTAATAAAGTTAAAAAAAAAAACAGTTAGAGATTAAAAATTTTCGGATCAAACATTCATGATGCAAACTTGAACTAAATTTATGATTTTGATTTGGAATTTGGCTTTAAAAACACTGCAATATTTATAATGTTAAACAAAACTCCGAGAAAATATAAAATTTTGAGCAGATTTTTTGGGTGAAGATCAGGTTTCTTCAATAGCAAATATTTTTCATAAAAAATCAATTCTATAATGAAAATCTTGTGGATGATTTTTTTAAATATAATTTTAATATTTTGCATAAAACAAAATGAGAACATTAACTCAAATTCTACTTTATATTTGTGATTTTTAGCTGAATTGTGTGTCCAACTAATTCTGATGAAGTATTTGAAATCTGTTAATTGAATTGACAAGCTTATGTTCTTTTCAATTCCTCAACAATTCTATATTGATTGAAAAACTCATTCACAAGCTATACCTTTTGCCAATTTTCAATCTGAATTCTGATCCTGAATTCTAAACCTGGATTCGAAAATTGAACTTTGAATCTGTTTCTGAAATTTCTATACGATTTTTTAAATGTATAAAAATACTTTTTCCGTTTCTTAATTCCAGATCACTTTTTTTAAGGCAAGTTTGGAGCCATCGTTAATGAATCTATTATTTAAATTCTGTAGTGATGGTTTAATCTTATTTCATTATTTTCATTATTTATTTTTAAATTATTTTGTGAATCTCAATTAAAATGGGAATTTCAAATGTTGAATCCGAGTTTTCCATTTTGGATCGTCACTTAGAAGATTTAAATGTTTAAACTTTGTGTAACAATAAAGTTTAAGAACTTCGATTTTCAATATAAAGCCAAATTATTATTTTTGTCATACTCGGAAAACTATTATCAAAATATTGAAAATCCATATGATTTTCGAAAAACATGATTAAAATTTGATATGAAATGCAAAACCGAATTTGAACCAGGAAAGCAGCTTTTCATTCCTAATTTATAATGATTATTCGAACTGAAAAAATCAAGAATCCTAAAGTTGATACAGAATCAGAAATACGAAAATATGTAGAAATACAGTTTTGGTTATGAGAATATGGAACCAGAACCTTCTAAATTGGTTTAATTTCAAATTTAATATTCAAACCTGAGTTTCAATGATAAGGTTGCCAGATTGCCCGATTAACCGAGTTTGCCCGGATATTTAAAATAAACTTAAAGGCAAAGTTCGGTTCAATCTGTTTGCCTGCATTTCATAGGAAAAGCCCGGATTTTGCTGGGTTTATTCTTATCCTCATTCTTAAATCAAACTTTAATAAACAAATTGTGTGGCAAATTTCAAAAAAAAAAATCATGAAACGTTTAATCAAGTTATTTTTTATTGATTTTGATGAGTAATTCCTAGGTTTTGACCAAAATTGTATGGATATTGTCCGGATTTTGGTCGACAATTTTGAAATCAAATACCCAGATTTTACCTGGTTTTTTAAATAAAACATCCCAGATTTGTCTATTTATTCTACAAAGAAATGAGAAAATTTTGAAAAATAGTAGCAGAATTTTGAACTTAGGAGGTTTTTAATCTAGATTTTGATTGTTGAATAACTTTGATCTATTATCATAATTTGATTATGAATTTTAAATTTTGAGTGTAGAGTAGAATACCTCGCTTCCTTTTTTGGACCCTCATGGGGGGGGTTTAACCCCCAAAACCCCCCCCGTTCCTACGGCCATGCAACAAATAAGTTTCAACAATTACCTTTTTACTAGAAAAGAGATCAAGAAAGCGGAAATATAATCCAGACACCTGATAATGAAATATTTTACTTATAAACAGTGCCAGCATACGAAACAAAATAACTCAGTTTTCCGAGAACCAGCTACTCAGGATCTTTAGCCCTCAAAACAATGAATTTCCAGCTCGTTACCCATCCGGGAGATGAATTGCGAGGTGATTGTCATTCGTTCGTTGGCATCTGGAATGTTGACATCGAAGTGGAACATTCCGGCAACCTAAGTACTGCAATGCTTTGGGTGTCTGTTTTTTGGCAACCCAACCAGGGACCATCAACCGATTCTGGAGTGCTGGAGAAGCTTCCAGCAAAACAGCGAAACGCCCATCCGCCCGAAGACATTCTACTGGCACAATTTTAATTAATTTATTTGAACCAAACCATCATTGTTGTTGTTTTCCAGACCAATCGTCTGTTGGCATTGCAAGAAGCTGCAGTAGCATATCCGGAGCTCTCTTGAGTCATAAAATTCAATTTTATCCCGAGCAGACGAGTGTTGTACTTTATTAGCTTCATCGTGTAACTTACTATTTAATGAAATTAAACTCTAACAGTCACAACAACCAATCAACCAAAGAAATGCTTTTTATTTTCTCAAATCCAAAATAATGTGGAGGAATTACGTGGGGTGAAGGCGAAAATTCTTTCGTTGATAAGTGAAGATTAATGATTGCTAGAAGGAAGACTTTTTCGGGACTGACTGGCCCAGAGGCTTCCGAAATGAGGCCGAAAAACTTAGGCCCCCTCATTCTGTCAGGCAAATGTTTCGGACGAAATGGATCCCTCCGAAGTAGGAACGGTTCGGAATGTGGGACGGAAATAAATAATTAGCAGCAAACTGACAACGAATGGAATGGGTGGGTGGTTGTCACGAAACGAAAGTCAGCTTGGCATTTGCTTGATTACGGGAGGGGTCGGAGAAGTGGAAATTTAAGTGATTGAGGAATTCCATGTCCTTCAGCACAGTAATAGTGGTAATAATTTAGAGCTGTGATGTAATAGAAAAATAAAGAGACAATTTAAAAAATGATTGTTTAATGTTCAACAAATTTGAAATCATACCATGAGACAGAAATGAACTTATAATATTTAATAACAAATTGTAGAAAAATAAAGTACAGTTTTTTTTATAGTTCACAATTTAAAAAATCTCATTCTACATCCGATTTAAGATAGACTTATTTATGTTTTGTTTTTAAGCTGTCTTTGTTTCGAGATCTTATTTAAAATATGAATTATGATTAGATAGTCAAATGTGGATTATCATTTGACTATCTAATCATAATTCATATTTTTATTTGTCTGAAGTATAATCTTTCAACAATTCTTTCACCCATAAATTTTTCAAAAAATAAAGTGGAAATTCTCATAAATTTCCCTTAAGGTGTAGAAGACTGTCACTAATCCAATCAACTTCGTAGTTAGGAAAAAACCTAAAAAGTGCATAGTAGAAGGCATCATCCCGTGAACACCCGCATTGGCAGGGAAAGAACGCAGAGAAACATTGCATGACCTCTGGCAATAAACTACACACAAATGTGTCTGACAGAGAGCCGGAATCACAGTGGAACCCTTATCTATCGCTGGTGGATTCGAGGTTTTTCGGGACGACTAGCCTAGCCTAGACAAGAGGGTCGAAAGGCTACTCACGGTGGTTATTTGTAGTTCCTGTGTAACTCTACAAATTTGGGACTCACGGACTGACAAAGTCCAAAAGTTTCATTAGCCGCCGGGAATGGGATTTATTTTCGGGAGCTTCTCTCCCTGTCAGAAGACTGGAAACAAGATTTAGGTTAACTTCGTCCAGTGGCGATTCTGTCTGCTGCTGAAAGTTAGTTGAACACACACCCGCCCACCCAAAAACATGTGTAGCTAGCTACTGGCTCGGACGTAAAATTTGTGCGGGAAGCCTTCAACGTAATGAATCACTTTTTATATGGACCAGGGAACCCAGATGTTAACTATGTAGCTCCGGTCGTTTGTTTGCCGGACGTGATCTTGGTTCATATTAAAGGTTTTGATTCTTTTTTTTTCGCAAAATGAACAGCTTACTGATGATCGTAACCCAATTTCAACTAAGTTCAATGCTCCAAAAATCAATAACTCAGATTTGAGAAAAACTAAAAAAATGATAAAAGTGAAATGTCAAAAATGACAAAAATGACAAAAATGACAAAAATGACAAAAATGACAAAAATGACAAAAATGACAAAAATGACAAAAATGACAAAAATGACAAAAATGACAAAAATGACAAAAATGACAAAAATGACAAAAATGACAAAAATGACAAAAATGACAAAAATGACAAAAATGACAAAAATGACAAAAATGACAAAAATGACAAAAATGACAAAAATGACAAAAATGACAAAAATGACAAAAATGACAAAAATGACAAAAATGACAAAAATGACAAAAATGACAAAAATGACAAAAATGACAAAAATGACAAAAATGACAAAAATGACAAAAATGACAAAAATGACAAAAATGACAAAAATGACAAAAATGACAAAAATGACAAAAATGACAAAAATGACAAAAATGACAAAAATGACAAAAATGACAAAAATGACAAAAATGACAAAAATGACAAAAATGACAAAAATGACAAAAATGACAAAAATGACAAAAATGACAAAAATGACAAAAATGACAAAAATGACAAAAATGACAAAAATGACAAAAATGACAAAAATGACTAAAAAGTCCAAAAATGACTAAAAAGTCCAAAAATTACAAAAATTACAAAAATTACAAAAATTACAAAAATTACAAAAATTACAAAAATTACAAAAATTACAAAAATTACAAAAATTACAAAATTTACAAAAATGAATAAAAATGTCAAAAATAACAAAATGCCAAAAATAACAAAAATCACAATGATGATGAAAATGACAAAAAAAATTGCAGATCAAATTAGTCAAATGAGTTCAAAATATCAACATTACAGATTATATAATAATCACTTCTAAGGCCGTTGTTAGATCTATGCATCATCAAAACTGCAATAGAACTACCATTCAAACTATGAAACATGTATTTAGTTCAATAAGCAGATGAAGATAAGCCAACACAGCTTCTAAAAAACTAATTTATAATATTATATAGGATGAAAGTAGGCACATGGGAATTTTATCAGTTTTATTAGTTAGCTCAGTAAAGTAAAATTGCAACTGATCATAAATTTTATTTTGTGTAAACCTAGAATTTTTATAACGAACTCTCACAATTATGAGAATTTTGTTATGAAAAAGAAAAAGAGAAATGATATTTCATTTTTCGGGTAAAAATTTTGGCTCAATATCGGCCCGTTAAAAAATGTAATCTCCAAAGCTTTCATAAATTTTCATAGTTCGCAAATAATATAAGAAATATAATTATAATTCATGACATAACGACTTCGCAAACATGTTGGCATTAATTGGAAACAGGCCTGAAAACATATTTTCAAATACTTTACAATGTGAATCCATCAACCATGGCCTCATTTTGTGGCGTTAGTCAATCCAATGCTTAAAAGCTTTATTATGGTCAGATAGTGGCTAATTAGTTTTCTTACGGTTTTATGAGAGCCATTTATTATTTATTTATAGCTAAAATTTGACGTTTCTCTCGCAAGCCAACCAACTATACGCGTAGAATGAGTTTCTCATTTCTGAGTTGTTTATCATTAGCACAGTAAATGAGGATGGACTTTTCAAATGAAATTAATAAGAATTAGTTGTGAATGTCCGGAGGAACGACACCAAGCGTTGAAGTCGATTTCGTTGTCTGAAGCCATCTTGAAATCCAAGATAGTGGCTTCCATTTAGTTTTTAAAATGCTGTATATAACTAAAAATCGCATGAAACCCTCAAAATATGGGAATTTGGTGAAGGGGTAAACTAAAAGAAGTCGAATTTCGCAGCCTGACGCTATCTTGAAATCCAAGATGGTGACTACCGCTGCACTCTAAAATGCTGTTAATCACTGAAAATAGCATGAAAGCCGCACAACATAGGTATTGAGTGGAAGGGCTAAACTAGAATAGGTCAAATTTCTCTTTCTGGCTCCATCTTGAAATCCAAGATGACGGCTTCCGCTTAAGCTTAAAACGCTGTTTATCACTGAAAAATGGGTATTGGGTAAAAGGCTAAACTAGAAGAAGGAGAATTTCGCTACCTCACGCCATCTTGAAATCCAAGATGGCGGCTTCCGCTTAGCTTTAAAATGTTGACTAAAAGTCGCATGAAAGCCCCACAATATGAGTATTGGGTGAAACGGATCAACAAGAAAAACCCAAATTTCGCATTCCGACGCTATCTTGAAATTCAAGATGGCAGCTTTCGCTTTCCATCCAAATGCTGTTAATCATTGAAAATCGCATGAAATCTCCAGAATATTGGTATTGGGTGAAAGGGATAAACTAGAAGAAGTCGAATTTGGCTTTTTGACGCCATCGTGAACTCCAAGATGGTGCCTCCCAATTAACTCTTAAATGCTGTAAACGATTGAAAATCACATGAAACCATCACCACATAGCTATTGGATGAGAGGGCTAAAAGAGTAGAACTCAAATTCAGCTATCTCGTTATTGTGGATGTTTCATTCGATTTTCAAGGATTTACAGCATTTTTATGTGCAGCGGAAGCCGCCATCTTGGGTTTCAAGAAAACATCAGATGGGAAAATTTGAATTCTTCTAGTTAAGCCCTTTCACCCAATATCCGTATTGAAGGGGTTTCATGCTATGTTTAGTCATTTTCAGCATTTTAAGTTCAGTGGAAACCGCCATCTTGGATTTCAAGATGGCGTTATATAGTGAACTTCGGCTGCTTCTAGTTAAGCCCTTTCAACTATATACCCAAATACCCATATTATGGGGGCTTGAAGCTATTGTCAGTAGGGGAGGATGGGGATACTTGATCCCCTTTTCTTATTTTCATCATGTCTTTTTTGGAAAATTTAGCAACTCGCCGTCTATTGCATTTTTTAACAGCGTGTAACTTTAAGTTAAAATGCTTCAAAATTTAGAACGATATATGCGCTCGTAGATGAGCTAAAAGCATTTTCGTGAGACTAAAAAAACTTTTTAGTTAATGTTTTGTTGGAGTTTTAATAGAGCATTCAGAACTCTTTCTAAACATCTTAAACAGTATGTAGTGAGTAAGGTTAATGGTAGTAACAAGAACAGCATATGGTAGTAAGTTCTGTAATTTAATATTGGCAGAGTATATTGCCATGAATTTGAAATTACTCTCTTCTCATAAACGGACAGTTTTCTACGTTTCTATTCACTAAGTTGCGAAACATAGAGAAACGTGTAAATCAAAAAGAAAGTGGGTTTACGTTTCTAACTCCCAAAACGTGGGGTTGATTAGTTAAGCGTGTAAGAAAAGAAGATCATTCAGTTAAGCAATTTTGTAAGTGGTAGTCGCGTTTTCATTACGTTGGTGAATTTTAAAATTGTGAGAAGTGTTTGGAGTCACTACAATGGCGCAGTCAGGTAAAAGGAAAACAGTATTGTTTAGTAAGTATTAACGAAAACAAAAAATTATTTGAACATGAAATTTAGTTGGATGAAATGTTAAACGATGGCGCTTTGACAGTATTCAATATGGCGTTGCTTTGGAAAATGTTTGTGTTTGAGAATTATTGTTAAACAATGTTAGAATTAAAAAGATTTAAATGTAAATTCGAGCGAGAGGTCTCGAAATGTAATAACAAATGGTCTGATCGAAGCCTGGTCAAATATTTTACGAGATGTTTAAAAAAAAAACAAAAAGTATTTTGCGAGAGGACTTGATACAATTTAAATGAATCGAGTGAGAGGTCTCGAGATGAAATAAGTGACAAATATCTTGCGAGCGGCCTTGATATTAAAAAAAACCCGTATCTTGCGAGAGGACTTGATACAAATGTAAATTCGAGCTAGAGCACTCGAAATTAATAATAATAATAAATAATAATAAGAAATAATTAATAATAATAAAAATCTTGCGAGAGGACTTGATATTTAGAAAAAAGTATCTTGCGAGAGGACTTGATACGATTTAAATGAATCGAGCGAGAGGTCTCGACATGAAATAAGCGACAAATATCTTGCGAGAGGACTTGATATTAATAAAAAACGTATCTTGCGAGAGGACTTGATACAAAAGTAGTCTCAAGCGAGAGGTCTCGAAAAGAAAAAAAAATCTTGCGTAAGCTCTTTAAAAAACCGTAGATATAATTTGAATACTTAGAACAGAAAGTCATGTATTTTCCTAGAGGGCTTGTCACAAATGAGGTCTCGGAATAAAGTATTGCACTGCAGCGAGAGAAATAAAAAAAAAATAAAGCAGTGAAATCGTAAACAATTTGTCTTGATCTAAATAAAAAATAATAATAATTATAATGCCTTATTAAAATAATTACAAATAATGTTAAATTTAAATAATGGTTGATCGATCATGGCCGATGTCGTGATTGACCGAGAGGTTTTCAATGTTTTGGTAAACAAATGGAAACCAAATTTTTTTTTAAATTTACCCTATTTATTATGTCATCATTGTCTTATTTCTGAATTAGATTTACTTAGATTTCATCCTTGTGCACATTGGATGGTCTGAGCCGGTTTTATATAATAAAAGAAAAAGTTAACTGGAGGCAATGATTGAATCTAAATATACATTTGTCTTGAGAAATCATAACTTTATTCTTTAAATTTAAATGGTGACGAATCAACATAATCTGCTACTGAAATATGAAGAGTTGGTAATCTGAAATCGGAATACAGAAACAACATTATGATCTCAAATTGAAGAGTACATCTTCATCTGAAATATGAAGTAAACTTAAAGCACAAGAGTTAAAGTCGAATTTGTTAAACAATTATTAGGGACCTTAAGTCGAATTTGCTATATTATTATGAGCCTCAAATCTAAAAACCAATAAACGCACTATGTGATCTTAGTTAAAGGATTAGATTTGAATCGCGTAGTCATTATGACATCCTGATCTAACATTTAGTTTTGAATATTTAAGCTTTTCCGTAGAAATGAGTGAACAATCTTTCTTGGTCTTTTCATGTATAAAAGGTGAGTTTTTTTTTAATTTTGCTATTGTGAATTTTTGACCAACTTTGAATTGTGGTCCGATTCATAAAAGAAAAAAAAATAATGAAATTAGCATAATGAACAACATAAGAGGTGAAGTTTTGTAACATAAGAATGAGTGTTATATTAAAATTCGACCTACACAAATTTTTCACGTTAATTTTTTTTTCTAACTGTATAACGCTCAACATTAAGCCTGGTGAGGCTTGGGCATCATTGATTTAATGGAAACTTGTTAAAAAAAAACTAACACTAACTGCTAAAAACAATCCAATGTGGCTTAAATGCTTTCGAATGTACATATCTGAAATTTAAAGTTATAATCTAACTTGTCTACCAAGGAGAAATATTTTTCAAGAACGGTTATCATAAGTTGATAGGAGTATTTAAAATTTTGAATTTGAAGCTGTAATCGCTGGATAGTTAACGGAAATTTAATCGGGAATTAGAATCTAAATCTGCAAATCATAAAATTCCTAGAATATAACCTGAGAACTTTGTTGAAAACAAAGCTTGAATAGGAATTGCCAAAACTACAGTAGTTGTTCACTAAACAAATATTGTTGGGATCGAAAGTTGCTTCCGTCTTTCAGAGTTGTATATCAGATGAACCTGGAAAATAGTATAATTTTAGCAGGCAATTTGTATCATATTATTGATATACCGTTCAAGGTTATGCAAAGAATAACGCATATGTACTCATATTGACATTGTTTAAAACTATAAATATTTGAAAGAAAAATTGTTGTCTGACCACACAGTTTGTCACAAAAAAAAATCGAATTGCGATATTGTTTTGCTATCGTCTAAGCATATTTGGAACGGTGAGTGCTGCTCTTGGGTTCTCGGTCTGTTTCAAAAAAATGATTCCGAAGTGAGCACGTTGGTACATTTAGCAATTGCCAAGTCGACGTAATGTTGAAGAAACCGTATTTGGCCTTAGTAGGGTCATGGAGTGATCGTCGATTTAAGTGGGTTAAGTGTAGAAAAATATTGTTCTGGTTCGAGTGATAGTTTTACCAGAGAGTCAGCTGACCGCCAACAGTTTAATTTCTGATGTGAGTTGACGAGGGGTGTTCCACACTCAGTGCTTCGTTTTTTTTGTCTTTAAATCAGGAACTGAGAAGGATCCTTTTCTGTGAGATTTTAGCGGGGCGTATGTAGAAACGCTTGGGTTCAGTTTGTTTCTGGAAGGCATAAGCCTTTCTGTTTCATCTGCAAAGAAAGTTGATCCTTAATAACGATGTTGGTGTTGCAGATCTTTCAAATACATAAATACAGCCGAAGTTAAATCAGAAGTCTGGGAACTGAGGTATAAGCCTATATCTAGAAGTTATGGATTTCCATATTGGAATCTGGGTAGCAAACTTTAATCTTTGCATTTATTGCATGGAATTTGAAATCAAATCTAAATACAGGTGTATTCTGAAAAATGGTTCCAAATTTCGGAAATTATTAATTCTGAAACCTTTACGAAGAACGAAGAATACAAACATGTACAAAATCACAATTCTTGCATTGGCAATGGTTTCCGAGATATTAGCGTTTTCAGAACTACCTGAAAACAAATGGCTGAATCAAAAATCTAAGCAGTATTAGAACTGGCTACATATAAAATGCCATAATTGAACCATAATCAAACTTCCAAATGCTAGTTGGCTTGATCTGTGTTACTTGGGATGGGCTCCATCTTGTTGGAAAACAACATTCCCGGGTTCACCGAATTTTGCCCGAATCCACGGGAGGTCCTGATTTTTCGAAGTGTCCATGTGAACATCAGTACCTATTAATTTTCACTCCAGCTTTAATAAAAGCAGGAAGCATCTTCAATCCATTCTAAGCAACAGCAAGAATTCTGTTGTTGAATTGACTGTTCGCAGGTCGTGAAATAAAAAAAAAAGGTTTGTGAACAAAGTAAAAAATTAAAAACGACTTTCTTCTCGTGATAATTTGTTAAAATGTAATAATTATCTTTTAAAATTTCGAACCTTATTTACCCGAAGATATCAATTTTTAATTAAAATGTTTGGTGGTTCCAAAGAAAAGTAGTTTTTGCTCACTCACCTTAATAACCTACTACCTACCTCATTCAAGCGATTGTATCTCCCAGGTGGAAAGCTTCCAATCAATGTATGTATGAACAAATACACAACAACACACATTCACACACATTCAAGCAGGATACGAACAGAGAATGTTGATGACAAAAGACCCTGATAACAGGCCCTCCGAATGGAAGTACATTGAAAGGGATGAAAATAGGTACTATGCTTACCGTTTGGGCTTCTTTGCTGTTGCTACTGAAAGGATAGAAACGAAAAATACTACCTCCATACATCCTTCGAATGAGGACGACAACGGCAAGGGAAACGATTATCTCAAATGTAAAGACTGTACTGTAAATAGAAACCGACTCGAAGATGTCGGCACATATACATAATTTGGTCCTGGAGGATGTTTGGTGCTATGATGGGCAGGGATTCTTATTAATAAAAAAGCTAACATATCAGAAACACTTCAAAATTTTAAATTTAAACTAAGATTGAACCGTATAAAATTTAAAAATTTCTTCAATTAAGAACTCACAACATTGGCTAGGAGATATTCTTGAGAACCCCTTTTCCGAAATTAAGCCCAAGATCGTATCTTGGTTGTTATCCCAGTAAAGCTTTGTTGTCAAGTAGTTGAATGTGTTGACGAACTGAAGCTTATGCTTTTTGGCATGAGAGGAAACCCTTTTCCTCCGAAGTTGTACCTGCTTCTGTGAAAGCACTCGAGATGAACACCGAACGATAAACCAGAAAACTTTCAAGACCTCCTCGAGATAAACAGTTGCAAATTTTCATTCCAAAACTTCGTTTTGTTCGGAACTATCTACCTTGTTGTTTACTTAGATTTGAGCTTGACGAAGCTGTCGGCGACTTGGTTGAATGTCAAAATTTAATTTAATGATGTAGCCACCAGATATCAATGTATTCAGTTTTGTTGAAATGTCAAGCTGATGCCGGAGACATTGTTTTGTTTTTCGGGCGATGGACGACCCGAGCAAATATTGTAATGGTATTTTTCCCTTTTCGCGACTGCAACCTTTGGCGGGACTACCTTCTGGGATGTTTTGAAAAACAGCAGCTTCTTGGAAAGGTATTTCGATCCGAGGTTGAGCAAATGTTTTCTTAGAAATCTTATCGGTCCTTAAATCAGATAAGATTACGTAAGATTGTCCTCTTCAGATCCTTGTGGAAAATATAGATATTTAAATAAATCATTTATTTTTCTTCCGAAAAATCTATGTAACTAAGGTGTTTATATTTCAGGCAAAATCAATTATTTACGGATTGTCTGAAACTCAGACACTGAATCACTAATCGTACTTCCATAGCCAGAACTTATGTCTGAGTCCCAAAAAATAATAAAAGTGACTTATTATTCTTCTTGTCTTTGTTCATGTTTTTAATTATTTTAACATCAAAACATTAAAATAATCAAAAACATAAAATGGTTGGGCCTACCATGGAGCAGAGAACGCAGAGACATCCGGAACACAGGAACAGGAAGAAACGTGGACCACCAGTACCAAACGGTTCAAATGGGCAGTATCGTTGGAAGCATGCTAAGAAAAATGCTCCTTGATGAAGAAACCAAACTTAATGTAAAGTAACTTCGCCAATCGCTAGGACTATTCTTCGGTGGCTGGAAATGATTTATTTTGTACGCAGAAATCACAAAACTTAGAAATAGAAGCATTTTAAAGAGTTGATGTAAAAAAAAAATAAAATTCTAAGCTTTATCTTTTTTGTTGATCTGTTTTGGATTTCTGTGTATAATCATTTCTGGTCATTGACCAAGGATATAGCGCCTTTACTCGCTTTTGCAAATAAAAAGAACAATTAAAACATTAGAAAAAATCAAAACCTTTCGAGATCTATTAGAAACTCAAAAGGTTTTGATGACTTTAAATTAGATACGATACTCTTGTAACTTGCGATATTTTCTTCAAAAATGTTAAAAACAAAACACGGAAATATATCTATAACAAAAAAGACAAAAGAAAGAATGATACAAAGAATTTATCATATTCAGTTTCTGAAAACACATTCTTAAATTTTTATGACTTTGGATTCTCTTGAGAAAAAAAACGGTAGCAGTTAAGCAGAATTAAATGTAATTCTATTCAGAACCAAATTTTTGGATGGAACTTTGCAATAGTGCAAGAAGGAATGTTTGTGATACAAATTATTATACAATTACTAAACATATAGAAAACACAAATTAAAAAAATGTTTAATATGACTTAGCTTTGATAACTCCGGCTGATGATAACTATCTGCAAATAACGGAAACTTTTACATCTCCATTTCTTTAATTGCCTGCAGCACCGCAATACGTCCGTTTTTAAACTTTCAAAAAATAAAAATCGCAGCAATCACAGAATCTGCCAGCAGCAGTTTTTTTCGGTAGTAAAAATAAATAATCACCCATTATATAGAACGCCATATTTGATACCAAGAAATTCACTAGGCATTCAATTACACGCATGGATTCCATTATTTCTTCCAATTTTCAAGCACAACTACTAATCATCATATATCGCCATCATAATCACCATTACTTTCTTCACACACAATTCTTATGTCCTGCCGAAGCTAGGACTAACTATTTTTCACTAATTCAAACATTCACTACAGAGCTTCTGGCTAGTCATATCTCTCTCTTTTCAAAACATTTAGTAAATTATGCCAAAACGCACTTAATGATTTTCACTCACGTTCCCATTCCCCATTATTCTGAATTTGCATTTAATTTTGCATATTTTTCATAACCATGGAACAAAACGAACGCCGACCTGGGAGCTGCGTTGGGGGAACGCTGAACTTTTCCTGTCTGAAACTCAGACACTGAAGACCATTTATAATTTGGATTTTGAGGGTTTTTTGGGCCAAGGATATAATAGTAGGATATAATAGTTTACAGACTCTCTGACTGTTGTGGAGAGTAATATGACACAACTCGATCAATTTGTCAGGTCATTTCTATGAAAATTTGGCTAAAAAGCGTGGGTTGACACAACAAAACAGTTTATTGTATATGTTGACCCCTCCAACTTTTAGACGGAAGGCTCCCATACAAATTTCATAGGAGAAAGGACAGAACTCATTCTATTTTCATGTGATATTTATGAAGTCTGGTTTATTCAAGTTTTAACATGAGAAAAAGATAAATTCCATAGAAAATCAATAGAAAATTCGATACTACTCGAACACGTACTAAGCGATTTTCATAGAAATAGATTTAAAAACAAGTTCTGGAGTGAGTTTTGGTATCCGGGGTTTTATGGACTAAGGATGGTTCGTATACAAGTTAAAAGACCCTTCTATTTGGAGAAAAAAGGTCTTCCACACAAATTCCACACAATTTGGATTTGGTTATAAATCACCACACAATAAGATCTTCGTACAGCTAGCTTATATATATATTTTTCAGAATAACTCATCATGTTTGTCGTCTATCTTTCTGTTCCCCATAGACTCAGAAACTTCTCGACCGATCAACGTGAAATTTGGTATATGACCCTTTCCAGGCCAGGGCATGGTTTCCATAATTGTTTCAGAGCCCACCGACTTGGGAGAAGGGAGGGCTCCCATACAAAAATAACATAATATATGGCACAATCTGATTAGTTTTCAAAAGATTTTCATAAAATTTTCTACACAAACATATTTTAACACAATTAAATAATTCATTTTAATGGTTGACAGTTTTTCTTATATCTTGAATATATCTTGAATGAGTAATTGTATTTAATAATCCCTTTGTTGGAAAGGAGGGGAGATCCCTTACAAATTCATTGTAAAATGTTACAGAACTCGAACGATTTTTAAACGATTATGATCAAATTTGGCACAAAACGAAGTTTTTTTTTTAAAAAAAAAAGACATACACCGTCTAGACCGACTTAGACTTTACAGGCTGAATAAATGACGTGGACAACTTAAGATTAACATTTAACACTCAGTATCGAGATCAGTGGACCAGCGATTACCGTCTTACCACGCTACCCATTCGACCACCGAGACGTACAACGATGACAATATGATAAATTCGAACAATTTTCGAAACATTTTTAATGAACATTGATAAACAAAAGCGTTTTGACTTCATGAGATGATTTATTGATTTGGCAAACAAGTTTTGCTGAAATTAAGTGATATGTGGTATTGAAAAACTCTTCCCATTTTAATTCATATAAGCATTCATCTATTCCTATATACATGGCCACAAGCGAAGTATTCCACTCTAAACTCAAAATTTTAAATTCATTTCCAAATTATAATAATATCGCATAAGGTTAATCAAGAGCTACAATCTAGAATCCCTAACTGTCTAAACTTCAAAAACCCATCCAAAGTACAAAATTCTGCAACACTTTTTCATAAAATTTTCACTTATTCACCGAAATTCAGGTCTAAATATTACATTTTGATTTCAATAAAACCCATTTGGGCTTGTGATATAGCTCAGTTGGCAAATCAGTTGCTTCCTGAGCCTATGTCCGTGAGTTCGAGCCCAAGAGTAAACATCGAACACAGTTGTACCGGATAAGTTTTTCAGTATCTGTCCGCCAACTGCAACGTTGATAAAGTCGCGAATGCCACAAAGATGGCAAAACGACTATAATCGAAACAAAACAAACAAAAAAAAATAAAACCCATTTCGGAACATCTGAGCCATTACTCCCATAATCAAAATTTTTTTTTTATTTCCGTATTTCGGAATCAATAATCCTGAACTGGATTTTCAGTTCGAATAATCATAAGAAATTAGAAATGAAAAGCTGCTTTGAAGTCCTGGTTCAAATTTAGTTTCATTTTAAATCAAATTTATCATTTGAGATCATATGCATTTTAAATATTTTGATAACACTCTTCCGAGCATGAAAAATGAAAAAAAATATTTTAAATTCAAATTCGAAGTTCTTAAACTTAATTCTTACACCAAATTCAAAAATTTAAAAATGGCAATCCAAAATCGAAAAGTCAGATTCAGATCATTGTAAATTCATATTTTTATTCTGATCACTAATATAGATTAAAAATATATAAAAAGTGAATTTAGACTAAATCTGAACTTCGGAATTTAAAAACTAGATTCATGAATGGGGGCTCTTTAACTTGGCTTATAAAATTTTGATCTGGAATAAGAATCGGAAATCGTATTTTTAATACATTTTACATTCACAGCGTAATTTTTGAATTCAGATTCAGAATGCAGATTCAAAATTCAGAAAAAGGTTTAGCTTGTAAATAAATTTTACAATCAACATAAATTATTGAGGAATTCAATAGATCATGAACTTAACACATTGTGGACCAAATACGAGGTGTGCTACACAGCGAAGTATACAGTGGTGTTCGAAATAATAGCAGCGCAAGTGAAGCGAATCAAATTATACTGCGTACTTGTATGAGTGTTGTCCTCTGCTAACATATGTTACGCACGTTAGTGTATTGATGAGTGATGAGTGCAACGCTCGACTATTTCGATGCACTACGCACTTGTTTACTTTATTCGGTTGCCATTTTGAAAACATATCGTTCTTGGGCTGTTCGAAAAAATAGCAGCACAGGTTACAAAGTGCACTAAATCGCTGAAGTTTTGAAGAAATCCATAGTTTTCGATGTGAATTTGTTGTGGTAAGAGACATAAAGGTTCCATGATGCGTTTTGGTTGATTAGACATTACCGAAAATCTGTAATATTTCAGCAAAATGGGTCGCTCGAAGCATTGTACGTTCGAAGAACGAAATCACATCAAACGACTGATTGCAAGCGGAAAAACATATTGTGAAGTTCCGGCACTGCTTAACTGTTCTGCGAAAAAGGTATACAACGCATTGCACTGGAAGGAAAAGGGTAAAACTCGTGGCAGAAAGCGAGAAACAGCTTCACGAACTGATCGGAAGATGATTCGGTTGGTGAAAATGCAACCACACATCTCATTAAGAGCACTGAAACAAGAGTTGGATCTTCCCATCAGTACCTCAACAGTAAGAAAACGTCTGATTGAAGCTGAATTGCAAGCTAGAAGCCCGAGGAAAGTGCCCCTACTAACTTCCCGACATATTCATAACCGCTTGAACTTCGCCAACTCTCACGTCAATTGGCCCATCCAAAAATGGCGTAACATTTTGTGGACTGATGAAAGCAAAGTAGAGCTGTTTGGTTCCAGCGGTAGGCGAATGTTCGTCAGACGTCCTCCAGGTGCAGAATTCCAACCCCAGTACACCGTGAAAACAGTTAAACATGGTGATGCCAAAATCATGGTGTGGGGATGTTTTTCGTACCACGGTGTTGGGCCCATCCATCGTATAGAAGGTATCATGGACGCAGTTGGTTACGTGGAAATTCTGCAGAATATCATGCTACCATACGCAGAAGAGGAAATGCCCTTGAAATGGATCTTCCAACAGGACAATGACCCGAAACATACCAGCAGACGAGCAAAAGCGTGGTTCCGGGACAATAACGTTGATGTGATGGATTGGCCGGCTCAATCGCCGGACCTCAATCCTATCGAAAATTTGTGGGGAGACATCAAAAAGGCAGTTTTCGAGGCAAAGCCGACAAATGCAGAGCAACTATGGGTTGTAGTTCGCCGTGCATGGTCAGAAATACCTGTCATACGGTGCCAAAAGCTTGTGGACTCTATGTCACGCCGTTGCGCTGCAGTGATCAGAAATAACGGGTACACTACGAAGTATTGATGTCACAAATGACTTTCACATAGAGAAAGACTTGGTATGAATTCATAATTTGTTTTAAAAAAATATTTAATTTCTTGCTGCTATTATTTCGAACAGGGCAAAAATCATTTTTTTATTATTCTCAACCTGCAATTGATATTCAGATCCTAAATCTTTTGTATTTCTTACGTACCACTAAAATGCTTACTAAACCAAGAGAGAATTGAAATAAAAGTGGCAATACAGAAAAATGCCTTAATTATTTAAACAATTTCCGAGCCGCTGCTATTATTTCGAACACCACTGTAACTCGAATGGACTGAATTAAAGTGTTAAACTTTATTCGACAAAATTGAAAACAACATTTGCCGTTAATTTGTAAATTTGAGTCCAGGGGTTTCAGAGATACAAAATGCAGAATTTCGGTGTTTCTCGTCATAGATTTCTTCACGGTCCATAATGTGTTAAAACTTAAGATTGTTTGTCAATTAGATTTCTAGATTTCAATTTTTAAACAAAATAAGTTTGTAAACACAATTCAGCTGAAAATCACAAATAAAGGTAGAGTTTTAGTATTTTGTATTAGCTTAGCTTAGCTTAGCTTGATTGACTACTCACATCCACCTCACAACCATTGAATACGAAATGCTTTATGATTACTGTAAACAAAATATTTCTGATGAGACAATATACAATTGATAATTTTTCAATACGTTAAATTAACATTTCATTACTAAGCTTATGTTATCATTACTTTTTTTTTTGCATTTCGAACTCCATGTTTTCAGGCGTGGCTCAGTAGAACAAGTTCCACATCACCAATGGTTGCTACTCCGTGATTGACCGAGGCCATCAATTCTGTGCAAAGGTCAAAAGAATGATGCTTGGGAGTGGCAGCTCATTCTCAATGCACAAAACTGATGCTCTCTCTTTGAACGTCAATAACGGCGCCGGCCACGTCCTAGTAGTCAATAGATAGTTTGGAAAAATTGAGAAAGGGATGAAAGACATAAATTTGCGCTTTAGGACCGAGGTTACCTCTGCATCCTAGCAAACAATTTTGGTTTGGGAGTATGGGTAAAAGGATGCTATTTGGAAACACTTTTGACAAGTGCATGGATCCTATTATTGTAACCTGTTTTTTTTCTGCAAAAGTTTACTGATTTACATGTTTGAAAATGTTCACAAACCATATAAACCCTATTTCTGTGATTTCTTTAAAATATACTGATGCCAAATTATCGAGCAAAATAATGAAAACTTACTCTAATATTTGCAATAGTGAAATTTAAAATTTGGATAGTAATACTCATTCCTTTCAGATTAAAATATATGAAATCGTCCTCCTTTAGCTAGTATTATTGTTTGTTGCAAAAAATGTACCTATTCATTTGAACCTACCCATAGATGAAAAATTGAATATACCTTTGCACGAAAACAAGCTGGGTTCAAAATCACAAATAATTCTGCGAATAATTATGAAAATACACTTCTGTAAATAAATGCTAGAGTATTTATACATAATTGTACTTCTGATATTTTTCATTACGCAACATTTAATGAAGAAAAATCTATCAAAATATCTATAAGTGATAACGATACTAAACTAAACAAAATATTATTTTAATTTTTCTTTTTAAAAATTACCGGAAATCAACCTGACAACAAAATCAATGAATGAATGCAATGATTTATTGCAATATATTCGAGCTCAAATCGGTTGAACAAATTTCAAAGAAAACAAAAAAAAATAATTAAGAAACAAGATCAATTTACTCTCAAAGTGTACTAGTACCAGAACACTATTTAATTTAAAATTTCTACAATTTTACGCCTAATTTTATTGAAATTGTAATTTTATTAATAACTATCTAATTGAACGAAGACTCATTACTATGGAATAAAGAGAATAATTTAAAGAATATTTCATATTTGAATTTGCAGGCACAATAAAAACATAGCTTAGCACAAAAATAGTAATGACAAACGAATGACAAACGAATGATAACATCCTCTCTTTCTTTTTGTTGCATTTGAGTAAAACAAGCTATTAATGTGTGGCGCATAAATAAATACTATCGGTTCGCAAGATCGATTTAAATAAAAATTCCGGTTTTTATGGAAACGTCGTAAAAAAGCAATTTTTTTTAATAGAAGGAAACTAGAAGGTCTTTTACAATGCAAACCGGAAAATGTGTCACGCCAAAGCCTGATTTGGAACAATGTAATAATCTGAGTATTAAAAGACACAAATAAACATTAGGTCAATCTGCAAAGATTGCATACGGTGAGAACATTTTAACGGCTCTCGTGCTGATCGTTGCAGGTTCCAAATTTCACAAAACACACACACACACACAGACTCCTCCAAGTTGCACCATTCCCACTGTAACTGCTAGATCATTTCACAATTCTAATAAAAACACACACAAACCAAGAATAAAGCAATCTTGAGAACCACTTTCAATCCGCACTACAAAAACCAACTCACGACCTTCTTCTCCAGTCGGACCATTCTATATTAATTACTGCTATTTTTTTTATAATATTTCGGCATATTTATATACAATTGTGTTGAATTATAATAAACGAAAAATTCCACTTAGCTTCGGGGCAATGGTGATGAATGAATGCCGGACCCTTTGCCAAACCAAGTTGCCGTAACAGGTTCCTTGTTCACAGCTCTTAAAGAAATCCTCTATTTCTCACACAGTTTCCACAATTTTCACAAGCTCACAAATAGTTTTCAGTGATTGTGGAAAAAATCATCCGAGTACAATCGCGAGAACGTAAACAAACCGAAACCAACCAAAACAATCTTTCGATAAAACAAACGACCCACGCAGCAAACAAAAACACGCCCGCTTCGATTTCACTATTATGACCGCTTGTTAAACCGAGTAAAATGAAGTGTCCGATTTTCGAGTGCAACATTTCGATTCATTTAATTATGCTTCAAGGGTAACTTATTGTTTTTCCGTATCAAATATCAGCGCATGGCAAAATTTAATTTTATAAATTCTGAAAATTTACGGCACTTGCGATCAAAACCACACTAAACACATATGCATGGGTCCCTTAGACACCCCTTTAACTATTTTTAATAATTTAAATACACGTTTAACATTGGAAAAACTTGTGAATTAGAACACCGATAAAAACACCAATCAATTCACTAAACAGTGTTGCCACTCCAATCGGTAGAGTTTTAGTATTTTGTATTATCCGAAAAACTCCTAATTTTATTTATTCCACAGAATTTTCATAATGAAAAATCTTTCTGAAAATATTTGCTGTTAAGGAAACATCTTCACCAAAAAAAATTGGCACAAACTTCTATATTTTCCCATTGGATTGTTAAACATTACTAACACATAAAGGACACCCAAATTCGGCAATTTATGTTTCAGAAACCAATAAACAAAATTCTGCTAACTTAATATAAAGCTTAGTTCTTTCAGAAATGGGACACTTTCTTTGGCTAATAACTTGTTTACAAGTAATCGGACATTTAAAATTTTGACAGCATTTTGTTGTTTGTAAAAAGTACTATCTGATCTATTTTTTTCAAAATTTAAAATTTACGTGTTTTTGAGATATTTACGATGCAAGAGAGAAAGAAAAAAATGATTTTGCACAGTTTTATTCAAAATCTATCATTATCAAATTGTAGGCTGACAAAATCGATAATTATTCAAAGAATTACTGTGTGTGGATGATGGAAAAGTATGCAAACACTGTCAAAAATGTCCACAAAGTTCGAATTACGCAATGGAGTGAAGCACATGATCGGCCACTACGGTTAAGGGTCATCAGGGAAGTCAAGTTTCATGCTAGCATTTTTTTTATTTTAAATAAGCGAAGAACTAAGGGTAGATTGCTGAAATGTCCGATAATTTTTTCTCCGATAAGCTGAAAGTGTTGCTTAATAATGAGTCAATAAAACCATACCTTAAACAACAAATTTTTGCAAGTTCCAGAGCTTGTAAGCTGTATAGCCGGTACTGAGGCTATGGGACAGATGATTTCTGATGAACAACAAAACTTATGAAATACTCTATTTTAAACAAATTCTAGCGTTTAAATCCTATACCATGTCTGCTCGTGGCAAGGTCCCAAGTATATTAATGTATGTTTTTGCTGGTTATTTTGTATAACATATAATGATTTGCTAAAATTCTGCTCCTGTGGGAAAAAATAACAATTTTCAAATCGAAAACTGAGGTTTTCCCTGTTTTTAAAAGCTTAAAAAGAGTAATCTGTATGTACCCTTCGCAACCTACGATCTTTCGTAACCGTTTATACTTCAAGTTCAACCTCATGATGATTTTACTTCGTTATTGTCAGATTTTACCGGCAGAAATTCCATTAAAAACGCTCAAAAAAGTGTCTCGAAAAATTAAATTTGTTAATTTCGAAACAACTGTATCCACAACATTGGCCTCAGTTTCTTCTAAAAGAGAAGTATTGGACCGAAAAGTAGTAGAAATTGAAGGAGGATGATGTAGCCACCTAAAATACAAATTAGACAAGGTATAAGTTCGAAAAACTGATCAATATCATGACTGAAAAAAGTGTGCGCCAGCCGATGGGAGGTACCAAGAATAAAGTAGAAATCTTCTTACAAAAAACGATAGATATTTTTTTTCAAATTTTTTCAAGAATTATCATAAGATTACCTTCATTTCCTTCATAGAAAGTATTTAGATCAAACGAATGGTTTTTGAGATACACGCATTCCTAACTGTCCCATTTCTAAAAGAACCAAGTTTTAGATATAATATCTATCAATAATAATATCTAAGATATTTGAGTGACGGGAAGTGATGTGATAAATTTTGTAGAATGAGGTTTTATTATTCGATTCATAACGTTTGAATTATGCTTTTTAATGGAGCATACTAGTCGCAAGCGAAAAAACGATATGTTTTGTATTTGGTCCGCAATGGTTGATATTGCAGTTTTTTAAGCCAAATTTCATACTAATATCATTGATTTGGTTCAAGTATGCATAAAAAAAAATTGATCCGAAAATCTGATGATTGTTATTTCTTGCTTTTTTTTTTTGAAAGTTCGATTTATTTTCATCAAAGGTTAAAATCTTTGAATTTGCAAAATAATTTGAAAGATTGGGCTTGTTTGATTTGAGTATAGAATTAGTTTTTTTTGTTTAAGAAATGGAAGAGTCTCCCAAAAAGCTTGTTTTATACCCAAATCAACTAAGTTGGATCTACTCTTAAACAAATTCAAAAATTTTTACCATCGATGAAAGCGAATTTACCTCACCTTATAGGTTTAGGACCAATTCTCTATACGAATACTTTTAATGTCAAAGTACTTCAAAATGAATAATCATATAGTTACACACATAATTTGTTTTAATTTTTTTGTATTTGTGCAAAAAATCATAGGTAAAAATCAGTCACCAAAGGCCCCCCCATCCCCCCATAAGTCGGTTCTAGATTTCTGTCTGTCTGTCTTTTTCCTATTGACTCGGAAATCACTGAACCGATTTCCGTGAAACTTGGCAGGTAGGGATATTGGAGGGTGGGGACCTTTCCTCTCACGGGAAAGGGGGAGGGGGTCATACAAACAAAATACAAATGTTTGCATAACTCGAGAATCGATCAAGCAAATGGAACCACAATTTGCAAGGGAAAGTATTTGGGTACGAATAATGATTTTATGATTATTCGAGATCCCTCCCTTCTTTCAGTGGGAAGATAGAAAGAAAAACTTATTAAGAAAATGGTTTCAAGTTTGGCATGGGAGGGTATTAAGATACGAGAAATCTATCAATGAAAATTTGAGATCGCTCCATTTTTTCAGTAGGGAGATAGGAATAGAGAAGGGGGGCTCCTTTGCAATTTTTACTTAACTGGAGAACATATCGAGTAAATGGAACAAAATTTGGCATGGGGAGCATTTGGATACAATAAATGTTTTAATGATTATTCGAAACCCCTTCCTCCTTCCAATGGAGAGAAAGGAAGATGGGAAGGTGACTTCCATACAAATCGAGCAAATAGAAGCAAAATTGGCCTGAGAGTGTATTCTGGTCCGAAAAGCTTTCATTTAATCGAATTTGGAACTCACACAAGTTTTGAAAATGCATTCAACAACCTTTCCTACTTTTAAATGGAAGTGACACCCATACAAACTGTCATGGACACTCATACGTCATAAATGTAAAATTTGATACAAATCGGAAAAAACGCTCAGAACACTAAGCCAAGGCCGCTGGCTTTGAAAAATCTCTGGCAATTTTCAAACAGAAAAGTACAAGTAAACCAATTACTTACATAACAAAATGTAGGTACCTATATATGATCCATTGGATTGGCAAAAATCTAGCACTTTATAAAGGAGGGAACTAACATACAAAAATAAAAAAAATATATCTCAATTTTTTTTTCAAATTCAAATTTTTTTCAAACTCCTTACATAACTAAATAAATCACATATCTGTAATAGATAATTAATTTTTATTCCTTTTTCTCTCTTTTCAGGTAAGACCAAGGGCGTATGTTTGCCAAGATGATAAATACTACATTCTTGTGCCAAATTGCACCTGTTTTGAACGAGTTTCATCCTTCGAAAACCATCAAGCAACAATTACCTGGTCTTTAATGGAGCTATTCCAATTGAGCAACACAACTCACTTCATACCGACCGGGGTTTTTTCCCCCACAAATGGAGAGGTGCTTCAAAAATTTGCATGACATGATGCAGTTAGTGTACCACCCACTTGTTGTTCCGAAGGTAATGAAACACAATGTTATGCCTACTTCACATAAAAGCAGGATTTCTGCCCTGTCAGTTATAGCTTTTTGTAGCTCTTTCACTTTTATCAAGTATCTACCTCTCATAGTGCCATTGCTGAGTAAATTTTCTGTCATTCCTGTTTGTGGATGGGGTATTAGCACTGCATTCGTAAAATAGTAAAGTGTTATTGTAGGCCAAACAACCCAAAGGAATCTAAATCACAAGTACTTACGAAAATTATACTGTCTAAGTTTTTAATCCCTCTTTGTCACTTTTTGAATTGTTTCAAGTCCATATTATTTAGCACATGGGTGGCCAAGTATTTCACTGAAATAGCCTTATTTTGAAGTTAGTGGACAGCAGAAAATCATTTCTTCAATGAAAATTTTGCTTTTTGGATCCGATTGTGAGCTCATTATGTACATTGAAAGAAAAGAAAAAAAAAGTCTGCTTTCTTTAAGGGGTCTCAAGCAGTCAAAAACCTTGTGGCTGCGGGCCATAAGATTTATTTTGCGCAAGACCCTCAATTGTGTACAAAAATAATTTTCTTATTATGAACATAAACTGCCAACAAGCGGATCAATGATGCGAAGTTTTCATTAATAACTAGAAAGATTTTCTGCTGTCCACTATGTTCAAAATAAGGCTATTTTGGTAAAAAATTTGGACACCCTTGACATAGTACATTAGTGAATTTCTGAATGAAAAAATGATACTTTTAACATTGCTCATGTCGAAAATAACATTCTATTATTCAAAAAGATGACGAAAATGCTACAGATGCCTGCAATGTTGATGCCCCTATGAAGAAACCAAAAAGACTTAAAAACCAACCGTATAATCTGGAAGTTTAAATATTGAGGGCGAATCAAAACCACAAATCATAGGTAGGAGTAGACGCCTTCAGATTTCCAACCTTTGCCGGTTAAAATTTACAACCATGTAGATAAATTATTCAACACCACACCATATGCACCATTTTTCACAAACAAAGCTCACAGTAGTGGTATAAATTATAAACTTTTCTCCTAAGTTTGAAGTCAAAAGGCCCAGAATGTTTTCAGTTTTGCTAGGAGCACCAGTTCTAGAATAGAACCGCATACGTTCCCCGAATTCTCATTTACCCGACCGCAATCCACACAGAATCTCGTGGGCGCGGAAAAATACCTGTGGAAAAACAACGAACATACTCTCTCCGGTGGAAAAACTTAAACATGCATCGCTCGGCTGCGCTATTTATGGTATTATGAATCTGGCAATTCGTTTCCCTAAATAGCAGGAACCAAAAACGAGTTGTGATTTTAGCCCATAACTTTTTGCCGAGTTTTGTTTGGTTGCTTTAGAAAGAAATGAATCCTGTAATAAAATCAAAAACGTAAGCTTTTTGTTATTCTTTTCTTACCACTAAAATGGAATAAAAATGTGAAAAAATAGTAGAGTTTTTTGATAAAGGAAAAAAAGGAAGAAAAAAAAGTATATTTAGAAATAAAGCAAATTGGGCAGTTTGTTTCTCTAACAGCATAAAAATTCCTTTAAGCGCACACACATTTTTAGGAATTTTTCTCATCACTAAATGAATTTCACCATGAAATTATACCAAAGATAGATCTTTCAAAATAACACTTACTTATTATTCTCATCGCTGAGTAAATTGAAAAACCAGAATAAGATTAAAATTTGCCCTGATTAAAAAAAAAAATAAAAAAATTGCCTTTCATGTAATTTGATATAAAAAAGGCAATTTAAAATATTTTGGCCCTGTTTCGACATGTTTTGTAGCAGATATCACTGGAATCAATTCTCTTTTCGATGAACCGCCCTGGAAGTGGGTTTCAGCAGGAGCACGCTAAAATGAAACAAAACTTCAAAATTTACATTTTTCGTGATGCCAAGTATTAAAGTGCTGATTTTGACTAATTTGAGGACGATTAATCATCATCTGAATTAAGTTGATTTTATCAGATTTTCTCTCCCTTGTCCAGGGACGGATTAAGCCATCGGGGGGCCCGGGGTAATTTTTCTCGGGGGGCCCCTATGATTCGATTTTTTTCAAATGCTATTCGAGAGAATACAAAAACTTTTTAACGTGTAAAAGAACTGGACATGAGTTCTGTATATTGTCTTCAAAAAGCCATGTTTTCTGCGTAAAAGAATGGTATCTTCAAATAAAAATTGTTAGTAATACACGTGCAAACATTGCGGAAGGAAAGAGTTTAGAATTTTCTCAAAAATAAAAGCTTTGATTTGAGCTGCAAACTGCAAAATTTAATTTTAATTTTTTTAAATACCCTTATCACCAGCTAAAATTCACAGATTTAGAAAAAAAGGCCGGATAGATATTTTAAATGATTTCCATTTGATCATTTATCGTCTAGTTTGTGCTTCATCGAGAAATATTTACCTAATGACAATTTAGAAGCATCAAAAAGATTTGAAAAAAAAATTTCAAAATAATTAAGTTCAAATTCCATAGAGATGCAGATATAAGAGTTTAAGAATTCAAAACCTCAAATCAGTTTTAGAACCAAAATTCAGTGTCTCAAATCTAAACTATAATTTCAAATCAAGTTTTGAGTAACAAAATATGAATTAAATTAAAAGAAAAGAGATTCAAAGCTACAATCAGAGCCAAAACAGCAATTGCACCAAATATGATTTTGATTTTTTTATCTTTGAAAATATAAAAAAACCTTTTCATGAGATGTTTATGAGTATGATTCTCATCTTATAAAAAATTTAAATTGTTATTCTCAATGTGACAAAAGCCAAAGGGGTAGGGGTGCAAAATTGATCGTTTGAAAAAAAAATTTAGAATAGAGATTAAATGTTTGAAACACATAATCAGTTATCATTGGAAAAAGTCAGATAAGGAATCCAAATGAGTTAGGTACTTTGAACAAAGATCCTGTGTTCTCAAAATTCAGAAAAACCATGTAACTAAACTTCAGTTCTTGAAGAAACAACACCAAACTTGAAAATCTCAATTAATAGAATCTGGATAAAAATAAAATTAAAAACATAGAAATATTCATGTTAAGAGAACACTCCAAGATATTTTCCACTTAACTATGAGATCACTTTTATGAAAATGTGAGAATAATCATCACTTGGAAAATTATGTGGATTTTAACTACAGTAGGTGATCAAATTTTGGTTAAATCAGTTGAAATTTCAATACGAAAGTTCAATACAAATTTCGCGTCTTAGGAAAAAATTGGGATGCAAATTCAATGAAGAAACTCTGTACTGTTGATTGGTCCAATTTAGGCAACTAAATTTTTTTTAAAACATTTTATTTTCAAAAATAGGGAAGGAAAAGGGTTCAGAATTTATAAACCAACGCAAATTTCAATAATAATGAATGAAAAGTGAAAAGTTAAAATATTACCAGGTATCAACACGAATACTGCCCGAGTAAAATTCTGAAAAGTTTATCATAATGCTTTTCAGTTCTCTCTTAGCACTGTGAACCAATTTTGGCGAAATTAGCTGCTATTTTAGTACAGTATCCATTGCGCCATTACTTGGAAAGTTAACATAATAATAAACTTTATTATTGAGCAAGACGTTTGTATGCAATGAAAGGGTGGAGATTTTTTTTTGTTTCGATTATAGTCGTTTAACCATCTTTATGGCATTCGCAACTTTATCAACGTTGCAGTCTTATCCGGTAAAACTGTGTTCGATGTTTGCTCTTGGGCTCGAACTCACGGACATCGGCTCAGGAGACAACAGACTTGCCAACTGAGCTATATCACAAGCCCAAAGGGTGGAGATGTTTTCCTTTATTATTCTTGTTCTGTACAGATTATCCTGATTGATATGTTTTGATAAAAAAAAATTAAAATTTAAGGTGTTTTGTCTCATATTCTTCCTAATTTTTGTTTCGATTCGGTTCACATTAATTTTGTCCAGATTTTGAGTTGAAAATTTCAAAATTCAATATCAAGATGTTGATATTATTAGCACGAAAAATGCGGGTGAACTTCTTCACTGCTAAATTGCTAACTCTAGGGGGCCCCCTTAACTTATGCCAGAGAATTCTTGATATTATTTCCCGGGGCCCCTTTAGTTTTTCAAGTTTTTATTCGGGTTTTATAGTTTTGATTTCTTTTCATAGATTTGTAGAAATTGAAGTTGTATGATCAAAGGAATATTGAAACTTTTTTCCCTCGGAGGGCCCCCTGTGCCGGGGGGCCCGGGGCAATTGCCCCTTTTGCCCCCCCCTTAATCCGGCCTTGCCCTTGTCTAATTTTTCAGATTCAAGATAAATTTGTAAAATTAAGAAAAATCTTTTTGAATACTTTAAATCTTTCTTGCGTCCTAATTAAATATATTTAAAGTGATCAAATTGAATGCTTTAAATCAATAAATATTTTTTTCAATTACCGCTAGCAATTTTGACATCTGAGAAGATTAGTATATTTTTTTACTTTATTTTATTGACAAACCGAAGAAATTTTGAATTTCGTGTTCGGTTAAACATAAAATTTCAATTCAATATTAGAAAAAATTTTCTACCAAACAAAAACTTTGCGATATTAGCTGATGAATTGAAATTTTCTCTCCCAAACATTCCCACAGAAATTCTTATCAATTTTACGGGACATTGTTTGAAAACCGAGAACAATGAATTTTATGCTGATTCTGTGAAAGATAGCTGATAAATGAACAAACCTTTCAACATACAACACAATAACTGATTTTTAATAAACAAATATTAAACAAATTTTAACTCAAAACAGGATTGTGATTGTTCTAGATTGTATAGTACTGGAAGCTTTAAATGAATAATCTTTTTAACATTTTTTGAAAATTGAATAATAAATAAGCTCCCAGCATAAATGATGTATTCGTTACTACTCAATTTAAAACAAATGTTCTTCAAATAATTTTATACAATTTACAATAAGATCTCCGAACGTACTTTTTTCCCGACTGTTATCTCCGTTTTTTTTTACATTTGGCCGATACGCCCGTTTAAATATTCAAGGACGAGTTCGATTCAAGTAGATATGTGGAATAATACTAATGCATGGAATTGGTGACAGGCTATATCAGATTTTTATGTAGGATTGGAGGAATATTATTCATCAGGTTGTGTCGTGAGACCTAAACCGTACATTGGGTATCCCATTATGTCCAAGCAAGATTTTGATACAACCCTGCTCATTCCGTATGACTTTTAAACAGCTCTGTCAGCTGATTTCTGCTGGGTGTTGTTGTTTACAATTTAACGTAACAATCTGAGTACCATGAGCTCCAGTTTTCTTAATTTTCGTGAAAGCGAGAAGCAATTCCCCGGAAAAGAGCAAAAATATCTTGTACAAATGGTGTACTATCCCCATCATTTCGCTTAGTCAGATGGCGAAAATAAAAGAAGTGGGCATTCGACGACCAACAAAATCTTAGCGGAAACCGGGTTCGGTGGACAAAACTTTGGACCGGAAAGTCGTGCGTGCTTACGCCTGTAAGAAAACAGCCTCAGTTCAGGATGTGGCCAAAAACGTGGATCCTCATTTAGCACCGTCCTTCGTACCAAGATAAGATTGGGTCTAAAACATATGAGATGCAGAAAAAGCCGAAGCCGAGCCAAAACAAGCTGCTTCCATCAAACCAAGAGCTCGTAAATTATACAATCAACTACTGTGTGGAAAATCGGTTTTCGTTATCGTCGACAACGAAATCTATTGCAAGTTTGATTATAAAACGCTTCCGGGCGACCAGCACACTCTGTTCGGGATGGCCAAAGACGGAACTATAAATATTTACCAAAAAATTTGGTAAAAAGGCAATGGTTTGGTAATGCATTCCAAGCTGTTCGTAACCGCATTACACAAATAATACACCTATTTACGTCCAAAAGTGACGGTTCAGGCACCTGCTGCCCAAAATCCGCAAGCATGATCACCCAGTACCGTTTTGGCCTGTTTTTCGATCAGTTCACTACTCAAAGGAACGCTGGCTTGGTACCAATCTAACAAGGTCCAGATCGTACCGAAGGAGATGAATCCGCCAGATTTAAATTGTTTGGACCCTTACCAAATCTTATTTAAGAAAGCATGTAAAGCCTGCAGATTCTATCGAAAATTACGCAAAATTCTGGAAAACAGTGGGCAAAATCATCGCAAATCAGTCCGTGCTGCAGCTTATCAGCAGCCTTCGATGAAAAATGCGAACACTGACCTACGATTGTCCGGAATCTGATATTTCATTCACTGAAAAAAACCAAAGGGAAAAAAATAAAATTTGTTCCTATATTGTTTTTAAACTGTTCATTTTAAATCGTGCTTAGACATAATGGGACACCCTATAAATAAATAAAATATTGTCACATTCTTTGAAAAACTAATTGCTATGGAAATTTTATCGCTTATTCTTAAACAAAAAGACAATCACTTAGTGGCACCGGATAATAAATTAACTGGGAATCATATAACTTTTCCTTAGTCTATTTATTTTCATACAAAAAGGAAAAATACTACTCTTTTGAATTTCATACAGTTTTCTATATATTTGTTATTTTCATAATTAACAGTTCGCTGTTTTGCTGTTCATTCAACATACCTACATAAGATACAGTAATTCTACGAAAATCGGACTTATTCAATTTTTACCATTCAAACTGCAATCTCTCAGAAACTACACAGCCCCTATTACAGAAACTTTGAAGAGTGATTTTTGAAATCTAAAGCTAGCTTGTCAAATGTTGCGCGTGGAAAAAAAGCTCAAATTTTTTGAGCTTCTAGTGTGATAATTACATAGAAAATTTTAACGAAAAATATTGGCAGAGTACAGATTTATTTAGAAGGTTAAATTTGAAGCGACAGAATGTGTCCTTCCCATTTCTATAGAATTATGGACGGTACTGTACATGAACGTCCTGGCGTGTGATCCCATATTTTGTTAATTTATCACGTTTATAGTGAGGACTTCGCTATTCGGCCAATTTATCTTGTAAGGTGAGTATTAGAGATGTATTGAATAGCAGGTATTGACCTTTTCAACTTTTCGGCTAAACGAATATTCGTTCCAATATTCTATTAAGTCTAAGCGATTATATCAAAATTCTCTTCTATTTCTTCCATTTTAATGCCCCTCATTTTTTTATGATTTTCATCCTGGAAGGACATCAGATGAATTGTTGCTTCTAGGGCGTTTATCAACAAAAAGATTGGGTTCCTGTGAAATCTGGGACAAAACACGTCGAAACTGGTGCCATCAATTTGAAATTGCATATTTGATAAATTAGATGGAGAATAAATTTGAGTAAGAACAGTTATTGAAAACAACAGTTGTTTAAAAAACAACGATGATCTTTAACCTTAAGCATGCCATACTTTCAGCCATACGCATTCACATGATCCGAAAACTTAAGTTAAATAAAAGTTAAAAAAAACAGGCAAATCTGAATAAAATCTAGGAATTATTCTAAACATACAAAAGGAAAAAGAAAAATAACTTGAAATTTTAAGTTTTCATTAAATCACAGCAGCAGTGTACAAATCGAACGAAGAACTAAACAAAAATTTATGTTCATTTTTGAATTATTTAAAAATCTTTTTTGAACAAAAAAATCTGAAAATTTTTAAACAGAAATTTGAGTTTTTTATTTGATTTAGCAAATAATCTAAACCAACCCGGGCAAAATTCGGGAAGTACTAATCAATATCTGGGCATTCTGGCCAGATTTAACTTATTTCGATTTTTTTATTGGATTTATGAGCAAGCGATAATAAAAGTATGAAGTATGACTGATTAAGATCAACAATTTTGGTCAAGCGTTTTTTTTTCTTTCAATGTGTTTGGGCTACAGGTGGATCCATTTCACGAGATTTTTATGGTGATGTACATTTTCTGTTGTCTGTTAAAGGTCCATTCGTAAAACAGATTGGAACAATCTCACAAATGTGTTATTTTTTTATCGAAATTGTTTCTCTTTATTGTTTACTTTGGCTCTTTAGAGCAAGTTCACTGGTGTTGGGAAAAAGTGGTAGAAATTTTGACATTTTGAAAATTTTACCATGCAAAAATGTTTTCAAGATCTTGGGGCGTTGTATTTTTTTACAACACTGTTTCTATTTCAGCCGTATGTGATAAAAATATTGTTGTTTTTACATCACAGCATGCGAAAATACAACACGTGTTATAAAAAAAACTAGAAGGCCACAGATCTTGAAAATGTTTTTGCATGGTAAAATTTTCAAAATGTGCCGTAATTTTCAAAATTTCTACCACCTTTTCTCAACACCAATGAACTTGCTCTTATGAAAATTACCAATGTGATCCAGCTTAGCGAATTCATTCTAGCATATTATTATCGTTATTTCCTGTTTCTTTTTTGAGTAGATCATAGTTTATAGTAGGGTTATTATTTTTTTAGGATAAGACTACGAACTGAACAACTATTTTCAACATTTTTCAAAGTAATTTTCTACTCGCATAAGATGGACATAAAAACTATGACAAAAATCAATGTTTAACAACAAAAATGAAAAATAATTGTTTTATTGTTAATCCTTTTTTTTTTTTTTTTTATTTATAACTAGTTTATTAAAGGCCTTTTACTTTTACAAAGTTTAAATGTGCCGAGGGTATTCGTTTCACTGGTTAGTAAGGAAGGGGGCCGTAATAGTCGCGGCGACTCAACAGTTAGAAAAAAAAAAAAAAAACTTTAAACAAGGAAAAAGGAAGGGGTTTATAGGGGTTATTCTTCAGTAACAGTTTTCCATTAGGGTCCGGTGGTGGCCTCCTTTAGCTGTGGTTTCGGTAGCTACGGTTTGCATGGTATCGGTTTCCAACCTTCTGGCCAGCCTTCTTCAGGAATATGTCGAACCCGTTGGATGAGAGGTAGTACTAATAAATAAACAAAACAGACATTAAATGAAGAACACACAAGGGGAGAGTTTACGTGGGTAAGCGGACTAAACGACCAAGTCAGACAGCTTGAGATATTTGTAAATTGGGAACAAATATCCAAAATCTAAGTTTGCCAGAATGTCTCGAATTGGAACCCCAGGTAATCTACCTCGGGCCCTAAGGGTATCCAGTAGCCAAGCCCTCGTTTGACCATACCTTTCACACGCCCATACAACATGATCGATGTCGTGGTAGCCATCCCCACAAACGCAAACATTGGTTGCAGCGAGATCAATACGAAACAAGTGCGCGTCAAGCCAGCAGTGATTTGACATGAGCCGAGAAATCACGCGAATGAAGTCGCGACTCAAGTTAAAATGCTTAAACCATGCCTTCGTCGGAACCTTAGGGATAATCGTATGGAGCCAACGTCCCTTTGTGCCATTGTCCCAGCTAGACTGCCAAGCGTTAATCGCTAAAGTGCGAGGTATTGAAAAGTATTCATTGTAAGTTATTATCCTCTCAAAGATTTCACCTTGTAACGCGCCCACCTTAGCCAATGAGTCCGCCTTCTCATTGCCTTGTATAAGACAATGAGACGGGATCCAAGCTAAGGTAATTCTATACGAATTTTCGATCAGAGCGCCCAATATCCCAGAAATTTCCAGCAAGAAATGGGAAGAGCGCTTCATCAGTTTCATCGATCGAATCGCCTCAACGGAGCTGAGACTATCCGAGTAGATGAAATAGTGGTCTATGGGCAGTGTGCGAATGTGTTCCAAGGTGCAGTAAATAGCGGCTAGCTCAGCAGTGTAAACGGAGCATGGCTCTCGAAGCTTGAACGAAGCTTCAAAGCCCTCATTATACACTGCGAAGCCAGTCGCGTTGTCGATTCTAGAACCATCAGTAAAGAACATTTTTATAGGATCAATTTCACGTACTTTTGAAGCAAAGATTGAAGGAATGATATTGGGTCGGACGTGATCTGGAATTCCACGGATGTCAGCGGTCATGGACAGATCGAATTTTATCAAGGAACTGCTAATCGGGTAAAAGTGACTCGTGTCCGAATTTAATAAAGAAGGATTTATTTCTAATTGACTAAAAGTTTTATAATTATCTACATATTTTACTTGCGGATTAATATTCATAAGCCTTTCCAAATTTTCTATCACCAAAGGATTCATAGTTTCACTTCGAATTAGGAAACGTAGCGATAAATCGAAGAACCGATTTTTCAACGGCATGACTCCCGCCAGTACTTCGAGACCCATCGTATGTGTCGACTGCATACAACCCATGGCAATACGCAAACAACGATACTGTATTCGTTCTAGTTTAATCAAGTGGGTTTGCGCGGCGGACCCAAAGCAAAAGCTTCCGTATTCTATGACCGACAGTATCGTTGTTTGGTATAACCTGATGAGGTCCTGTGGATGAGCACCCCACCAGGTTCCAGTAATCGTTCGAAGAAAATTGATTCTCTTCTGGCATTTTTGAGTCAAATACCTAATATGTTTTCCCCAGAGGCATTTAGAGTCGAACCAGACACCCAAATATTTAAAACTAAGAGATTGAGTTAGAGTTCTACCCATCATAAGGAGCTCTATTTGAGGAGGGGAATGCTTCCTTGAAAAAACTACTAACTCGGTTTTACTAGGCGAAAACTCGATGCCTAGATTCCTGGCCCAATGTGATAAATTATTTAGAGTTTCTTGTAACGGAGGTTTTATTTGAGTGCCTTTTTTACCTGTGATATGAACAACACAGTCATCCGCAAGCTGTCTTAGCGTGCAATTTTGTGCCATACAAGCATCGATCTCTCGGACATAAAAGTTGTATAGCAGGGGGCTTAAACATGAGCCTTGGGGTAGACCCATGTAACTAATTCGTTCAACTTTGGTTTCTCCATGGCTAAAATGCATGATTTTTTCAGACAAAAGGTTATATAGAAAATTGTTCAAAATTGGTGAAAGTCCGCAAGAGTTAAGATTACTAGATAGCACTTCTATGGACACCGAATCGAATGCCCCTTTGATGTCCAGAAATACTGCCCCCATCTGCTCTTTTTGGGCAAACGCCAATTGAATGTCTGATGAAAGTAATGCTAGACAGTCGTTCGTACCCTTGCCTCTACGGAATCCAAATTGTGTACTTGACAACAGATTGTTTGATTCAACCCATTTATCCAGCCGAAAGAGAATCATTTTTTCGAGCAATTTCCGGAGACACGAGAGCATTGCAATCGGCCTATACGAGTTGTAATCAGAAACTGGTTTTCCCGGTTTTTGGATGGCGATGACTTTCACTTGTCTCCAGTCATGCGGAACAATGTTCAGCTCCAAACACTTATTGAATAAATTCAACAAGCGTTTCTTAGCGGTATCTGGCAGATTCTTCAACAAGTTGAATTTGATTCTGTCCAGTCCGGGAGCTGAATTGTTGCAAGACCAGAGCGCAAGTGAAAGTTCGACCATCGAGAATTGATCCTCCGTTTCGGAACTATTCTCTGTATCCCGATAGTGTTTCTGAGCTGGTGCTGCGTCCGGGCAGACCTTTTTCGCGAACTGTATCAGCCATCGACTTGAACTTTCTTCAGTTTCGTTCGAAGGAGTGTGATTTCGCATGTTTCGTGCCGTTCTCCAAAGCGTGTTCAATGACGTTTCTCGAGATAACCCATCCACGAATCGCCGCCAGTACCCCCGTTTCTTGCCCCTGATCAAGTTCTTGAACTTGCGTTCCAAGGCCAAGTAACGTTGGAACTTCTCTGGCAATCCGGTTCTGCGAAACTCAACAAACGCCTTGCATTTTTCAACTCGCGCGCGTGAGCAATCTCCATCCCACCACGGAGTGGGAGGCCGTTTCTGTATCGTCGAACTTTCATTCCGTCTGACCTGTGCTCCGATTGCACAGTCCACAATTGTTCCAGAAATAAAACTGTACTCTGCCTCCGGAGACAGTTCGTCCATTAAGTCGATGGCGTCGCTTACACCCGATGCATACTTTTTCCAATCAATATTCTTTGTGAGGTCATAAGGAATATTGATCTCTTCGGGTGGACTACGACCACTGGTGATAGAAATATGGATAGGCAAATGATCGCTTCCCTGAGGGTCTTGGATTACCTTCCACGTACAATCCAAGCTCAGAGAGGAAGAAGCTAAAGAAATATCTAAAATACTATGCTGTGTTTGGGATCCATTAATTCGAGTCACTTCCCCATTGTTTAAGACAGTCATGTTGAAGTCGTCGCACAGCTCATAAATAATGTTAGCACGATCATCATCACGTGAGCTACCCCAGCCCACGCCATGGGAGTTGAAATCTCCCAGAACTAACCGGGGTTCTGGGAGAAGTGAAAGAATATTCGCCAATTGGTTCCGGCTCACGCTTGAATTTGGCGGAATATATACCGAGGCTAGGCAAAGGTCTTGGCCTTTAATTCTAGCTTGGCAACTGACGACTTCAATACCTGGAGATGGTTGTAGTGGAATACGATAGAAAGAGTGGCATTTCTTGATCCCCAAAAGAACGCCACCCCCTCTTTGACCATCACGATCCAGGCGAATTATGTTGTGGCTGTGGAAGGGAAATTCTACGTTTGGAGAGAGCCAAGTTTCGCATAAGGCAAACACATCACAATTCAAATTGTGTACCAATATTTTAAATGGGTCTAATTTTGGTAAAATACTTCTGCAGTTCCATTGCAATACCGAAACAATTTCTCTCCCCTCATTGGATGAATTATCCATCGAAAGAAATTGCTTCTGCGATGAGGGTCATAGTGAGAGCTTTCTTTTTCAAGAATTCTCTCAAAAGGGGTACAAACATATTTATCATAGTCCTCCATCCTGCTGGTACACTGAAAAAGTCCAGAATGAACGCAACAATTTCCGAGAATTTCATCTTACCATCAGCCGAAAAGCTGGGAAAACCATTTGACGATGGTTCAGGTGCAGTTTCTCTGGGAATTGTTGCATTCCTGTTAGCTACTGATGGGCCTGAATTTCGAAGGGAAGCCTGGGGTTTTGACTTCCCAGAAAGTGGAGGGAAGTCCTTCGGGGACGGATTAAAACCCGGAGGACTCTGAATAGGAGGGGCAGAATTACTATTTCCACTTTGAGGATTTCTTTTAATTTTAATTTTGCTGGCAGCTAATCCGGTTTGTGTTTTAGTAATGCGTTTCCTTTTTGGAGCCTGTGAAACATTATTTTTTAAAAATGACCCAGTTGATGTTCCTTCACATGGATCCTCCCCTTCGGACTCATTCTCGCTTAGAAGGTCAAACTGGTTCTCTGAGACGATTGGCAAAGACTTCAAAACCATGTCTCTATAGGACATTTTTACTCGATTTTTCAGAGAAGTCTTGATTTTTTCCCGGCGCGATATGTACTTAGGGCACGCCGAGAGAGCATGAGATGCTTCACCAGTGCAATACAAACACCTGTTTGCTGCTTGTGTTGTACACGAAGCTTCCTCATGCTTCTCCCCGCACTTAGAGCAGCGTGCCTGATTGCAGCAGTAGGCGGCCGTATGATCCAACTGCTTGCAATTCTGGCAGAACATGACCGAAGGCACATAAAGTCTCACAGGTAGACGAACCTTCCCGATCGCAACGTAATCAGGAAGTGCAGTGCCGGAAAAGGTAACCCGAAAAGAGTTCGACAGGGAAAACTTTCGTTTTTCCCCCTCGCCAGATGCTGATTTTAATTGTCGCGCGTCCAACACCTTGACCGTTGGAAGAGCAGGATCCTTGAATCGGCCAACCCCTGATTCCATTAGGTCATCGACGGTCAAACCCTCTTCGGTTACCACTCCGTCGATTTCCACGTCACGAGCGGGAACGTAAACGCGATACTCGATCGTAAATCTCTCGTCACAAGCAATGGCGTTTGCTTCCTTCAAGCTACCAACAACAACGCGCATTTTGTTCCGACTCATCGGCTGGTAGCTGACTACGGAAGAGTACGATCGGTCGAGGTCTCGGGAAATTGAAATGACATTTAGGGGTTTCGATTTGGACCGGAAATACACTACCCAGGGTCCCGTCGATTCATTCTGGTAAACCCGACGACGAGGGGGAAGTTTCGGCAATGTTGTAACATTTTCAGGGGAGGAATTAGCTTGATTTGTGGAAGAAGAGGGAGTGCCGAATAGAAAGGGTTTTTCAATTGGTTGGGAAACGGGGGAAGGGGAATCTTCCGTGTCCGAAACGTACATGGGGGGATTGGGGGAATAACTTTCCATTCTTAATTCCTGGACAATGATTCTTCCCGAAATGGAGGATGTTTATCGTCCTCGCCGTCGTCATCCGTTATGCGGTTGCGTTCCGACATAACGGGTTTGGGTAGAGAGCGAAACCAGATTTATTAAATATATTGCTAATAAAAATTAATTAAACTATGATGTAAATAAAATTATGATAATGGTGAAAAAAAAATCAGTTCTGATAATGGAGGAAAATGTTAAAAAAAAAAAAAAAAAAAAAGGATACAAGAGCCAGTTTTTGGAGAAAGAAAGAAAATTAAAACGTCGATACTTATCTGGTACGCACTGTACCAATCCCGCCAACAACGTGGTTTTTTGCTGGTCGACGTCGATTAACCACAACAGCAAGGTCTTTTGTCTTCGACCGGTAAGATGAAGATGGCGATGATGGAGACAAAAGCGATGAACTGGTCTGATCGGATTCGATGGTGATCCGATAGCGACAATCCAGACTCACTCACCTAGGTCTTATCGGGAATCTAACAACCCCACGGTGTCCACACCCGGATTTGCGGGGTAACGAAACTTCTCGCACTAAACTTTTTCCCGGTACACTAGTAGGAAAAAAAAAACACGTCCACTAGTCACAACTGATGCAAGACGCTTGTTGTAATTGTTTTATGTAGTTATAATATTATCGTTGAAATTATGTCGATACCTTCTAAAACAAGTTTTTCGTTCAACACAAAAAACTGAATTTTCAAAGCTGATTAATCCTACTAATCGAAAAACAATTACATTAAAATCTTTGGAATCAATAGTCTTCACATTTAAAGGCAAGTTGAATTCCCACGGCCAGGAACATGTTAACTTCAATACGGTTGATTTCCCAAATTTCATTGAAAACATGAAAGCACTCAACTAAATTTTACCATTTCTAAAATATTCTCCATATATTTGCTAACAAAAAACAAAAAAAAAGTTTAGAAACAAAAGTAATCTACTCATTCCTTTTTAAACTGAACGAGCTAATTTATTGATGATTTTGTTAAATGAGTTGATGATTGAAATGCAGAAAAAAAGTTTGTAGGGATGTTCAATTTTCTTTTAAGTTCCATTTGGATATCATGATTTCAATTTGGATATGGATATGATTTTAAAAATCTGACGGAAAACAAGTCGAAATGATGGTTTTCAGAGCCAAATCAACTGATAATGAAAAGATCTCCATGATATGTCGAGAGTGATAAGTAGCTGTGCCTACAAATGCATTGATTTTCGAAACATAAACTAGTTAGCTCACCTACAATCAAGAAAAAAAAGTCAAATAATGCGTTGAATGGCAATCGAACATTTCTATTACAATGGCCCTTTTGATTGATGAGAAATACGGAATATTTTAGGGCATTCTAGAAAAATAAATACTTGTTTTAAATATATTGATTAACAAAACACCCATGTAAAACAATGTTGAAAATACAATCAATTAGGCAATAAATAAAGGGTTCAGTTTTAGCAGATTTACTTGGTTTACTAGATCACACTGGTCAAAAGTGTTTCCTGGTCATATCTTTCAACCCACAGTCCCAAAAAATTATTTGCTATGATGCAGAGGTGACCTCGGTCCTAAAGCACGAATTATTTATTTTATCCCTTTCTCTCTTTTCCAAACTATCGATTGACTACTAGGACGTGGCCGGCGTCGTTATTGATGATTAAAGAGAGAGCATCAGTTTTGGGCATTATGAATGTACTGTCAGTCCCAGACACCATTCATTTGACTATTGAACAAAATTGGTGGCCTCGGTCAATCACGGAGTAGCAACCATTGGCGATGTGGAATTCGTTTTACTGAGCCACGCCTGCAATCATGGTTTTAGAAATGCATTTATTTTAAAACAATAAGAGATGAACAATAATACCACTTATAAACATTTTAATGAAGAAAAACCATTTCTATGAAGATCATTTTTGTAAAAAAAAAAATAGTAACAGAGCATTTCGGGCTCAATGATTCAGGTAGATGTGAGTAGTCAATTAAGCTAAGCTAGCTAATAAACAATAATCAAAGTATAAAGCGATACCTTTCAGCATTCTCCTGTACGATCTACAGCGAAAGGTATACATCCATCAGCTTCTGATGATTGTGTAGCTCTTTCAACATTACTTAAATTATTCAAAATCATTTGCAAATTTTGACAAGTCTGTTATTGTATAAATTTAAATAATAAACATGCGGCCTATTCGGCCGAATATTCGAATACTGAAGCGAATGAAAATTCTTATATTCATTTTTTTTTTAATTTATTGAGTTTTGTTGAAATATAATTTAATCAATTCAAAATTTAACTCTGGTAATCTTTCTGAGTGGATTTCATTCACTGTCTTTACTTTTCGTTCCAAACCAATAATATTACCTAGAACAGTGGTTGGCAACCTTATGTGTAACTTTGAGTCGAAAGAACCATAAACTGCATATTTAAAAAAAAATCTGAGTTCTTCTTTAAAGTGTTTCCTTAAAGAAGATAATTTTATACTTTTTTGATCAAATATTTAAAATCATATTGAAGAAAGTTTCTGTTGGGACAATGTAGTGTATTTCTAGATCGATTATATAAGCTCATCGAATTTTCTCGATTATTCCGCTAGTACGCTAGCTAGTACATAATAAAGAAGGTTCTGAAACTTTCCGTAACAATTAATTGAACCGAATGGAATGCAAATTCCAGAACATTCGAAAGCACGTGGGTTATAAAAACAATGGACATTTCTAGAATGGTGTTTTAGGAAGTTTTCAATAACATTCTTTAAGATTGTGATAATTGGCTCGAACAGTTTCTTTTCCTTTTTGGCTTTCTTACAGAAAGGCATAGCGAACGATCAGTTGGGGACATCATTAATTAAGGGTCCAAGACCCCACTTTATAGGTACCAATCGATTCAGCTCGACGAGTTACGATGATGTCCGTTTATTTGTATGTTCCATAAAAACGTTCTTACCACATTAACTCCTATTCTAGGTTTCACGATTTTGATGAATTTAGTATCAAAAAATTGCATTTTTTATCCTGTAGGGCATATTTCAAAATCAAAAAAAAAACAAAATTGTTTAAAATTTTTCTATTCCATAGTAAATATAATGCTTATGTCGGCTCCAAAAAAGGTAGCCATTTGCTCAGCAGCAGTAGCCAGCAATCGCTAAATTAATTACGTAGGCGATCGAAAATTTGACAAAAAGTTCATCAAATAGCCGAGAATCGATCCTACGTCATCTAACATGAAAGATGGGGAGGCTAACCCCTAGACCACTAGTGAGTGTCGAGTAATGTGGCTCTCAAACTTAAACAGCTTGAAATATTTTGAGAGTAAATGAGCTTGTTAATTATCAGTTCAATTATCCCCCAAAAAACGTACTGGCCACCTTTTTGCCTTTCTTTCAGAAAGGTATAGTTATCGGTCGATTTGGGAGATCATTAATTATGGGTCTTAGATATACCTTTATAGGTACCTATCGAATCAGCTCGACGAGTTCAGACGATGTCAGTGTATTTGTGTGTGTTGGTGTGATTTTTTGTAAACTTTGTCCACACGTTTTTGCGAAACTGGGAAGTACAATAAAAATGGTACAATAAAAATGATTTTTGTCTTAAAAAATTTGATTTTTTTCCCTCTTCAATGTATAAAAGAAAGAAAAAAAAAAACAAAATAGTTTGAAAAATAAATTTTCATAGTAATTATCATCAAATAATCACTCCAAAAAACGTGTCAATTGGCCTTGCTAGCCACAACCAGCAATCACTAAAATCAAGATTATCGTATATATGACGTCAAATTATACGTGACGTCATAGATACGCGCTTGCTATCTAAAAGTATGGACCTGTCGATGTGTGGAAGGGAGAACAGACAGGCTTCACTCCCACTCAGGTTTGATGTCATCGTGACAGAAACCGTATAGGAGGAAGACGACAGTTCTAATTTTCCCAGCTAATGGTTGTATTTTTTCATTTTAATGGTTCAGTTTGAAACCGAACCATTTCAAAAATTTCGGAACCGAAGCTCCGAATTATTGAACATAAAAATGGTTTTCACCAAGGGGTACGACCCCGAAATTTGTGAAGTCGTTGGTGAGAACGTCATGCCCACACTGCATGGTACGAAAGCGATAGTAACTTCGCCCAACATTATATTCAGGAACAGATTGCTCTGAGAAGGGGAAAACAACACGGGTACGCGGACGATGTATGCACATCCTCTCATCTTCTCACGTGCCGTTCGTGCTTACGAAGCTTTTTCTTAAGCAGCAACGACAGGAGAGTATTTCGCCCGTGAAAGCAAATAAAATCTAATAAGACAAATGCTACTGAATCCTCTCGAGCTTTAAGCTCTCGAACTTGTTTTTATGTTCCCTTTTCTCTTCCTCTCTTCAGATCTAACGTTGCGTTGTTGTTGTTGGGGTTGGTGTCTAGAGAAAAACGATGACGGCTTGGAGGTCAATCTGAACTTTCACTTGCTGAAGCCAATGGAAGATGACAACCAAACAGTAGCGCCACCAAACCCTCCATAGTAGAGTTTGAAGCATTTGGGATTTTTTTTGGAACATGCATATAAAGCTAAAAAGCTAATAATCATTATTGACAAATTAATTTTTACGGCCTTATCGGTGAAAGTTATGTTCTCATAGTGAGAACATTTCAAGAATTGAAAATTATAGATGGATAGAAGAAGATTAGACGAAAATTATAGGTGTTGAAAATGAGCGGGTAGAATTTTTTTAAGAAGCATTTTCACCACATACTTAACTTTTGTTCAATCACGGATCAACTATTTTGAAATGTTAGAATCGGACAGGGTTGAGTCTAACACAACACAATAGTTGATCTTGCGTGGTTCGCACCGCGAAACTTGCAGTTCGCACTTCGCACTGCAAGTTTCGCGGTGCGAACCACGCAAGATCAACTATTGTGTTGTGTTAGACTCAACCCTGTCCGATTCTAACATTTCAAAATAGTTGATCCGTGATTGAACAAAAGTTAAGTAGGGCAAGGGAGCCTTAATTTGGCATGCTCCTTATCTTGGCCTGCCAAAATGCCTTTTTTGTGTTTTTGATATCAAACATACGCCAAAAAATGAAAAAAAAAATCAAACATAACAGAGAACCGCATATTGCAACATTCTGCATAGCATTTGTTCACAATTGAATTCAAATGATAACGAAATAAATTTTTTTCACATGACAAACTGCAAATAAAATTATGATCTTTGGAAAAAATCTGAAATGAACCTACCTTGCTAGTGCATCAGCCAACTTCGGATTGATTTTGAAAACACATCTCTTCACGAAAAAATCACGAAAAATCACCGTTGGTTACAGCGAAACATGGCAAAAAATATAAAATTATTATTTACTCCAAACTACGTACATTTTTATCTAGAATTTAAGAAAATATAAACATTTTTTTTGCCTAATCTTGGCATGCAATTTCACAAAGAGAAGTATGTATGTATGTGTGAAAACGACATCAGCAGGCAGTCGGCAGCCGGCGGCCGTTTGTCGGCCGACGGTGCACAGTGGTCTGGAAATTGAAAAGCCGGTCAAAAGTAAAATGAATGATTGAAATAAATTTAAAATATCATGAATGTTTTTTGGACTAAAATTAATTCATTTATCTCTCAAGTCGACTCAAGCTTTTTTGGCATCTTAGTTGGAATTATAATGCTACAATTTGAGCTGCTTTTTATGGTAAATTTCGAGAACTTTTCTTCTCAAAAAAATTTACCTCTCAATAAATTAATTTACCGGATCCGAATCCGAATTGATATCTTGGATCTCAATTTTGAAGTTACTATATTCATACCCAAAAAATTCCACATTTGGAAATATGGTGCAACGTATTTTGATTTAATTTGATTTGCTGCATATGTGTCGCTTTGAAAGAAATTGTTATAAAGCTCAAATTATGACACCCTAAATATTATGTTTATTCAAAAAAAATTATTGCACTGCAATGTTGGAATACTATGTTGTAACGAATTTGAATTTCTATTGTTTGCAGTTTCATGTGAAATCAAAAATAATATTTTGACCAAGTTTGTTTTTTATTATAGATCACTGTGCATCAGCAGGAGGTGATGACGTTTGTTCTCTGTTGGAAAGGAATATGCGAAAGAAGCGCTGCCGAGTATGGGTGGTGATTTTGCATGAGTGCGAGTGGGATGCAGCACGAATTTCAGCCAGCTTTTGAATTTGCTGTTCGCTTCCATTGCCTATAGTTTCCAAACGAATGAGTGAGATGCAATCTATTTCAATCAGACTGGCTGGAGTGAGCGAAAGTTTGTCTTGTTTTGCTTTCCCGATGTACGCAAACGTTTGCTAGAAAATTCCTCAGGACGACATTTGAAATATGTATGTTTAAAAGAATCTTTCGCTGGCTTAAGTTTTAGCTTTAGCTTGCTTCTTGCCCCGATCATAATAAAATAGTTTTTAAAATGTCGGTCCTCCTTTTATGGGAGCGGAATAAAAAAATATGAACATTTACTATCTTATGTTACCCTGTTAACTTCACTGGAAACATATCTATCATGATTGCATGTTACAGATTTAGCAAACGATTTGTTTGCTTGATTAATGAACATATTTATGTTATGTTTATGTCATAGTTTGGAACTTATAATAGAAATTATGAATACACAAAAACTGAAATAAACTAGTAATGCTTTTTGACGTAAGATTATAATTTTACATGCAAATATCAATTATAAAAATTGATTGACATTTCGTACTTCCGACTTTTTGAAAACAATACAGAACATTGATGTGCTTCCTTCCGGAATATTTTCAATGAATTCGTGGGGGCTGTTGTTGTATTAGTGAGGCAAGTTTTGCCTAGAGACGGCCAATTTAAGGAACTCATAAAGGGCCAAAATTCGGCGCGGGGGCTACAATAAGGAGCATTTCGATCAAAAGTTTGATCAGGTTTATCTCAAATTATCAACCGTTTTCAAGCAAGGACATATTGTTACTGCATTTCAGGCTAGTAAGCAATCATATTTGTCGAAGGACTATTGAAGGTACACATTACAGGTAGACTGCAATCATGGGAAATCTAGTCAACCATGCCTTAGGGGCCAAGATTGGGTACATTCACCCTATGTGGTGAAAATGCTTCTTAAAAAAATTCTACCCGCTCATTTTCAACACCTATAATTTTCGTCTAATCTTCTTCTATCCATCTATAATTTTCAATTCTTGAAATGTTCTCACTATGAGAACATAACTTTCACCGATAAGGCCGTAAAAATTAATTTCAAAAACATAAATCACGGTGATTAATCTTAATTAATAAAAATTATTGACAAAGTTGATGAAACAAAAAAAAATTGACTAAATAGACCAATTTGACGAAATTGACAAATTTGACATAATTCATTGATTTGACAAAATTCACTTGATTGAAAAAATCATAAAATTGACAAAATTTATAAAATTGACAAAATTGACAAAATCGAGAAAATTGGCAGAATTGACCAAATTGACGATGAAAAACTGGATTAAAATTCACTGAATTGACAATATTGATAAAACTGACAAAATTAACAAACTTGAAAAAATTGACAAAATTGACAAAATCGACAAAATTGACAAAATCGACAAAATTAACAAAATTGACAAAAGAGATGACAAAATTCACTAAATTGACAAAATTGACAAGATTGATAAAACTGACAAAATTGAGAAAATTGAAAAAAATGATTAAATTAACGATGACAAAATCGAAAAAATTCACTAAATTGACAAAATTGACAAGATTGATAAAACTGACAAAAATCGACAAAATTGACAAAATTGATTAAATTGACCAAATTGACCAAATTGACGAAATTGACAAACTTGGCTTAATTCATTGATTTGACTAAATTAACTTAGCTGAAAAAATCTTAAAAATTGATAATATTTATAAATTTGACAAAATCGAGAAAATTGGCAGAATTGACAAAATTGACGATGACAAAATCGACAAAATTCACTGAATTGACAAAATTGACAAGATTGATAAAACTGACAAAATTGAAAAAAAAAGTTACTAAATTAACGATGACAAAATCGACAAAATTCACTCAATTGACAAAATTGACAAGATTGATAAAACTGACAAAAATCGACAAAATTGACAAAATTGACAAAATTGACCAAATTGACCAAAATGACCAAATTGTCAAAACACACAAAATTGACAAAGACAAAATTGACAAAATTCACTATATTTACAAAATTGACAAAATTGAAAAGATTGACAAAATTGACTGGCGAAATTTACAAAATTGACCCAATTGACCAAATTGACAAAATTGACAAGATTGACAAATTGACAAAATTTACAAAATCGAAGAAAATTGACAAAATTGAGAAAATCGGCCAAATTGACAATGACAAAATCGACAAAATACACTTAATTGACAAAGCTGACTAAATTGACAAAATTGACAAAATTGACAAAATTGACAAAATTGACAAAATTGACAAAATTGACAAAATTGACAAAATTGACAAAATTGACAAAATTGACAAAATTGACAAAATTGACAAAATTGACAAGATTGACAAAATTGACTAATTTGATAAAACTGACAAAATTGACAAAATTGACAAAATTAACAAAACTGACCAAATTGACAAATTTGACAAAATTGACAAAATTTTCAAATTTGAAAAAGTTGACAAAATCATGAAAATTGTTAAAATCGACAAAATTGACAAAATCTAGAAAATTGGTTAAATTGACAAAATTTATCAACTAAGAATGCTGACAAAATTATGAAAATTGAAAAAATTTACATTATTGACAAAATTGAAAAAATGACCAAATTAACAAAATTAACAAAATAGACGAAATCAACAAAACAGGATAAAAATCTCAAAATAACAAAATTAAAAATACTACGCTTTCAAAATTTTCAATACTTTTAATTTTCAAAATTTATTCTACCGATTTTCTGCATTTTGGTATAGTATTTTACTCTAGCAATTGAAATTTTGTTCCAATAATTTTATCTATGTATTTGATTCCTCTACTTGAGAGGTTGAATTATTTGAAATACATGGTCAGGCATCTTTTTTCAAATTGTATTCTTAATTTTTATACCCCTTCCATTTTGAAGATATCATATGCTGTAACTCCAAAAGGAGTAAATTGAGTTAGATTATAATGTCATAGAAACGGAATCATACATGATATTCCAGAATCTAGTCATTCAAAAATCTCCAACTAGTTGCAAGTAAGGTTATTTATATGAAAATTATGATTATATAAAAATACTTTTATCCTAATAAAAACTTTGAATCTTTAATTCCTAAATTCATTTTGAATTTATTGCGTATGAAATTTTTTAATCATAATTCATTTTGTTTTATATGTACCCAAATATAATTTACAGGCTGAAAGAAAGGCTACAATCCACTGTCAAGTGTATTAAATCGGGTTTTTAATATTGAGTTTGATTATTTTTGCTTTCGAATTTCTTTAATCGTTATCTTTTTTATAGATAAATCATTTATAATTCAGAAATAAGAAATCCATCATTGCGTCATATGTTTTCAAAGATAATTTATACTCTGTAAGAAAGCCTCCAATCCACTGTTAAGTGTATTAAATCGGGTTTTTTTTAAATGTCTTTATTTATATTAATTTATCATTATCTACATTTATATTACATTATTTCATCAAATTAGGTGTTCAGCTCAATAATGAACTGTTCAGAGCCCTATATTGAACTAGATAATAAAAATGTATTTATAAGACTGAAATTTGCTGAGCGCAATCAAGTATTTAATGTAGGAGAACATCCTGTAGTGTCAAAAATATTTTAAAACCTAAACTAAAAACTATCCTAAAATTAAACTAATTATAAAGAGAACAAATCTCTGCGATAGAAGACTGCATCGATTTGCCTCTGAAATTAGAAATGATTTTGTTGGTCATCTCTTCGATCGATTCAATGCTCGCAATCCGATAAAGATCTTCGGTGCTGTGCTGTGCCAAATTTTGTTCGGAATCCTCTGGATGGCTTTTTTTCTCATCGCGCAGCTTTACACAAAAATGCGACAGGTTGCCCTCCACTGACCTAGGGCATTTTCAACAAACAACTCTTTGTACCAAATCATCAAATTCTTTGAGCCTTTGCTTTACGGTTTTGTGGTTGTACCATATTATTACTCAGTCCTTATAGCTTCACATTTTATACGAAGAAAAGAGCCGAACCTTTAATTTACGCTCCCTAGATATAACTTCAATCTAAGACTAAGTAAATATTTAATCCTTGAAGAGTGAAAGAACCAGTCAACGTTTACAAGATGTTTAAAGCAAATTACACTGGGCAAGCAAAATATCGGCCATGGGGAAGGGGAAAAACAAATAAACAAAAAAGTAAGAGGGACATTCGACACCTTCTGCATGCCGGGGACATCCTTTTTTCTGTCTTCTTCTCTCATCTCCCAGCCAGATTGTCAACCTTCCGGGAGCTTAGATAAGGCACGAAGTGAATAACCATCAAAGCTCAAAGCTCAATACTACCCACTACCTTCCTACATTCGTAGCTAAGCTACCGTAGCGAAATGTTAGTTACATTTTATGGCAACCGAGCCGAGGTAGAGGAGTATGTTTTCATATGTAATCGAAGCCTTTTTCCCACAACGGCTATGGAAGGACTGTCGACGTCTCGGAAAAAAGCTGTTTGTAGTACACAAGGCTTTGAATTACGACCCAAGATTTTCCAGCAAACTGCAGCAGCTACCAGCCAAAAGCAACGAAACATTCCTCCAGGGATAGTTGCTTTGCTGCTGGTCCAGATGTGGGAGAAATGTTTTTCGCATTTCATCCGGAATGCTTTATGTGCAGGTTTATAGCTGGAATTTTAATAGAATTTACATGGTTGTTGTTTTGCTTTTGCTATGTAGTTCAGGCATCTAGCGAAAACGTAAGCGAATGCCGTGGCTCGGCTGATTGACTCCTTGCCACAACAGTCGTAAAGATAAGTGTAGTCTCGTTTAAAGTTGTGTTTGTTTGCCAGAGAATCCTGACCTGTGTATATTGTGATTGAATTTGATAAAGGAAGTTGGTATAAACTTTTTTTAAAACGGTAGGGACTGGTATCAAATTTAATTTTTGATTTTCCATTATTTAAACTCTCTCGTCAAAATCTTAATAAGACTTGTTAAAGTGAGAAAGCTTTTTAATACAAACTTTGTGATGCTTCTTTTTTATCATAACGTTACTTCTCAATAAAATGGAACACTCATAAAGCAAGCATATTTAGTCGGTCGTTAAAAATAATCGAACGAGAAAGTTTACTCGTCATCATACACTTTATGTACGATATGGTTGTACTTTTCCTTCCCGGACGAGTCATAATCATTAGAGAACCGAGGAGGGTAATGTGAACAAAGAAATTGTTATTCCCCTTTTTATGACAATCCTTACATCTCCCATCCCGCCATTTTGACAAGCCACCCACTCTCGAAGAGCCGTGATATTCAACTTAACAAATCCAGCAGATCAGCTGTGGTCTTGTTCGACTAAGTGACTGTCTCACGTCACTTGCAACGAGAAGCACACTTATCCGGCAGCAAGTGTGACACTTTAATGAGCAGTTTTGATTCCTATTGGGTGATTAATGTATTAAGCACTTGAACTTCATTGATTTTGAAGCTTGGAGCAAACAACGTTAGCTAGTTGCTGATGTTTTAAAGGATTAAAAACTCGTTTGATTAATTTGTTGGTTAGAAATCAGGTTGGAACAAAATTTAAGTACTTTTTTTGGAACTTGGAGTTGAAACATAACGATGGCATAATAAAAAAAACAATTGAAAATTTAAATGCATTGGGACAAATTGGACACAAACTAGCTCGCAATAAACTTGTTTACAATTCTAAATTGCACAAAATTAAAAAAAGAATCATTTCACAACGAAAATTTTAAACCTGCCCGATTTACATCCTCATTTACTTACATTAGTCGTGAAATTTGACAGAAAGTCAAATTAATTTATCAATGATTATGATGTAGATGTGGGTACAAAAATGAATTTTTAGAATAATGATCTTCAACATTGGTAATTTGTTTTAAAGAATTGATGAGTTGGGAAGAAAAATTTAATTCCAAGTGACTCGATTCAACTTTCTCTGATATTATTGAGTAGTTCTTTAATTTAGCTTAAATTTGCCCGGATATTGTGAGGTTTTTGGATGGAAAAATTTAAAATCAAATGCTTAATGTTTTCCAGGTTTTTCAATAAATCTACCAGATACCTGGTTCGGATTTGTGCAGGTAAAATTTCGGAATACTTATTTTATAGCCTTACCATGTTTGTTTTTGAATTCAAGGATTTTGAATTTAAAAGAACTCGATAAATGCTTCAGGTCAGAAATCTGAATTATTGCAGGATAATTGCAAACACAATCAAGTAAAATACATGTTAGTTAGTTGCACTTACATCTTTTACAAGACTTTCGGGGGGAGAACCTTCACAAGATATTCGGGGGGAAAACTTTCACAATTGTTACATCACTAAATTCGAGGGCCGCGATAAATTCTACGGTTAAGACAAACCGTTCTCTTGAGTGCTAAAAACTAGACTGACTTTTATTCCACTGTACTTCTTGATCGCGCACCAAACCTTGGTCTCCGCGTGTGCCTTCTCGGGTCTCGCTGGGTCAGCACAAAATGTGCCTTTCCTGGAATGGTGCACCTTCGATGGTGGTCAGTTTGGGATGTTTACACAGTGCTTGTGTTATCCAAGCGCGATCGCCTCTGGTTCAGTTCCAGTTGATGAATTCTTCTGGCGTTCCTACGCCAATGAAACAGGAGTATGGCGATTATTATCGCCACGATAACGATTCCGTCCACGGAATACGACGCAATGTCGAGGACGGAAATGTTGTTTTCCACGACTTCGTCTCCACTAAATGCCCATTTTATCCTTTGATAACTACCCTTTTTCTGCTTACTATGAATTTGTTGTGGGAACTCAGCCGGCCACCAATTCCCTTCGAATTTGAAATATGTCAGCGCTCTCGCATTGGTTTGTTTAACGCAACACTTTTTTCCCAGCTTGGTTTAGGGATGTTTCTACCGGCTAGTTTTCATAGTAATATCACTTTGACATGTTTATTGTTTATTATTAGAATAAATCAACGGATCATATGTAGATCCTAATGATAACTTAATAGTAATTACAATACAAGATAAAAATTAACATAAAAACTAACACAGGTTTATACAGTTCTTGAAACAGTTATAATTTTTCTCCGGAACACGTTCCTCGAAACATCGAAGTCGAAATGCTCAGAAAAGCGATTGAACGTTTTCAATATGCCGATAAATGCGCTGTTCGCTCCATAGTTGTTGAGACGAATAAGAACATAAACCTGCAAAAGCTGGTTTCTCAATCCTCGGGGACGCACGCTGAGAGGAATGGCCTCCAGCAAAACGAGGCAGTCAACTCTGGACGTTAAGAGATCAGCAACAACTAGAGCGCGCGTAGCGTTTCTGCGGGCTTGAAGCGTATCTAGGTCTATAAAGCGGCAGCGATTCTCATAGCTTGGTAAACGGAACGGGTCTTGCCAGTTCAGATGGCGTAGGGCATACCGCAAGAAGCGACGCTGGATAGCCTCGATTCGTTCAGCCTCATTCTTGTAGAAAGGGCACCAAACAGCTGAAGCATACTCGAGGATGGAACGAACTATACAGCAGTAAAGATTTTTCAGGCAATACACGTCTTTGAAGTCTTTGGCCATGCGAAATAAGAATCCAAGGTTTCTGGATGCTTTGTCGACGATGTAGTTTGTGTGAGTCTTAAACTCCAGGCGTTGATCGAGAATAACGCCCAGATCGTTGATGTGGTCCACCCGAGAAATGATTCCGTCTCCGAGAACGTACTCCGCAATAAGAGGGTGTCGCTTACGTGCATTTACTGCGATTCAGGGGCAGGCAATTCATGTCACACCACTGAGCAAACACATTGAACTGCTGCTGCAGGAAATCGGTGTCCTCTTGGCTGTTTATGGTGTGAAAGAGTTTCAGGTCGTCGGCATATGCAAGTTTTTTGCAGTCAAGGAGCGAGAGTACGTCATTCAAATATATCACGAACATTAATGGTCCTAAATGACTTCCTTGAGGCACACCGAAGCAGGCAAGAAAATGATTTGAAAAAGAGTCACCAATACGAACGGATAACTTTCGACCTGTTAAGTAACTGTGGAACCAGTACAGATGGGATCCACAGAAACCCAGACGTTCCAGCTTTGCGATAGCGATATCGTGGTTCACCTTGTCGACTGCAGCAGAAAGGTCAGTATATATGGCGTCAGTTTGGGATTTCCTAGCAAAGCTGTCTTGCACAAAAGATGTGAAGGTGAGTAAGTTAGTAGTTGTGGATCGTTTAGGCATGAACCCGTGTTGATCATTGGAAAGTTAGTGCTTGAAGAACGAATAAATGGGATCCAAGATAACCAATTCAAACAATTTGGTATCGCGCATAGAGCTGAAATTCCGCGGTAGTTGTTAACATCTCTCTTGTCACCCTTCTTGTGAACAGAAAACATGTAGGCTTCCTTCCACAGTGAGGGAAAGATTCCAACATCCAGCGATGATTGGAAAATAAGCCGAATAGGAAACAGCAAAAGTGGCATAAAACGCTTCAAAAAAGTAGCAGGTATACCATCCGGGCCCATAGATGTAGAGTTTTTCAGCTTAGCTGTCGCTTTCGATATGGATGCATCGTCGATTATGATACCGTTAAACAAAGAACCTATAGGCAATATATTTCTCACAGCTCTAGCTAGTTGCTCAGGAGAAATGGATCCGGTTGTAAAAATGCTAGAGAACTTCTCGGCAAATAGATCACAAATTTCGGGATCAGAGTTCACTGTGTCGCTGTTCAGGAACATGTGAGACGGAAGCCATGATTCTCTCCGCTGATTTTTCACGTGCTTCCAAAAAGATTTCGGACTGCTCTTGAAATTCTGTTGTAACCGATTAATATAATTCTGGTAGCAACGCTTACTGGCTTTCTTGTAGGCAGAATTCAATTTGCGATATATGTCCTTAGTGTAGAGGGACTTGTGCTTGTTGTAGTTGCGTAGTGCGCACTGCTTCTACGTCTTAAGTCTCCGAAGACTTCCAGTAACCCAGGGGGTCCGTAGATAGGTAGCCGTGCTGCGTTTCGGCACATGACGATCGATGATATAATTCAGGATGTTCGCAAACGTCTCGGCAGCTGCATTGGGACTAGAGAAATCGAGCTCAGCCTCCCAATCCACGGATTGCAGGACGAGGGATATAGCTTCGAAGTCAACGTTCTTAAAACCGTGATAGAAGGAAGCGATTTTTTCTTCTGAGCCGTGTATTTTAGTGATATCGAGTGAAATCACTAAGGCTGGATGATGCGGGACAGTTTTAACAAGAGGAGCAGGAGCAAATTCAATCGCCGGATTCTTGATCCCTTCGTTCACGAAGCAGAGATCAGGCATACGGCCGTTTTCGTTTTCAATTTGGTTGATCTGTCGAAGTGTCGCGGTACTCAAGGAGTCTAGGAAGATGCTGGAGGATGCCGAGAATGAAGAACGAGCAGGATCCAGAAATAAAAAGCCGCTTGGGGAGGAGCACCATTTCAAACCAGGTAGATTGAAGTCACCGATGATGAGTATGTCGTCTGCCGGAGAGCAAATCGAGCTTACTTTAGAGAGGCAGAGTGAAAAAGATTCAGCTAAAGCCAAGTCTCCAGAACGGTCAGGGGGCACGTACACTACGCACAAGTAGAGTTTCCGATCTCCGAAATCAATGCGAATCCAAACAGTTCTAAATTGTCCCAGGAATCGTCTTCAATTGGCTGAGCTGGAAACGTAGATTTCACGGCGAGTAACACTCTACCACCAGTAGACTTTTTGCTGTTACGAGGACTACGGTCGCGACGGAACACTGCGTAATCTGTGCCGATAATCTGACTAGAAAGGGTCCGGTCGTTAAGCCAGGTTTCGGTGAAGGCAATGACGTCGTAGCAGGAACACGAAGTCGCCAACAAGTAGTCAATCAAACAACTATTAACACCACCGACGTTCTGGTAGAAAATGTTGAAAGGTTCGTGCGATTCCAACGTAGCGCGGAATCGATGATCACTGGAAAGGTAAATTCCATCACGCGGGGAAAAACACTTAGTGATATCATACTTGCCAGAAAGCGCTGGCTGGAGAACCTCTTCCCCACAGACGAACTCAGGGCCGGGACGATTAATGACGCTGGCAGGAAACAGCGCGACTGAGTCGAAGGGCTCAGGGGCCTCCGTAGCTCCTAGTTCGTTGCGTCCCGGTGCTGGAGGCCCGGAAGTAGTCGTAGGATTAACAAGGTTCGGAAGATCTAGCGGGATGCATCTGTGGTGGAACGGAAACAGGATACGCGAATGGCAAGTTCTAGACATAAACTGGTACTTGCCCGTAAAAGAGGCCTGGAGAACCCCGTCACCTCCAACGAACTCAGGGCCAGGACGACTGATGACGCAGGCAGGAAACAGCGCGACTGAGTCGAAGGGCTCCGGGGCCTCCAAAAGGCTCGAATCGATGCGTCCTGGTGTTGAAACCCAAGTAGAGGCAGGTGAAGTAGCGGGCGTGGCATGTTGATAGCGCATGCAGGATCTGTGGCTAGGTGAAACTTCATCACACAAGGAAAAAGTTATCAAACGGATGAATACTTGCCTGAAGATGCAGGCTGGAGAACCTCGTCGCCACAGTCGAACTCAGGGCTGGGACGACTGATGACGCTGGCTGGAAGCTGCGCGACTGAGTCGATGGGCTCAGAGGTCTCCCAAGTGCTTAGTTCGTTGCGTCTCAGTGTAGAAACCCAACAAGTAGTAGCTAATCCTTTCTGAACCGGTGAAGCTTCGTAATACAATCTCAAGAGAGCTGAGGTCTCATCGTCGTTATTAAGAAGTCGTTTAAGAAGTCTTCGACATATTATTCTTTTTGGTTTTGTCTTGTATTTTACGATAATTCACGATGCCAGGCAAATCTTTGACGTTTTGCAGTTAGGAAAATGTATGAGTATTCCCAAAAGCTTCATAATAAATCTTAACTCTAAACTGGAGGACATGGTTTAGATACCGTTTTCTTAATAACTCCTATAAACAATCTAAAGTAAAAAATCGAGAAATTGAAATCAATTTCTACAAATAAAAATAAAAAATTTTTGAAAATATTAATGATTTTTTCTCACTTCGAAATGCAATGTTGTTTTTGCAATTTAGTTCTTGCAAATCTTTTAAAATGTTATGTCGTTTTGTCAATTTTGCAATTCAATAAATTTTAGTATTTTTTTGTAATTTTTTTTTGTCATTTTTGTAAATTTTGTAATTTTTGTAATTTTTGTAATTTTTGTAATTTTTGTAATTTTTGTAATTTTTGTAATTTTTGTAATTTTTGTAATTTTTGTAATTTTTGTAATTTTTGTAATTTTTGTAATTTTTGTAATTTTTGTAATTTTTGTAATTTTTGTAATTTTTGTAATTTTTGTAATTTTTGTAATTTTTGTAATTTTTGTAATTTTTGTAATTTTTGTAATTTTTGTAATTTTTGTAATTTTTGTAATTTTTGTAATTTTAGTAATTTTTGTAATTTTAGTAATTTTTGTAATTTTTGTAATTTTTGTAATTTTTGTAATTTTTATCATTTTTGTAATTTTTGTAATTTTTGTAATTTTTGTAATTTTTGTAATTTTTGTAATTTTTGTAATTTTTGTAATTTTTGTAATTTTTGTAATTTTTGTAATTTTTGTAATTTTTGTAATTTTTGTAATTTTTGTAATTTTTGTAATTTTTGTCATTTTTGTCATTTTTGTAATTTTTGTAATTTTTGTAATTTTTGTAATTTTTGTCATTTTTGTAATTTTTGTAATTTTTGTAATTTTTGTAATTTTTGTAATTTTTGTAATTTTTGTAATTTTTGTAATTTTTGTAATTTTTTTTTTTTTTTTTGCATTTATTTAGGACCTTTTTTGGCATTCGGGTCCCTGATGTTTTAAAGTTACAAAGTAATGTTAAATTTTATCGTACAATTGGATTGATTTTAAATATTCTAACACTGTTGTTGCTCTTTCTTTGTCGTCTGCTAATGCCTCTCGAAGATTACCCGGTACTCCGTGACTGATCCGTTCCTGTTCCAATTGTGGGCACATTGCGATGATATGTTTCACGGTTAATACTTCGTTGCATCTGTGACATAATGGACGGTCAACTCTGTCCAGAAGGTACGAATGTGTAAGTAATGTGTGTCCGATGCGTAAACGTGCTAGGATCACGTCATCTCGTCGATTCCCCAATAATGCAGCTTTGAATGGAAGCACAGTGTTTTTCACTTCGCGTAATTTGTTGGTTAAGTTTGAATGCCACTGCATCTGCCATCGGTTAATGAACTGTGACTTGATGATTTTCCGTGTTTCCTTGATGTCTATAATCTGGTTTTCATCCTCTGGCAGTTCCAAAGCCTTTTTTGCTTCAATGTCTGCTCTCTCATTTCCCGGAATCCCGATATGACTGGGGACCCAGAAAATAACTATTTCTGATCCCAACTCGACGATCTGATTGAAAAGGGTTTGTACAGAGTCCTTCCATCTGGAGTTTAATTTGCATTTTTCAAGGTTTGTTACAACGCTCATGGAGTCAGTACATATAAGATATGCTCGAGATTCTCGCTGATCGACTATCCAAGTCAGTGCTTGTTTGATTGCTTCGCTTTCTGCTGCGAAAATACTGCTTATGTTATTCATACGCTTTTGGAATACGAAATCATCACACACTACTCCATAGCCGCATTTCGAGTCCTTTTTTGATCCATCTGTATAGATGGCTTTGTGAATACGGTATTTTGTTTGCCGTAATTCGTTGAAAATGTGTCTTAGATCGTTTAATGTTGAGCCTTGGGAAAGTTCGTGATGAAGGCTTTTGTCCACGTTGAGTTTAAGCCGTTTCCACGGAGGGCATTCTGGAAATTTGAAGACTGTTGTTCTTGGCAGCTGTAGTTCTAATTCGGCTATCAAATTTGATCCTCTATCGATGTAGCTGTTAGGCTGGATTCTGGCTCGTTCTCCCCACCTTTCGTCGGAACTTATGTCGCTGTTGCTGTCACTGCTGAGATGGTTTATGTTATCATTTTCAGAGTTTTCCTCGATACGATCAACGGCTAGACATCGGGAAGTATAAATCACGGTTCGCTGATTAATCAGTGTTTTCAAACTGGGGATTCCGGTTTCGGCTTGTAGACTAACCACTGGACTTGTCCTGAAGGCTCCTACGATTGCTCGAAGTCCTGCGTTGTGGACTGTTTCCAACGACTGATGAACTTTACCTTCCATGGCTGATAAAATCGGTGCTGCGTAAAGAAGTTTTTCAAGTATAGTTGCACGATATAGTTTTAACAGGGTGTTTCTATCTCCACCCCAAGTCCTAGCAGCTATGCTCCGGATAAAAAGGACTCTTTGCTGGCAGGCTGCTTTCACTTCTTCAGCGTGGGCACGATATTTCAGGTGTTGATCGAGGATAACGCCTAAGCATTTGTGTTGGTTTTTGCGAGGCACAATCGCCCCATTGAGCGTTAACTTGCTCGGAGTTGTCGGTTTTTTTTTACGTGGTGTGCGGTAGATGACAGTTGCACTTTTTTCAGCTGATATTTTATATCCGGTTTCAGTTTCCCAGGACCCTAAATGGTCAAAAGCTGTCTGAAGCTTTCCTTCTGTTTGCTCTGCGTTTTCGCCAGTTGCGATCAAGATTACGTCGTCAGCGTATATTAGGCATTCAACGGTTGAGGGTAGATAACTAGTAAGGGTATTTATAGCCAGTAAAAACATTGTCACGCTTAACACCGAACCTTGGCAAAGGCCGGTTTCCATTGACTTGGGACTCGACGTATTTCCGTTTATCGATACTTGGAAGTTCCTGCTTCGTAGCATTTCTTGAAGGTAGTGCACCATTTTTCCACCGATATTGTTACTCACCAACTGCTCTAGGCAAAGCCTGCGCCAGGTAGTATCGTAGGCTTTGCTGATATCCAGGAATGCTACTTGGGCTATTTTGTTCTTGTTAAAAGTGTCACGGATAATCTTTTCGAGGGTACAAAGGTGATCTGTTGTGCTTCGTCCTTTCCGGAAAGCGTACTGGCGATTGTATAGCAGATTTTTCGTTTCTAGAAGATGAACCAGGCGATTATTGATCATCCTTTCGAAGACCTTTCCCATGCAGCTGTTGAGATAAATTGGGCGATAGTTTAGAGGATCTGATCGTTGGCCTTTACCTTTAAAGATGGGGACAACAATCGATTTTGTCCATTCCAGGGGATAGACTGATTCCTCCCATAATCGGTTGTATGTCTCTAACAGAACAGTTTTCCCATCTAGAGGGAGGTGCGAAAGCATCGCGTAGTGGATGTTGTCAGGTCCTGGCGAGGAGCCTTTTAGCCCCTCCAGAGCTTCGTCGAGTTCATATCTGCTAAACTTTTGGTTGTGCTGGCCTGAATCTGCCGGAATTAGCAATGCATTGGATTCGACCTGTCGTTTGTGATTGAGGAAACGTTCACTATACGCACTTTCACTGGATACTTTTTGAAAAGCGTCTCCCAGGGACTCGCATATGGCTTTAGGGTCTGTAGTCGTTTCACTTTCATAGCGGATCGAGGTAATTTGAAGGCCCCTCATCTTTCCTTGTACTTTCCGATAATTGCTCCACATTTCCTTCAATGGGGTCTGTGAAGAAAAAGTTCCTGCCAGTTCTTCCCAACTTTTCCTCTTCGCATTTATGATCGCTTCTTTTGCAGCAGTGTTGGCGTTTCGAAAGGTGCTCTCAAGTTGATCTGGGTTTAATCTGTTGGCTTTCAGCTGTCTCAATGCTTTCCTCCTTTTTTTGACGAGCTCTGCGATGTCTTCATTCCACCATGGAACGCTCTTTTTTCCAAAAGTGCCTTTCGTCTTGGGAATGGAAAGTTCTGCAGCCTCGAGGATAGATTTTGTTATATTTACTACTTGGCGTTCCACGTTGCTGTCTCGTTCAAAGTTGAGTGCATTTTGATACTGCTCCCAGTCGGCGTCCTCGATTTTCCACCTAGCTCGACTTTTTGGTGGTATTATCCTTCCAGGGAAAACTACACTGATCGGTAAATGGTCACTACTGTAGGCATCTGCTGACACGTTGAATTCGAGCAGTCCGGCTAGATCCTCTGAGCAGAGAGATAAATCTAGGCACGACATACTGCCGTGGCGCTGATCGACGTAGGTTGGTTCTCCATTATTTAAGATGATCAAACTATTTTCTTCTGCGAACTCTGCTATCGTTCTGCCCCGCACGCTAACGTGATCCGCGCCCCACAATGGGTGGTGGGCGTTGAAGTCTCCAACCAACAATTGGGGCTTCGGGATTCGATTGATGAGTATGGTTAGTTCAGAATTGGTGATATTTTCTCTTGGTGGCAGGTAGATATTGAGAATGTTTACGTTGTACGGCGTTCCGATTCTGATGGCTATAGCCTCGAGTGCACTTTCGAGCGCTATTTCCTCACTTTCGATGTCTTCTTTGACAGCCACTATGACTCCTCCTGCCGCTCGGTTTCCTGTCATGCGTGGTCTGTGGTAGACTTTAAATCCATTGATGCGTGGACAGTTTAGAGAATTGCACATCGACTCTTGCAAACAGATAACTTGTGGCTGATTTTCTTGAATCAAGATATCAAGTTCGGCTTTTTTGGGTCTGAGTCCTTGCACATTCCACGAGATAATATTGGGTGCAGTGTTCGGTGTTGTCCTACTGGAAGAACGATGAGTAGGCTGGCAGAGCACGGGTTGAGGTATGACGTCCCCGCTCCCGCTTCCTCGATCGTCTTCCCCTGTAGCCAGGGGTGGGGTGGTTACTTTCTCTTCACCGGCCCCCAACCAGTGAGGATTATTTCTCCTGGGTGCAGTAATTCCATTAGTTCCGTTAGAGTTTCCTGTTGGGTCGCGTTCATTGATGCCGATAATTCCATTTGTTTCATTAGAGTTTCCATTTGGGTTGCGTTCGTCATTGCCGTGGATTCCAGTTTCGTTGTCTAAAGTTCCAAAGTCGTGTCCGTTTTCGATTGCAAGTTCAGTCATAATTTGGGCAAGGTTAGGGTTTTGCATGCTGGTCATTCCTGTTTTTTGGGGGTCGACCTCTTCTTTTCACGACGACTTCAGGCTGGGTTTGAGCTTCGTTTGTTTCTTCGGTTTCCATGGTTGGACACAGTGGAAGGGAATTTTTTGAGCTCAGCCTCTGCTTTTTCAGCATTGGTGTCTCATCATTTGAGGCAGTATTCGAGTGGGCGGGATACGATGGTTCGTTGACTTCTGTTTCCATTTCTCGTTCAGATCCGGTTTCAGAAATATCATGGTTGTCTTCGGCAGCCTTGAGTTTAGCTTTGAGCTGGTAAAACTCCTTCGCGATTTTTCTCAGTTTTTCCATTTCTGAACGATATTTCTTAATGTCTTCAGTTTCTTGTGAACGATTCACTTTTTCTTTGAGGCTGGCATTTTCCTCTAGCAACTTGGCGATCTGCACTTCTTTTTCCTGATCTTTTCGAAGCTGCTCGAGACGTTGTTGTGCGCCGCATACATTAGCATAGGAATTTTCCGCGTGTTTTTTTGCGTACTCTTTCCTTGCTTCTCCAAAGGATATTCCGCTGTCGACTTTGAGTTTCACTATTTCTTCCTCCTTTTGGTAGACTGCACATTTTCGGGATGTTGGTGGATGATTCCCTTTGCAGTTTTTGCAGAAAGGGTCCTCTTCACACTCTTCGTCTTCGTCCATTTCATTTTCATGAGATTTTGAGCAATTCTTACATGTTGGATTATTCTGGCATTTGTCTTTAGTATGCCCATAGGTAAAGCAACGGTAACAAAGTAGAGGTGAAGGATAGAACAGTCGCGTTCTACAATTGATGATACCCATTCGTATTTCCTTCGGAATAACAGTGCCTGAGATTGTAAGCACTACAGTTGGTGTGTTGATTCTTTTGCCGTTTTCCTTTCGCGTTATCCTGCGTGCTTTTATAACGCCTTGTGAGGTTAATTCTTCCACCAGCTCATCGTCAGTTAACGAAATCGCTTCCTTGCAGCTTATAACGCAACGGCTAATATTGAAGACAGGGTGGGGAATAACTTGAATTTTTGTTCCGTCGATAAGCTCTTTCATGTTGATCAGTTTTGTTGCTAATCTAGAGCTGCGTGTTTTGATAACATATTTCGAACCGTTTTCTTCGGTATAAGCGGCTTCGATTTTCCCGATGGACTGGTCAATAGATTTGCTAACAATGAACGGGTTCTGCGGTAACGGGTGTTTCTCGTCGGCTGAGCTCAGCGATAATATTATTAGTTTTCCGAATGTTCCTAATCGGTCCATGTATTCAGGTAAGGTTCGATCATTTTTATCGGGAGGATCGCCTGTAGTAGTTACCCCCGTGGGGGAATTTAATGCAGCCATAGTGGCTGCCCAGTGTTTGGGCGCTTATTAGATGACCTCAGCACGAGATTTTTGTATTCCACGATAAAATTCCAAATCTAAAGATGCGTTCTCACCGTAGTGAGGAACGACTACCCTTTGACCTCTTTACACTTCGGTTCACCCAAGGGTTCAAGGTACAAGTGACCGGCAATGCGTTTCCGCCTGAGCGGGTAACGACTACGCTTTTCCTTTATAAACTACTTTGGCCAAGCGTTAAAGGTACGACCAAAGTAGGGACGTTTTACCCTCTTTTCCCCCAGAAACTTGTTCAACACGTCCAAAAGGTACAAACAAGCTCTGCACCTCAACGATCAATTTGAAAACGATCGAGTTTGATGGGGCCGCACGGTGTCTTAACTACTCCACACGTGGGTAAGCTTCCAAAATTTGACAGCAGATGTCTCACTGTTGGCAAGGAGATATTGCTGTTGGTGGAGCTTTTCGCTTGCAACTAGGAGGCTAAAACTTTAGCCCTGCGAGCTTTACTTGCACGCAATGTTGCACGCAGCTGCAACCTAGTTGGCTTGTTGACAGCTAACCAAAACAAAACAGCTGTACTCACTAGCTGCGGCGAAAGATAATGTCTATTTTAAAGATTTCACAACGCGCTTCGGCAAAATCCTTCACTTCCTTCTAACACTTTGCGATCCAGTGTTTGAACTGGAAGTAACGCTGATTGGAATGGTGACGATTTTCGCACGAAATTTGGTAATCGAATTTCGACCGATTGAACTGAGATGTTTTCAATACCATTGGTACAAAACAGATCGATTGTAATTTTTGTAATTTTTGTAATTTTTGTAATTTTTGTAATTTTTGTAATTTTTGTAATTTTTGTAATTTTTGTAATTTTTGTAATTTTTGTAATTTTTGTAATTTTTGTAATTTTTGTAATTTTTGTAATTTTTGTAATTTTTGTAATTTTTGTAATTTTTGTAATTTTTGTAATTTTTGTAATTTTTGTAATTTTTGTAATTTTTGTAATTTTTGTAATTTTTGTAATTTTTGTAATTTTTGTAATTTTTGTAATTTTTGTAATTTTTGTAATTTTTGTAATTTTTGTAATTTTTGTAATTTTTGTAATTTTTGTAATATTTGTAATTTTTGTAATTTTTGTAATTTTTGTAATTTTTGTAATTTTTGTAATTTTTGTAATTTTTGTAATTTTTGTAATTTTTGTAATTTTTGTAATTTTTGTAATTTTTGTAATTTTTGTAATTTTTGTAATTTTTGTAATTTTTGTAATTTTTGTAATTTTTGTAATTTTTGTAATTTTTGTAATTTTTGTAATTTTTGTAATTTTTGTAATTTTTGTAATTTTTGTAATTTTTGTAATTTTTGTAATTTTTGTAATTTTTGTAATTTTTGTAATTTTTGTAATTTTTGTAATTTTTGTAATTTTTGTAATTTTTGTAATTTTTGTAATTTTTGTAATTTTTGTAATTTTTGTAATTTTTGTAATTTTTGTAATTTTTGTAATTTTTGTAATTTTTGTAATTTTTGTAATTTTTGTAATTTTTGTAATTTTTGTAATTTTTGTAATTTTTGTAATTTTTGTCATTTTTGTAATTTTGTAATTTTTGTCATTTTTATAATTTTTGTAATTTTTGTAATTTTTGTAATTTTTGTAATTTTTGTAATTTTTGAAATTTTTGTAATTTTTGTCATTTTTGTAATTTTTGTCATTTTTGTAATTTCTGTAAATTTTGTAATTTATGTAATATTTATTATTTTTCTAATTTTTGTAATTTTTGTAATTTTTGTAATTTTTGTAATTTTTGTAATTTTTGTAATTTTTGTAATTTTTGTAATTTTTGTAATTTTTGTAATTTTTGTAATTTTTGTAATTTTGGTAATTTTTGTAATTTTTGTAATTTTTTTAATTTTTGTAATTTTTGTAATTTTTGTAATTTTTGTTATTTTTGTAATTTTTGTAATTTTTGTAATTTTTGTAATTTTTGTAATTTTTGTAATTTTTGTAATTTTTGTAATTTTTGTCATTTTTTTCATTTTTTGTCATTTTTGTCATTTTTGTCATTTTTGTCATTTTTGTCATTTTTGTCATTTTTGTCATTTTTGTCATTTTTGTCATTTTTGTCATTTTTGTCATTTTTGTCATTTTTGTCATTTTTGTCATTTTTGTCATTTTTGTCATTTTTGTCATTTTTGTCATTTTTGTCATTTTTGTTATTTTTGTTATTTTTGTCATTTTTGTCATTTTTGTCATTTTTGTCATTTTTGTCATTTTTGTTATTTTTGTCATTTTTGTCATTTTTGTCATTTTTGTCATTTTTGTCATTTTTGTCATTTTTGTCATTTTTGTCATTTTTGTCATTTTTGTCATTTTTGTCATTTTTGTCATTTTTGTCATTTTTGTCATTTTTGTCATTTTTGTCATTTTTGTCATTTTTGTCATTTTTGTCATTTTTGTCATTTTTGTCATTTTTGTCATTTTTGTCATTTTTGTCATTTTTGTCATTTTTGTCATTTTTGTCATTTTTGTCATTTTTGTCATTTTTGTCATTTTTGTCATTTTTGTCATTTTTGTCATTTTTGTCATTTTTGTCATTTTTGTCATTTTTGTCATTTTTGTCATTTTTGTCATTTTTGTCATTTTTGTCATTTTTGTCATTTTTGTCATTTTTGTCATTTTTGTCATTTTTGTCATTTTTGTCATTTTTGTCATTTTTGTCATTTTTGTCATTTTTGTCATTTTTGTCATTTTTGTCATTTTTGTCATTTTTGTCATTTTTGTCATTTTTGTCATTTTTGTCATTTTTGTCATTTTTGTCATTTTTGTCATTTTTGTCATTTTTGTCATTTTTGTCATTTTTGTCATTTTTGTCATTTTTGTCATTTTTGTCATTTTTGTCATTTTTGTCATTTTTGTCATTTTTGTCATTTTTGTAATTTTTGGCATTTTTGTTATTTTTGTAATTTTTGGCATTTTTGTTATTTTTGTAATTTTTGTAATTTTTGTAATTTTTGTAATTTTTGTAATTTTTGTAATTTTTGTAATTTTTGTAATTTTTGTAATTTTTGTAATTTTTGTAATTTTTGTAATTTTTGTAATTTTTGTAATTTTTGTAATTTTTGTAATTTTTGTAATTTTTGTAATTTTTGTAATTTTTGTAATTTTTATAATTTTTGTAATTTTTGTAATTTTTGTAATTTTTGTAATTTTTGTAATTTTTGTAATTTTTGTCATTTTTGTATTTTTTGTAATTTTTGTAATTTTTGTAATTTTTGTAATTTTTGTAATTTTTGTAATTTTTGTAATTTTTGTAATTTTTGTAATTTTTGTAATTTTTGTAATTTTTGTAATTTTTGTAATTTTTGTAATTTTTGTAATTTTTGTAATTTTTGTAATTTTTGTAATTTTTGTAATTTTTGTAATTTTTGTAATTTTTGTAATTTTTGTAATTTTTGTAATTTTTGTAATTTTTGTAATTTTTGTAATTTTTTGTAATTTTTGTAATTTTTGTAATTTTTGTAATTTTTGTAATTTTTGTAATTTTTGTAATTTTTGTAATTTTTGTAATTTTTGTAATTTTTGTAATTTTTGTAATTTTTGTAATTTTTGTAATTTTTGTAATTTTTGTAATTTTTGTAATTTTTATAATTTTTGTAATTTTTGTCATTTTTGTCATTTTTGTCATTTTTGTAATTTTGTAATTTTTGTCATTTTTATAATTTTTGTAATTTTTGTAATTTTTGTAATTTTTGATATTTTTGTAATTTTTGTCATTTTTGTAATTTTTGTCATTTTTGTAATTTTTTTAATTTTTGTAATTCATGTAATATTTATTATTTTTCTAATTTTTGTAATTTTTGTAATTTTTGTAATTTTTGTAATTTTTGTAATTTTTGTAATTTTTGTAATTTTTGTAATTTTTGTAATTTTTGTAATTTTTGTAATTTTTGTAATTTTTGTAATTTTTGTAATTTTTGTAATTTTTGTAATTTTTGTCATTTTTGTCATTTTTGTCATTTTTGTCATTTTTGTCATTTTTGTAATTTTTGTAATTTTTGTCATTTTTGTCATTTTTGTCATTTTTGTCATTTTTGTCATTTTTGTCATTTTTGTCATTTTTGTCATTTTTGTCATTTTTGTCATTTTTGTCATTTTTGTCATTTTTGTCATTTTTGTCATTTTTGTCATTTTTGTCATTTTTGTCATTTTTGTCATTTTTGTCATTTTTGTCATTTTTGTCATTTTTGTCATTTTTGTCATTTTTGTCATTTTTGTCATTTTTGTCATTTTTGTCATTTTTGTCATTTTTGTCATTTTTGTCATTTTTGTCATTTTTGTCATTTTTGTCATTTTTGTCATTTTTGTCATTTTTGTCATTTTTGTCATTTTTGTCATTTTTGTCATTTTTGTCATTTTTGTCATTTTTGTCATTTTTGTCATTTTTGTCATTTTTGTCATTTTTGTCATTTTTGTCATTTTTGTCATTTTTGTCATTTTTGTCATTTTTGTCATTTTTGTCATTTTTGTCATTTTTGTCATTTTTGTCATTTTTGTCATTTTTGTCATTTTTGTCATTTTTGTCATTTTTGTCATTTTTGTCATTTTTGTCATTTTTGTCATTTTTGTCATTTTTGTCATTTTTGTCATTTTTGTCATTTTTGTCATTTTTGTCATTTTTGTCATTTTTGTCATTTTTGTCATTTTTGTCATTTTTGTCATTTTTGTCATTTTTGTCATTTTTGTCATTTTTGTCATTTTTGTCATTTTTGTCATTTTTGTCATTTTTGTCATTTTTGTCATTTTTGTCATTTTTGTCATTTTTGTCATTTTTGTCATTTTTGTCATTTTTGTCATTTTTGTCATTTTTGTCATTTTTGTCATTTTTGTCATTTTTGTCATTTTTGTCATTTTTGTCATTTTTGTCATTTTTGTCATTTTTGTCATTTTTGTCATTTTTGTCATTTTTGTCATTTTTGTCATTTTTGTCATTTTTGTCATTTTTGTCATTTTTGTCATTTTTGTCATTTTTGTCATTTTTGTCATTTTTGTCATTTTTGTCATTTTTGTCATTTTTGTCATTTTTGTCATTTTTGTCATTTTTGTCATTTTTGTCATTTTTGTCATTTTTGTCATTTTTGTCATTTTTGTCATTTTTGTCATTTTTGTCATTTTTGTCATTTTTGTCATTTTTGTCATTTTTGTCATTTTTGTCATTTTTGTCATTTTTGTCATTTTTGTCATTTTTGTCATTTTTGTCATTTTTGTCATTTTTGTCATTTTTGTCATTTTTGTCATTTTTGTCATTTTTGTCATTTTTGTCATTTTTGTCATTTTTGTCATTTTTGTCATTTTTGTCATTTTTGTCATTTTTGTCATTTTTGTCATTTTTGTCATTTTTGTCATTTTTGTCATTTTTGTCATTTTTGTCATTTTTGTCATTTTTGTCATTTTTGTCATTTTTGTCATTTTTGTCATTTTTGTCATTTTTGTCATTTTTGTCATTTTTGTCATTTTTGTCATTTTTGTCATTTTTGTCATTTTTGTCATTTTTGTCATTTTTGTCATTTTTGTCATTTTTGTCATTTTTGTCATTTTTGTCATTTTTGTCATTTTTGTCATTTTTGTCATTTTTGTCATTTTTGTCATTTTTGTCATTTTTGTCATTTTTGTCATTTTTGTCATTTTTGTCATTTTTGTCATTTTTGTCATTTTTGTCATTTTTGTCATTTTTGTCATTTTTGTCATTTTTGTCATTTTTGTCATTTTTGTCATTTTTGTCATTTTTGTCATTTTTGTCATTTTTGTCATTTTTGTCATTTTTGTCATTTTTGTCATTTTTGTCATTTTTGTCATTTTTGTCATTTTTGTCATTTTTGTCATTTTTGTCATTTTTGTCATTTTTGTCATTTTTGTCATTTTTGTCATTTTTGTCATTTTTGTCATTTTTGTCATTTTTGTCATTTTTGTCATTTTTGTCATTTTTGTCATTTTTGTCATTTTTGTCATTTTTGTCATTTTTGTCATTTTTGTCATTTTTGTCATTTTTGTCATTTTTGTCATTTTTGTCATTTTTGTCATTTTTGTCATTTTTGTCATTTTTGTCATTTTTGTCATTTTTGTCATTTTTGTCATTTTTGTCATTTTTGTCATTTTTGTCATTTTTGTCATTTTTGTCATTTTTGTCATTTTTGTCATTTTTGTCATTTTTGTCATTTTTGTCATTTTTGTCATTTTTGTCATTTTTGTCATTTTTGTCATTTTTGTCATTTTTGTCATTTTTGTCATTTTTGTCATTTTTGTCATTTTTGTCATTTTTGTCATTTTTGTCATTTTTGTCATTTTTGTCATTTTTGTCATTTTTGTCATTTTTGTCATTTTTGTCATTTTTGTCATTTTTGTCATTTTTGTCATTTTTGTCATTTTTGTCATTTTTGTCATTTTTGTCATTTTTGTCATTTTTGTCATTTTTGTCATTTTTGTCATTTTTGTAATTTTTGTAATTTTTGTAATTTTTAATTTTTGTAATTTTTATAATTTTTGTAATTTCTGTAATTTTTGTAATTTTTGTAATTTTTGCCATTTTTGTCATTTTTGTCATTTTTGTCATTTTTGTCATTTTTGTCATTTTTGTCATTTTTGTCATTTTTGTCATTTTTGTCATTTTTGTCATTTTTGTCATTTTTGTACTTTTTGTCATTTTTGTCATTTTTGTCATTTTTGTCATTTTTGTCATTTTTGTCATTTTTGTCATTTTTGTCATTTTTGTCATTTTTGTCATTTTTGTCATTTTTGTCATTTTTGTCATTTTTGTCATTTTTGTCATTTTTGTCATTTTTGTCATTTTTGTCATTTTTGTCATTTTTGTCATTTTTGTCATTTTTGTCATTTTTGTCATTTTTGTCATTTTTGTCATTTTTGTCATTTTTGTCATTTTTGTCATTTTTGTCATTTTTGTCATTTTTGTCATTTTTGTCATTTTTGTCATTTTTGTCATTTTTGTCATTTTTGTCATTTTTGTCATTTTTGTCATTTTTGTCATTTTTGTCATTTTTGTCATTTTTGTCATTTTTGTCATTTTTGTCATTTTTGTCATTTTTGTCATTTTTGTCATTTTTGTCATTTTTGTCATTTTTGTCATTTTTGTCATTTTTGTCATTTTTGTCATTTTTGTCATTTTTGTCATTTTTGTCATTTTTGTCATTTTTGTCATTTTTGTCATTTTTGTCATTTTTGTCATTTTTGTCATTTTTGTCATTTTTGTCATTTTTGTCATTTTTGTCATTTTTGTCATTTTTGTCATTTTTGTCATTTTTGTCATTTTTGTCATTTTTGTCATTTTTGTCATTTTTGTCATTTTTGTCATTTTTGTCATTTTTGTCATTTTTGTCATTTTTGTCATTTTTGTCATTTTTGTCATTTTTGTCATTTTTGTCATTTTTGTCATTTTTGTCATTTTTGTCATTTTTGTCATTTTTGTCATTTTTGTCATTTTTGTCATTTTTGTCATTTTTGTCATTTTTGTCATTTTTGTCATTTTTGTCATTTTTGTCATTTTTGTCATTTTTGTCATTTTTGTCATTTTTGTCATTTTTGTCATTTTTGTCATTTTTGTCATTTTTGTCATTTTTGTCATTTTTGTCATTTTTGTCATTTTTGTCATTTTTGTCATTTTTGTCATTTTTGTCATTTTTGTCATTTTTGTCATTTTTGTCATTTTTGTCATTTTTGTCATTTTTGTCATTTTTGTCATTTTTGTCATTTTTATCATTTTTATCATTTTTGTAATTTTTGTAATTTTTGTAATTTTTGTAATTTTTGTAATTTTTGTAATTTTTGTAATTTTTGTAATTTTTGTAATTTTTGTAATTTTTGTAATTTTTGTAATTTTTGTAATTTTTGTAATTTTTGTAATTTTTGTAATTTTTGTAATTTTTGTAATTTTTGTAATTTTTGTAATTTTTGTAATTTTTGTAATTTTTGTAATTTTTGTAATTTTTGTAATTTTTGTAATTTTTGTAATTTTTGTAATTTTTGTAATTTTTGTAATTTTTGTAATTTTTGTAATTTTTGTAATTTTTGTAATTTTTGTAATTTTTGTAATTTTTGTAATTTTTGTAATTTTTGTAATTTTTGTAATTTTTGTAATTTTTGTAATTTTTGTAATTTTTGTAATTTTTGTAATTTTTGTAATTTTTGTAATTTTTGTAATTTTTGTAATTTTTGTAATTTTTGTAATTTTTGTAATTTTTGTAATTTTTGTAATTTTTGTAATTTTTGTAATTTTTGTAATTTTTGTAATTTTTGTAATTTTTAATTTTTGTAATTTTTGTAATTTTTGTAATTTCTGTAATTTTTGTAATTTTTGTAATTTTTGTAATTTTTGTCGATAATGTGAATTTTGTCATTTTTGTCTTGTCCTCTTGCTATTGTCAACTGAAATTCAAAGCGATTTGTCTGCCTTTTTTTAGTTCCATTTCATTTCCAGGCACTTTTGTCCCACTTCTGTTTCTTCTGCCTCAGCAAGGGGAACAGCAAATTTTACAAAGTGAACCATAAATTCTAGTGGTTTTGAAGCAATTTAATTGAATTTCAATTCTTCTATCTTATCTTGTTGGTGCAGTAAAAAAGAAATGCATTCCATATTTCCGGAAACAAAGAGATGAGCGAGGCATACTTTAAACCGAATAGCCAAGGTCTGCTGCCATTATCCGAGGTTGTATCGAGGAAAATGTGGAAATATGTTTGCCCATGAAGGAAGAAAAAATGGTAACAACGATCATAAATCACGTCCATCACTTGGAGGTTACACTTGCGGTATTGTTAACTTTTAGTGGGGGCAAAAAAACAGTGGAAAGATACTGCTTTCAACATTCATCCAACCTCTTTTTCTGCGGAGCTCGCTTTTATTATTCACGTTGTTTATGAAAGACCCACGCCGAATGCACCCAGCTTGCACAATGTCGTTGCAGTAAAACGTTTTTTAAAAGCCGGGCAGCAACCAGCACCGATAATAGCTCAAAGTGACTTCCGTTTTGTCGGTTTTTCTCGGTGCAGTTTGGGATTGAGTTTCGCTCGCCGCGTTCGGTCTTGGTTCATTTGAGTTTCTCCTTTTCCGTAAAGATTCTATGTTTTTTTCCTTCTTTTTCTCCGATTTAAATACATGACGAGGCATAAGAAATCCAATTGCCAGTGGTTAAGGAACAAATTGCATCCGAGACCGCGAAGCTAAAAGGAGATGGTTGAGATTGAACGATAAATTTCTGTCGGATGTCAGGGTCCTTTGGAATTATGAGGAATGCAATAAGAATTTTTTAAAGTTATTTTGCTTTTATAACATTTTTTCGAAACTTAGTTCGAAATTATTGCTGCTTCGATAAGTATAGTGCAATATGATATACATATTGTTATTCCAAGAGTGGCTCCAGAGAGACAAAAAGCACTTGAAATTTAAATGGCCCAAAATATTAGGTCTTATCACGTATGGTTTTTTTAAACTATTTTTTAACGATTTGAGTTATTAATTTGAAAAATATTCTGATTAATAATATGAATTTCAGGGTATCTAACTATTTCAGTAATTGTTCTAAAATATACAATATTCCTTTCAGTAAAAAAGCACGAGTCGATATATTAGTACAATCATCAAACACAACTTCTCCCCTTCCGAACGACATTTTAATTACTGTCTAGGCAGCCCTCTATTTACACTCATTAGGTAAATTTTTCGCCCCATTATGAAAACGTCCCTACTAACATCATTCTCATCGAATTCTATCGCCTCGAATTTCATGCTGAACCTCAGCGCCCCCCGTTAGCCTATTTTTGTTTCATTCTACTATGTTAATACACAGACAACCACACAACCCCCCAACACCTCCTGGATACTTTCTCGTTAGCGGGGGAGTAGTCTCGTGTTTGCGTAGGTGTTTCGAGGTCATGGAAAAGAGCCGGCAAATTAGTCATCTTTACTACCAAACCAAAACCACAACTGCTAGGGCTGCTCCATTCTACACGTAGACACGCTTTGAACGACATACCTAAATACCACAACCAACCAGTTGTTGCTGCCAGCCCTGAAATGACTATCAGCTGGGTATCCCGCCTAGTTGTCTATCCATTTGCTTCGCTTTTGCTCTTGCTCTAGGGCCGCAGGTGGTTTGGGTGGTTCGGGGCTATCTTTGGCATACACTCTGGCCTATACCCAGACAGCCAGCCAGCCAGCCAACCAGAACCGGAAGTTTGGGTTTCCAATTTGGCTACACGGCCGTCACATCCGAGTCGGTTAGAGGCTTTTTGACGAGGAAGAACATTGGGCTGGTACAAAGGAAAACGTTTTCAGAAACAAGATAAAAGGATCTGACTAACAATAGTGTAAATATTAAAAGAATTTCAAGTGTTGAAGAAAGAATAATTGACTTTACTGGAACAGCTAGATTGTATGATTTTTCGATTTTAGCATTTTTACGTGAACGACAGACATGGAATTTGAGAAAATTAATTAATATTTTATGTATGCCTAAAATATTACAAAACACTTACCTTACCATTGAATTTATTCAATGGAAAACAGAATTCTAAACTTCCTTTTTAAATGCGGTTTTTCCGCGGTCCCTAATGTATTAATAGAGGAAATAAGAGAATGACATAATAGAACAACCTTAACACTGAACGTAATGACTATAACTCCTGTTATAGTTTTTGCATTTTTTTTCATGACTATTTTTGTTTTCAAAATGAACGTATTTTTTCATTACAATATTTATTTTAGTTTATACAATACGAAAAACATATGTGGTATAGATAGATAGATTTCGCTAAAACTTTCTCGTTTCTCAGTCGATTTTTACAAAATTTCTAGTTTCGGAAAGCTTGTAACGTGACTCAGATATAATTTTCAGACAATGTTTAGCTGCAAGAATTTATTTTTAAAATATTCAAAGTCTGAGGAAAAAAACATGATTCGGGAATAAGGCTGTAAGTCAGTTATTAAGTACTCGACAATAAATTCAGTTTGCTGTTCCAGTCACAATAAAAAATATTTGAAAAGTGAATTGTAAAGTTGACGTAATTTGTGATATAATGGCATCTTGAGATTTAGAAAACACAAAACAAAGAATTTTCAATGACTTTTCAAGTTTAACGGTTTTCAAACTTTTTTATCAATCTGCATTTTCTGAGACTATTTTAGCAACTAAATTAGACTTAGCACTGGATTTAGAGTATGTTAACGCAACGTTATTGCAAAAAAAACTATACGCACAGCAATGAAAATCTTTTACCAATTTTAGTGATGTATGTAATTACATTGACGAATTAGAAATTCAGTTTTCAACATTTGTTTATGGTGACTGGAACAGCTTTGGCGGTTGATTTATTAAAAAGTTTAGTTTTTACACCACTTTCAAACATTTTTTTTTGTGGCCATGATATAAAGCAATTTTATAAAAAATATTTCGATATGTGCAGCCTAAAGCTTCTAACTTCAGCTTTCTCAAGCACTAAGTGATTTTTTTTCGAGCACTTAATAACTGACTTACAGCCTTTTTCCCGAAGCATGTTCTTGCGGATTTTTTCTTAAACTTTGAATGGCTTAAACATAACTGATTGTAGCTGAAATTTGAGTATTTGAGTTACGGTACAAGCATTCCGAAACTATAAATTTTGTAAACATTGGTTGAGAAACGAGAGTATATAATTATAAGAGGGGTTTTTACCCTATTGGTTGATTCATCCCAAATTTAAAAAAAAGTTAGAATCGAACCCAACTAAACATTTGTATTCCGACTTGCCAGTCCGATAACTCAACCAGCGCAACAACTGAGTCAGTTAAGTAGCAAACGAAAGTTTAGCGTTGTAGTCTTTTGCCATGCCCGATCACCAATAAAACGCACTGGCCAACTCAGTCTACCGTTTGCTCGATGTTTTATTTTTTTCCTCCTTTTTGTCTTTCATGGAAATGAGATGGAAATGGGAATGGAAATGGGAATGGGAATGGGAATGGGAATGGGAATGGGAATGGGAATGGGAATGGGAATGGGAATGGGAATGGGAATGGGAATGGGAATGGGAATGGGAATGGGAATGGGAATGGGAATGGGAATGGGAATGGGAATGGGAATGGGAATGGGAATGGGAATGGGAATGGGAATGGGAATGGGAATGGGAATGGGAATGGGAATGGGAATGGGAATTGGAATGGGAATGGGAATGGAAATGGGAATGGGAATGGGAATGGGAATGGGAATGGGAATGGGAATGGGAATGGGAATGGGAATGGGAATGGGAATGGGAATGGGAATGGGAATGGGAATGGGAATAGTAATGGGAATGGGAATGGGAATGGGAATGGGAATGGGAATGGGAATGGGAATGGGAATGGGAATGGGAATGGGAATTGGAATGGGAATGGGAATGGGAATGGGAATGGGAATGGGAATGGGAATGGAAATGGGAATGGGAATGGGAATGGGAATGGGAATGGGAATGGGAATGGGAATGGGAATGGAAATGGGAATGGGAATGGGAATGGGAATGGGAATGGGAATGGGAATGGGAATGGGAATGGGAATGGGAATGGGAATGGGAATGGGAATGGGAATGGGAATGGGAATGGGAATGGGAATGGGAATGGGAATGGGAATGGGAATGGGAATGGGAATGGGAATGGGAATGGGAATGGGAATGGGAATGGGAATGGGAATGGGAATGGGAATGGGAATGGGAATGGGAATGGGAAACAAGAACCTGTTTTCAATTGCCAGTTTACATACACACTACAGCTGCTTACTGCCGGACATCTTAACCGGAGGTTTTTTGCCAGGGGTTAGAAACAAAGAAATGTTTTATTTTCTACCGTTTTACATACTCACACGGCGTTCGGTACATCATTCGAAAATATCCTATAGAGGCGGGCTATATGCGCATATTAAGGAAAGCACTCATTTTCTCCCATATTCCAGTACATAGGAGTCTGAAAACTATATACACATGACAGGGCTGGTAGCGAGTCACTTTTTAGTGACTTGGTCACTTTTTTTGGGTCAGTCACTAAAAAGTCACTTTTTTCATCATTTGGTCACTAAAGTCACTATTTTCCGAAAAATGGTCACTTTTATCACCAAAAGTCACTTTTTTCACCGATACCAATGAAAGAGTAATTTGAATTGCGCGTGTTAATATTGACGGTAGTAACGGTACTTGATCAGACAGTCAGAAATTTTTTTCGCCTCCGGCGGAATTTCGGCATGAATCACCCTTGGCTTGAGACATTTCGATCTACGCCATTATTTGACGTTCGTGAATTGAAACTAACTTTGATTGTAGATTCTAGTTTTTAGTTCAATCAACCTTTTGTATTGGAACTCAAAACTTGATATACAAAAACCCTATCTCGTCTTTAGTTAGTATGGGTTTTTATTAAGAACCATTTTTTTATGAAAAAAAAATCTCTTATGTCATAACAAATGTTATGATGAGATGAAATATTCTTTCAAAAACAATTTCAGACTCAATTTTATTTCGTGTTTTTTGTTCTTCTAAATACTTAAAAAAAGGGTTGTAAAAATTTACACAAGGCCACAAAAATTACATTTTTTTTAGGTGCAATGAATTTAAACGGTAATTGCAACTAATTTGGGTTCCCCGAATCTAAATATGTATGCAATATTTTTATCAGCTTTTATATTTATTATTATTTATTTCGTCTTTGGTATAATTACCGTACAGACTGATGACTTAAAAACTAGGAAATTGTTCTTAAGCCTATTTTAAAACGACGTTTGCACATATTAAAATTAAACAAATTAAACACTTAAAGTTCACAACACTTGTCAATAGGGTGGTTTTGACCATAAGCAGTACGGTGGTGAGGAATTGAAAGAAACTGACGTTGTCGAAGTGTTCTCGTTGGTACATAAATGTTAACACGTTGTAGAATTTAAGCACAGTCAATACGGTTGGTCAATGTGTCGAATATAAAACCTTGCTGCAGTTCGACGCGCCGCTTTTCGAGTGAGGTTAGACATATCAGAGCACACCTTTCCTCGTACGGTGGGTTTGTTATTGAAATGACTTTGAAAATAATTTAAAATCTTTAGAGAAGTTTCTGCACTTTCTTTTACAAAAACTCAAATCAAAAACATATTATTTAGAAATAAAAGTTTTATATGAATTAATGAGCTTTAAATAGAATCAAGTTTTTTTTACACTTTCTGCTGTGATGTCAAAAATACTTGTAATGACATTTTTCCATAATCAGTTATCTATCAATTTTACTAGTAATAAACTCTTTATCACCAAAACTAAATGTGTTCGGCCGAATTTGACGAAATTTCTAGTTGAGGACATTATTTACCAAATCAATAATTAAAAAAATAAGCACCAAAATGGTTATGGTGAAACATTTTTATTGAAAAAACTCTTCCTGAAATGTTTTTAAAAACTAATATTTTTTATTTTCATATTGTTTTTTCAATTTTCAAATAAATTTACCGAATTTTATTGTACGTTTTTTTTTCAATTTTCTAATCAACTTGCCGGATTTTTTTCAATCAAACTTTTTAAATTTTTAAGACATATTTTTAACAATTGTTTCCTTGTTTTTAAATTCTGAATTTTCGTGTTCTTCAACCATAAGCCTTTAACTCCAAATTTTTAATAATAAAACATATATTTCAACCTTCTGTTCTTTCAGGACCCAATATTTTAATCAAAAGAAACAACATACTTAGAGCTTGTAATTAAAAGCTTAAAAATCTGGAAATGAAAATTTAAACACTTCTTATTAATATTTTTTATATGAAATCATATTTTTTGGATCGATCATGATTATTAAAATTATCTAAAATGTTTGAAAAATTGTTCTCAGTAGCAACTTTAAAAATAAATTTTAATACGCAGTGTTAACTAGCTTTGTATTTGATTTGTGCTTTGAATATTAATAACAAAAGTATTTTTTATTTTTTATCAGTTTTTATCATTCACATAATTACTCATTTTCTAACATTTCTTTGTCAGTGTAGTTGAACATGGAGTATTTTACTTTATTAAAGGTTTTATGTCTGGCTTCTATAACTGGCACTTTTAAAATAATTATAAATATATTCTTTTTTTTATAAAATTTAATTAAAACATCAAACATTGAATGAATTCTGTTCAAAATTCATTTCTTATTCAGTAATCGGTAATTTACATTTTAAATCGTAATTAAATATTTTTTGTTCAAATTAAAAAATTACAGCGGAATTTCTCACTAAACTTTCAGTTAAAAATGAGGAAAAGAATTCCAAATTTAGATGAATAAAAATTAACAATTATTATGATTTTACTAACATCTATTCATGCATAGTTTTGTACAAGATTTGACATTTATTTTAGAATTCAGATTTTTTTAATTTTAAATTTGCTAAGAAATTCTTTTGAAACTAATTTATTTCTTACTTTCTTGACTTATCGAAAATTTTAAACATTCATTGTAATAAGTTTCCAAAATTTTGTTTATCAGTCATATTTTTAGTTTTTGTGTTGAACATGAGTGACAAATGGTGTAAGAAAACCCTTTCCTTTTCAATTGTTTATTTTTGGTATTGTTATTAATTTTATCTAAATTTGAATTTTGAAAACCCCCCCCGAAGGGTCCATCACACGGGCCTGACTGGTCACATTTTTTGTACTTCAAAGTTATTTTTTTGTTCTACATAGTCACTATTTGGTCACTTTTTTCGGTCCTCAAAGTCACTATTTGGTCACTTTTTTTCAAATTTTGGTCACTAAAGTCCCTACTATTTCATTGTCAAACCGCTACCAGCCCTGACATGAGCGGACATCTGTTTTACATAAGTTAGAGCAGTTTTCCTGTTAAAATCTCTTACAGTTTTTGTGAAAATAATTTTATAATAAAAGAAGTCAAAACAGCCGATTTCCGAAACTGGCGGGCTAAATGCGCATATTTATGATTTTAGCTAGATTTTATTAACACTTGTAATATTTTGATATTATTTTTTTGAAAATGGCAGTAACGGATGTTAAGCATACGTCAAGACTGAAATTTTGGTAAAATTTTTTACATCACTAGTTCTTTTACATAAAACATAATTAGGTATGCCATATGGCCATATTTCATGGTAATATTTTGTTCATATCGTATTTTTAGCGGATCATTATGAAGTTCTTCTTTTTTCGCTGTATAATCGTGATTTGAGCGTAGATTTGAAGTTTCAATGATAAAAAGTAAAAAATTTATAAGACTAATCTATTTGTCTTGATATAGGCATTTAACCTGCCTTGATATGGGCATCCAGAAACTGTCTCTTATTCCAATATCTTATCATTTACAACCTTGCCAAAAGCTTCAATTTGTTGAACTTCCGATTTCCAGATGAATAAGAAAGAAAAACCATCAAAATTTATGTTCACAGAATCTGTACGCACGATAATTAAAGTTCAATATATTTTAACAAAACCGACAAAAATTTTGTTTGAATTTTTGAATTTGTTTGACTTTATATAACAATCAAATTTCTTCATGCCATGTTTCAGTAGCGTATTACCCTCAAACTGCACTGATTAGATACGTTGAATCTCCAGCCATATCGTCAATCGGCTGTATGCGCATATTACCCAACATGCGCATTTAGGAACACTTCCCCCTACTAGCTGATTGTTTCCATCCTGCTTTGTATTTGTTTTGTTTGGTTTCATTAAGAAATAATACGCTGGGAGGAAAATGCCAGCGATGAGAAAGCTTGTTAGTGCCAGTCCGGCATAGAATCTTATGCCAATAGTTCAACCTCTAAGGAAGGTTATTATTGGAATATATTAAGTCTAATTTTTGGGTGTAGTTTTAATGTAGGGGAGAACTGTACAGCACCAGCGAGGTAAAATGGCCCATGCCATTCTTTCTCAAAAATACAATAACCTTTGGCTCCGAATGGTGTTTTTCTTCATTTTCATTGTAGCAAATGAGCTTTTTCATCATTTTTTAGATAAAAAGTTCACAAAAACGACTTTAATTCTAAGAAACAGAAGGATTCATGGATTCTGCCTAAAACTTGTTATTTTTTTGGTTAACATATAAGGTTTTATGGTAAACCAGTCTGCGCTAACTCATCCAACTGCAGCTTTTCTTTATAAGACTCGTATGCACTTTCGAATGACTATTAATATTTTATTATATTTCACTAACTTCCCACAAATTTTAACAAAAATCAATCATATCAAAATTGGGGCAGAATGCCCGCAAAACCACGTGTTTTAAGCTCAAATTTTGAATGCAGTTAACTTTTCAGAAAAACCAAATGTCGAAACAAAATGTCTTTCTGTTGATTTGCTGACTCCCAAATTACGATAAGAATGCATAATTATAACAAATTTCGTCCTTGTTTGAGTTTAAAAGGTGCACCAATATTTGACTCGAAGAAGTTATCTGCCGCCATGTTTGCCGCGATATCAGTCAAGAAATTGAATTCCGTTGCCTACCTGAAGGCGTTTTACCTATAAGGATATAAAAAAGTGAATTTTGAACAGCAAAATTTTCGTTAAATTAAGCAATAATAAATGATTTTTTGCCAAGTATGGTTAGTTTGAAAAAAATACGATGAACATGTAATAAAAAAATTTATGTTTTAATTACTATATTCCGTATAATCATTGTTCCATTTCTCACCACCCTTTCGGAATGGTGCGTTCTGTCCACTAGTTTTGGCGTTCTACCCCGCGGCTTGTTTTCTGGCTGTTTACGATTTTCACAAAAATATTACCAAAATTGTGTTTTTAACATATTATTTCTTTTTGATAAGATGTAAATGTGATCACTAAATCGTCGTGAACTTTCAATTTGGTTCATAGATGATGGGTATCGCTGTAAATAGAGATTATGCTTAACTGGTGCGTCTTGTACAGTTCTCCCCTAATAAGCACTGACAAATTCGGAGGTTTCTCAGTAACGGAACCTCTGTGACGTGTTGAAGCCGCGCACAACGGAGTACTTTGGACCAGATAGATTCACATCTTCAGTAGGCTTGGAGTTTGACGAATTCTGAAAATCGACCATTGTCGTCTGTAAAAAGATGTTTTTTCGCTTTTTTGAGCTTTAGGGTCAAAAATACTCGCCTGCCAAACTCAAAGGTCTAAGCCAAAAGAAGAATGAAGAAAATGAGAAAAGAGAAGAAAAGGGAATGAAGAAGATGATAGGGGTCCGAATGGTTGTTTTATTAGTAATAAGGACTTACAAGCGAGTAATCACCGTTTTAAGCGGAATCTTCGAACATCGAACAGGAAATTTCAGGGCGACTACATCCAAATTTGACCAAAACTGCATTTTGCACTGCATTTTGCATGTTTGATGACAATTCATTAGATTAACTATTAAATCATACATGACTATAATTTCTTCAGCGTTGAATGCGTATAACTAGCGTTTAACAGGGATTTCCGAAAATGCGGGATAAAAAAATACAATTCACATTGGCTCTATCTGCAAAACTACTGGACCGATTTTGATAAGTTATACCGTTTCGGAAAAGTCTTGATAATTTAATTTAAGATAAGTACAAAATCGTCCAATAACGAAGCAGCTTTTTGAACAAAAAACCTAATTTACGGGGAAAAAATACTTCGAAACCTCTTTGCAGCTGGATTTGTATTCTTTGATCAATTAAAAGTCTAAACTACGCTTGAGGGTGAATTTCTTCACCATTATGACCGATCTTCTTTCGTTCCACTATTCCACTATTGATTTGGAGCCAAAGATATAACTTTTGAATTCAAGGACATAAGTTCTCCCAACGCCCCAGGACTTAGACCCATCCAAAAAAAACTGCTATTTTGAAGCAGGCATTCAGTGAACATCTTAAAAAGCTTATTTCTGAGGAAGAAATGACGATAATATAATATATAATATATATAATACGCTAGCTTTCAGATGATAAACAAAATCTTTTGGGTACAGTTACGATTGTACGAATATATTTTTTAATTTGATGTTTTGTAAAAAAAATAATATCTTTACATGATTACAAAATGATGATGACATAATTTCTCGCATCTTAAGCTAGTTTCTTTATGTTTTTAATTTTTATATAAAATTTGAAAAATCGAGCAATAAATGTACAAATTTAAAATTTTTCGATGCCATAAAAAACTTTACCCGGATTGACGGATTGGCTTGATAATATTACCTACAAACTTTTAACTGGTTTCCTCATGCTGTATACCAACACTGTTGGTGTAACATATTTTTCGAACAATCACTCAATTTTTTTCAATAAATATTTTAATAATTCAGTTAGGTGTCTGGGGTAAAATGCAACAAAATGCAAATTAAAGAAACATCTTGTAAATCTCGTTTCCAGGTGCTGGAATATGAATGTTTTGCATCACGCGTTTGTGAACATTGAAATATCATTAATCCAAACATTTATTTTTATGATTTCAGCTTGTAGAATTTTTCGTAGTATTATTTAACCCCTAAATGTATGGAGCATTCTTATATTCAGAAAAAAATGTGAAAATTAGTTTATACAGACCAAAAAATTACTGCAATTGGTGTTTTCATTCGAAATGGTCCTTAAGGCATCGCAAATAAATTAAAAACTATTAATTTTCATACGTGTTCATAAGATTTTTCATTAAAAATAAAGTTGATTGCAAGTTACCTCATTTTCTAAGGAGGGTGAAAATCGCATATTTAAAAAAAAAATTAAAAATAACTAGAGAAACCAATAATTTTAATAACTACGCCAATTTGATGTCCCATCACCCTTAAAACTTTTGATGCATAAGGGTTAGGATTAACTGTGAACATAAGTTTTTTAGAAGCCATTGAAGTTGAAAATTTCTGCATGTTGCCCCAGTTGACGGTGTCAAATTTGATTCCATTTGATGATAAATTTTCAAGCGATACATCCAAGTTATATGGAACCCTCTCTTTTCCTATCCTTTATGCAAGGAAAAAGGATTTATAACAATCTTAAAAACATATCTCTTATCCAAATACCTTCCCATGCCAAATTTGATTTCATATGCTTGATTAATTTTTAAATTATTCCAACAAAATGTATTGGGGACCCTACTCCCATAATACTCATTGGTAGAAGTGTGGTGCCTCTAATCATTTCTCGTGCCCTAATACTTTTCAATATGAAATTTGATTCCATTTCTCAGATAAGTTCTCGAGCTATGCAAAGAACTGCAACATCGCTTCCTATACCCCCAATGAAAGAATGAAGGGGTTTTAAATAATCATATAACTATTTCTCTTACCACATGCTCTTCCATATCAAATTTGATTTCATTTGCTTGATTAGTTCTCAAATAATACCAGAAATTGTAAAGAAGTCCTTGTAAAATCCAATCATTTTCTGTCTTATTTTGCCACCTATCGACGGTATTGCGAACCTTTCAAAATTTGACAAAAAAAATCCCTGTAGGAAAAATAAGTACGATTGTATCGTCTAAATTGACTATTTGCTATTGCCAAGGAATGGTCCGGATCTATCCGATCAAAAAAAATGTTTGGTAGCCTTCCAGCCTCTTATTTCCCCAATGGGATGAACGAGGGGTTTCAAATAATCATCAGAACATTTATCGTACCCAAGAACCCTCCCATGAAAAATTTGGTTCCATTTGCTTAATTAGTTTTTGAGTTATGTAAAAAAATATAAAAGCGACTCCCTCACTCCTTTATATCTCCCAACTGGAAAGAGGGAGGGGTCTCAAATAATCGAAGAAATATTTTTCGTATCCAAATATCCTCCCATGCCAAGATTGGTACCATTTGCTTGATCGGTTCTCGAGTTATGTAAACATTTGTCTTTTGGGAGACTCCCTCCCTCATTTCTGTTGGTGCGAGTGGTCTCAAACCATAACAGGAACCTTCCTCGGCCTACAATAGCTCCACCTTCTCAGTTTATGTATAGATTTCCAAAAGCATGAATAAACATACTTGCCAAAATAGTACCTTTTTCTGTGGTTCGTCACACAGTGAACTGGTCTAATGTTTAATTCGATGGACTGACCAGGACTAGTCAAGGATGAAGGTCATCGCACGTCAGTCGTCAGTTTAATGCTGGGAAACATCGGTGTGGTGATAGTAATTACCATTCAATCTGTGTCAAGACAAGATATTTGGTATAAAGTATGTACACACAAAGTTATATACACAAAATATTTTTCAACGTGTAACTGAATTTGTTGAACGTGAATGGAGTTCTCTTCTCAAGGTCTACTGCTCAGTGATTTTATACGGAAGTTTTATCCTTGTTGGGTACTAACTGCTGCCACGATGTATACGATTTGGGTGTAAATTTTTAAAATAAATGCGTACCAAATAATGGTTCGGTCAGCTCGGCAGTATATCAAAGGTGTCACAAATTATGGTTCAGCGTCCATCCGGTTCGGTTGGTATCTGTTTGAGGATGCTATCGTAGCGCTTCTGTGACGTCGCCGAAAGGGTTGAGGCCGCTTGATGTGGTTTTACGGACTAATAACCACCACCACCACCACCACCACTACAAAACGAGGCTCTCTCGCTGTCGTTAAAGCGACGACCGAAACGAGACAAATATTGGTCACCCAAAGTCGTTAAGACAAATTATCTGGCTACACGCAAAATGACCGACCACCGATAAAAAATGGCCGACGCTTACGGAGTTATTCATCATTCATGTTGTGCGTGGGGTACTTGCTGGAAGGGTTAGTACGCACCATTTGGACGTTGAGTAGGTATTATAATAAGCTCGAGTAGCATATAACTCTTTTATACTGATCATGTAACAACTTTTTTGAATACAATTGTTTTCTATAAATTTTTCTTAAGTAACTTTTGAAACCGCATTTTGCCGGTTCAAGTTCTGTCGGTGAGCCTTTGTATCTTTTTCCAAAAATCATAATATTCACGGCTTATGTTCTTCTTCCTTTGATATCTCATGTTTCTATAATATTTCCAATCACCTTCGAAACTTTAAAACTGGGAAACGTTTTTATAATCGATTAAAATTTTTAAAAAGCTTGGAATTCAATTCCTTTGAATAAAAAAACGGCAACGTTTCCTTTGGGGACGCTAGCATTCTTCAATAAAAAGGATCGGATTCGAGTCCTTTTTCCATTGAAACGGTACGTCACATTTCGATAAAGCGTTTCGAAATGTTTCTATTTCACTTCCGCTGGTTAAACCGAAAGTGTCAACCATTATTCAACGGAACGATTCACGGCATCCGTCCGTCGCCGGTTGACATTGGACGTTTGACGTTTGTTGTTGGTTTCGTGGTTTTATTTGCCAAGTAGCATGAATATTTCACTCGATGCGTCCAATTTTATGTGTGGCAAAGTGCTCGTCTTTTCGGGTGTAACCATCAGTAAATATTCGAGGCGGAGGTGGTGGCGTTTGGTGTACGAGCTTCGGCCATCATGTGGACCCTGATGGGTGATGATGAGATTTCGGTCCAAATGATTCTCGGAATCGCCAACAGTGTTTAGTGGTGCACATAATTCTTTCCAATCGAAAGAATCGTTCGGAGAATGAATGTGAAGCTGGAATATAGTTTTGGCTTTGTAAATGATCATTGCTCTCAGATTGGATTTTGGGAAAATTTATTTGAATGACTTAATAAAAGCGTGAAATCAAACATTAACAAAGATTTATTCGAACAATTGAAATGACACAAAATTTAACAAAAGTGGCAAAAATGACAAAAATGATGAAAATCATCAAACATAACAAAAACTACGGAAACGAAAAAAAATATAACAAAAATGAAATTTGAGGCCCTTGTAGCCAAATATTTAAATGTGCATAAAAATTTATTTCGAGGAAACAAGTTTATAAGTTTTTGTGTTTCGTTATTATCCATACATTTCTCGAAAATTTGTATTTTTCTCTCGGTCGTAAAGTATTCAGATTGAAAATCGAAAAATCTGGAAAATCGTTCGGCAATCTATTGTGTTGTGAGCCTACTTGGTTGAATGATTCAACTGAATCAAAGCAATTGAAAAATTCCTTTTAATTCAACCTACTACCTTCTTCAGTGAGCGTTTTCGATTGATCAATCGGAAACGCTCACTGAAGAAGATAATAAGTTGCTATCGAAATTCCAGTATATGAACTTTTCATTTACCGTTGTTGAATTAAAAGGAATCTTACAATTGTTTTGATTCAGTCGTTTGGCATTATTATCTCAAAATCTATCATTTTTGCACTTAATTATTTAACTTTATAAAAATAGATTTCTGTCTGACTGTCTGTTCCCCATCGACTCGGAAACTACTAAACCGATTTTCTAAAAACTTGGCAGGTAGGTGGGAAAGGTTCCAATTACAGTTTAAGACCCCTCCCTCTTACAGGGGCGGGGAGGGGAGAGGAGGTCTCCAAAGCAAAACGAAATGCTTGCATAACTAGAGAACCATTCAAGCAAATGGTACCAAATTCGGCATAGGAAGGGATTCGGTTACGAGAAATATTTCTATGAATGTTTAATACTCCTCCTTTTTTCCGGAGGGGAAAAAGGAAGGGGCATTTTTGACATAACTCGAGAATTTGTCAAGTAAATGGAACCAGATTTAGCATGTGAGGGTATTTGGATACGAGAAATGTTTCAATGGTTATTTGAGACCCCTCCCTTCTTCCAGTGAAGATATTGAAAGGGGAAAGAGGGCTTTCATACAACTTTTATTGCAAAATTCTAGCAAATGGAGCGAAAGGTTCTATAAGTGTAATAATCGAACAAATGGAAGTAAATTTAGCATGGGAGGATATTTGGATAAGATAAAAGACTCATGGCCGTAGGAACGGGGGGGGTTTTGGGGGTTAAACCCCCCCCATGAGGGTCCAGAAAAACGAGCGAGGTATTCTTCTCTACTCTAAAAATTTGAAATTTTTAATCAAATTTTGATCATTGATTAAGGTTATTCAAGTATCACAGTTTTGACTCAGAGATAATATCAAAATCTCATCTCAGGCTCGGAATCCTGCTTCAGTTTTTTCGAAATTTTCTTCCTTGTTGATAGAAACACGTTTCTGAACATTCAATTTTACATGAAATTATACTAATTGGAGAGGTTCTGTTTCCATATAATAAAAAAATTAATTGAATTCTTTTTTCATATTGCGAATTTAGTATCCATTTATATATTTTTGGTTATCGGTCTGAATCATCATCATAAGAAAACAGATATGAAAAGCTATGTTTAAATCGTTTATATTTGGTTTTGCATTTCATTCAAAATTTGATTCTTGTTTTTTGAAACCCATTTGCATAGTTTATTTAGTCTTTAGATAGTTATTTTCTAAACATGAAAAAAATAAACTTCTTAACTTCGTTTTTTGAAATCTCATTCATGAAAAAAGCCAAAAAATATGTTATGAAAAATCCAAAAATAATAAAGCTTCAAAATGGTAATTGATAATTCTTAAATCGTTTTTCTTGTGTATTTCTAAAATCTTACTGAAATTCGAAAACAGATCCAAATATCAAATTCTAAATTCAAATGCAGAATAGAGATTAAGAATTATTATTCAAAATTCAGATCAAGATTCAGCACGTAACGAGTTTCACAATCAACATAAAATTATCAAGATGACATTTCTTTGAGAAATTAAAACTGCAGGAGATTACATTATTATAATTTTGGGTTGTTAGCTGCATTTCGAAATTTCAAATTTTTCACCAATTCATTTGTAATGTATGATTCATCAGAAAATTACAAATTTAAAGTAAAATTTGAGTTTATTTTTCCAAATTTAAATGAAAAAAATTGGTTTCTACAGGGATTGGCATAAGGATGATTCTGATTTCAGCTTCGAATAACTCAGCCAATTTCAGTTAATTTAAAAAAAAAATTTACGCCTTTCATTCCAAACCAGATTCAGAATACTACATCGATAAAATGTCCATCCCCATTTGATACACAAAAGCAGCTCTTTTGCAAGCATTCTGCTAATATTGACCAGCAATTTTTGCCTGAAGTTCATCAGTGTTCTTCGGTTTGCTGTCGTTAACTTTACTTTTCAAATTTATCCCCACAAACGCTGACGAATCGAAAACTTGCCAATTTGCTACAGACCAGTACTCAAAGAAATTCGTCACCAAACTAAGGATCGTCTTGTTTGTAGGCGCTTAGTTCCTGCCATATTTTCTACGAAAGCACGCATATTTAGTTTATTTTTTATGTAAAGCGCTACAATTTATGCGCGTTCTTTAGGTGTGTATCGACTAAAAGCTAAAATGGCACTGATTTATTATTCGAAACTATGTTCATCTGTCAAAATATGCTGAAAAATGGCAGAATTATTCGACGTTGAAATCGGATACATCCTGTTGGCACACGCTGTATGTTTTTAAAAATCATCAACAGGATTTTAATTGTGGATTTCATTTTCAATGGCAAATACTTTCTAACATCTTTGAGTATAACAAATTGCAAGGAACTCCATAGTTTTGGTGTATTGTTTAACATTGTTTATATTCAATTTTTTCAAAAGACAAATTTCCAACTTTAATTTAAAATTTGGAATGATTTAGCAAGCATCAGATTTGAACCTCAAAATTTTAATCAATTTCTTCTACTTTTGAAAGCTCGATTTATTGTCAAGGCTTTCTTAAGAAAAATTTCAAAACAAATAAGCTTAACTAACCTAATTTGTGAGTTAATTCAAATATTTCAAGGTTCCTATTTGGTTACTTATGGATTTCTTATATAAATATAGTTAACCATTTCATAGATTTAGTGGTAGGGGAGAATGAGGATACTTGATCCCTGGGGATACTTGATTCCTTAGCTATATCTCGAAACTGGAATGTCTTACAAAGATCAGATGTTCTAGAAAAATGTGCCAAAATGATCAACATAACAATGCTTGTAGTTTAAAAAATTTAAACAAAATAATTGTTTGAGTAATTGAACTTTGTTTTAAAAATTTCACAAAATGTAACTTGAAGATCCTTTTTCAACACTTTAAAATCCATACATGGGAAAATTGTGAAAAAAATATTTGTTCCAATGTATCAATCGTTCGAGCGTAAAATGAACTTCATAATGCCATATTTTCAAAGCAATGGAAAACTCTCAACTTTTTTCAGAAATGTTGATTATGGGTACAATTGATCCCCCTTCCAAACGGCATATTCTTCTTCTGAATTGATCGTTATGATTGCTGATTACGAAATTACTAATATTCATCCAAAAACTAATGTTTATCAAACATTTGTCTGAAGAAAAGAGCAAAAATAATTAATTTTCTCTTTATTATAGAAAATAGCGCCTTTAAGTATGCAATGCTTTTAGCGTTGAGACAAAGTTATAGAATTTTCTTATTATGTCTGCTATGTGAAATGAGAACAAACATGACCAAAATAGTCAATAAACATTCTATCTTGGGGTTTTGTTTGATTTTTATACAAGGATTAGGGCTTCCTGAATAAAAGATCAAGTCTCCTACAAAAGGGGAACAAGTCTCCCCTAACTTCAGAAAAATCGCAATTTTTTACTCCTACGAAAATGCTTCTTGTTCATCAACGGGTTCAAGTATCGTTCTAATTTTTGGAGCATAGAAACTTGAAGTTACAAGCTGTCAGAAAATGTCAATGACGGCGAGTTGCTAATTTTTTTCAAAAAGATATGGTGTAAATAAGAAAAGGGGATCAAGTATCCCCACTCTCCCCTATATATATATATCCAAAAATTTCTATGCAATGCAAAAAGCTTTCTATGTAATGCTGGTGAAAAAACTTAGAAATATATAACCAAATAGTATAAAACCATTTTTTTTAAATTTGTATTACTCATGCATTGTTTCAGAAAAAAAATAATACAAAAAAAAATGGGTGGCCTAAAACCCCCCCCCATGAGGCGGTTCTTCCTACGGCCCTGAAAAGACTCTATGGTTGTTTGAGACCCCTACCTGATCCCAGTTAACAAAAAGGAAGAGAATAGGGGGCCATCACAGTTTTTTAAAAGATGTCGAGAGATAATCAGTCGAAAGGCTCTGAATTTGGCGTGGGATTGTGTTTTGATACGCATAATGTTTCTAGAACTATTTGGGACCCTTTCCTTCTTCCATTGAGTGAGATAGAAATATGAGACGGGAGCCTCATACATTTTTGTAACCTATCTATAAAGTTACTCATACGAAAGAAACCAACTTTAGTAGAGGAGGATTTTTGGGATGCAGAAATTTTTCTATGCTTATTCGGGAAACCTCAAATGGGAAGATGAATTGAGAAGAAGGAGGCTCTCATAAATTTTATGTCTAACTCGATAACATTTTAAGCAAATGGAGTCAAATATGTTATAAGAAAATAGGGAAAATAAGAATTTATCCTTCTTTCTATTCAGTGGGAAGCTTGAAAAGCTCGAGAAATGATCGAGCAAATTTTTTAATGAAGGGATTGGTTTTCTTGATTTTTAAACAGGAAGACTCTCTGTCACGGCGCGCCTCCATCAAAATAATTTTTAGATTTTTTTCCGTGCATCAGGCATGGGACTTTAGATCTGATACAAAATAGCAAAAGGCTCATGCGAAAAGACCCTGATCTTGTAAGGAAATAGTTCGGAGAGATATTTTTTTTAGTAATAAGAACAAATCATTACTTTCAATAATTTTACATCAGGCATCCACTGAGTAAATCGTCTAAACGCAAACAGCTTTCAGAAGAACCAGAAAGGCGTCAAAAGCGTCGCCGTGTTATTGAAGCTTATTTACATACTTACCCGTCATACAAGTGAGGTTACCCATGAATTAGTAAACAAACTGAATTATAACCGAAATATTGTTTAGGAACGCATCACGATAAGCCGCGTACAACGTTTAGAAGAATCGAAAATAGAGTACCTAGAATAGAGAAAAACAGTAAACGTAAGTAAAAAATGGAAATGTTAACACAGCAAATTGTAAAACCAAATCATTGCAGGAATTTTTTAATATATCTCATATTAAAAAAACGGAAACAACTCTACTTCATTCTTCCAAAAACGACATTAAAAAATTCGTTTAGCTTGCATGCGTCGATAGTAGCGCACAAGTTTTTCACAGAAAGTGCAAACTCAACCATGGTTTCCAAACGATCAGCATGAGGAGAAGGGGTTGTTCGGATCCTAGAAATCAAATTATTCACGATGATTTCTGGATCTCCAAATAACATCTTCAAAGTTGAGATGATGCCGCCTACGTTGGATGGACTCATTAGCATACACTTAACCGCTTCGTATGCTTTACCCCGGAGACACTTCTGGAGTCGAATCAAATTTTCCTCAGACGTGAATCGGCACATACTGGATGTAGTGTTGTATGTTGCAAAAAATAACGGCCATTCTTCCGGAACACCACTGAAGACAGGTAGTTCTTGAGACACAGCTTTCCGGGCAGCTACCTGACTATTGGTAAGATCACCTTCAAGATAAACTTCTTCGTGAGCGTTTCCAGGCGTAGACCGAAATGCACGGTATTGCGGTGTTGAGCGGTGTCTAGGAGTAAATTGACCCTGAGCTGAATACATGCCATAAAAAATTCGTTTAATAATATGACGTCGGAAGCTTCATCCACGGCACAGGAGGTAACTAGAAGCACTGGAACAATTCCAAAGAAGGTTCAAGGAGCTCTGTCCATGTCATGCATCGGTGTTTCCTGCTTGTTTCCCGGGTCTACTGCTGGAATGCTACAATGCAGCAGGTGCGCTATTTGGTTTCATTTAAGATGCGTCAACGCTTCGGACGACGCTATCAAGCGAGCCTGGACGTGCAAGACTTGTTCCAAACTCGTCTTCAAAATTCCTGGTAACCAACCTACTCCGAGGAACGTATCATCTAGCCTTTGTCAAGTCTGCGGCGGCCCAGAAACAAACGAAATGGTGCAGTGCGACTTTTGTGATTTGTGGCACCACTTCCAATGCGTGGGTGTCACGGAAGATATCGCTAACATCAGTTGGAAATGTGCCAACTGCGAAGCTGCAAACATTACCGAACACATCGTAAGTACAACAAGCGAGACCCATGTACCACGATCGTATCCTCAGTTAGAAGACAGGCTTTCATTGTTATCAGTTAGCAATAGGAATAGTACCATAGATCCAACACTTTTCACGGTTCCCTCAACCAACACAATCGTTAGTACTATGCCTTCGCTTATAGCCAGATGCACGAGCCAGTCGCGACTAGGACTCGTTTAGGGTGGATTGTATACGGAGGAGGCGAAACGAATAATCACAATTTCTCTGGTTACCACGGTGTGCATATGTGCCAGTGCATAGGCAATCAAAATGACATGCTTCTTCAGGCCATGCGCGATTATTTTTCTATAGACGGATTGGGAATCACAAAGTCAACAACCCTGATTGAATCAAACGATGACCGTAGAGCCCGGGAGATTTTAAAGAGCTTCAAACGAAGAGATGATGGACGTTTTGAAGGCCGATTGCTTTGGAAGTACGATAAATTTAGACTACCAAACAGTAAAACACAAGCACTGCGCCGATACGAATGCCTGGAAATTAGAATGAAGAAAGACGCCTCACTCGCAAATGTTCTACGTGAGAAAATTCAAGACTATGTTTCAAAGGGTTACATACGGAAGCTCAACGCAGACGAAATTGAAAGAGATGATCAACGAGTGTGGTACCTCCCAATCTTCCCAGTAGTTAACATCAACAAACCGAACAAAATCCGTATCGTGTGGGACGCAGCAGCTAAGAGTCATGGAACCGCTTTGAACTCCCTCCTCTTAAAAGGTCCAGACCAAAACACATCACTTGTCGACGTTCTAATCAGATTTCGTCAGCATCGAATCGCAGTATGTGGTGACATTAGGGAAATGTTCCACCAGGTAATGGTGTCTAAAGAAGATCAACATTTCCAAAGATTTCTTTGGAAGGAAAACCCTAGTGATACCAGTCCCAGCACATATGTCATGCAAGTTCTTACCTTCGGAGCATGCTGTTCTCCGAGTATTGCACAATACGTCAAGAACGTCAACGCCGGAGAGTTCGCAGGTCAATATCCCCTAGCAGCAGCAGCCATAATCGAAAACCATTACGTGGATGATATGCTGGTGAGTGTAGAAAGCGAACAGGAGGCTATTCGATTGGCAAATGAAGTTCGTTTCGTTCATGAACAAGCCGGGTTCGAAATGCGAAATTGGATTTCCAACTCCACAGATGTTTTGACCGCTTTGAATCAACCGAACACTTTAAACAAGAGTCTAAATCTTGATTCTGAGTTGACTACGGAGAAGGTTCTAGGCATGTGGTGGTGTACTTCTACGGACAGTTTTACTTACCGTTTATCAAAAAGGCACGACGACGAACTTCTTGCAGGCAACCGCATTCCCACAAAGAGGGAAGTACTACGAACGCTCATGTCTGTGTTTGACCCACTAGGATTCCTATCAAATTTGCTAATTCATTTGAAGATCATTCTACAACAGACCTGGAGAACATCGATTGGGTGGGATGAACAGATCCCGAAGAACATCTTTGATCGTTGGCTGGAATGGATAGCGGTTTTACCAAAGGTCAAGGAAATACGTATTCCTAGGTGCTTCCGCGCTGAGGTCTCATCGGGGTTAGATACAAACGTCCAACTACACACGTTCGTCGATGCAAGTGAACTTGGATATGCAGCGGTAGTCTACCTACGTTTCAAGCAACACGACAAAATAGAATGCGTCATTGTAGCAGCTAAATCTCGCGTAGCTCCACTTAAGTTTCTATCGATCCCGAGAATGGAGCTTGAAGCTGCACTTATAGGGGCAAGGCTAGCCAATTCGATATGCAAAGCATGGAATTTGAACATCAATCAGCGGTACTTTTGGAGCGACTCCAGGGATGTGTTGTGTTGGATTAGGTCAGATCATCGCCGTTACTCCAACTACGTCGGACATCGCGTCAGCGAAATACTGGACTTAACCCTAATGTCAGAATGGAGGTGGATACCAACAGATGAAAATGTTGCAGATGAAGGTACCAAATATCAAAGGTCACCAGAGCTGAAAAATGATAGCCGCTGGCTGAATGGCCCAGAATTTTTGAAGGAAGACGAGCCAACGTGGCCGATCGAGAGAGTAGTTACCAAGCCGACACAAGAAGAATTGAAAGCATCCATTTACCATCACATACATTTACACCAAGTGAAAGTAGAATTATTCGAAGCGAAACGATTCAGAAGCTGGAACCACCTAAGACGAACAGCAGCATGGGTTCGAAGATACCTCATCAACCGTAACAATCAGGCACACAATAAACCCATCTTTCTTGGTCCTCTCACCGGTCAAGAAATTCACAAAGCAGAATTAGTTCTTTTCAAACAAGCACAGCTTGAAAAGTTCTCTGAAGAAATTACTATCTTGTCAGATGGTAACGTTTCCCGAAAACCTTTACCAAAATCAAGTTCCATTTATGCACTTTGGCCGTTTCTAGATGAACATAGGGTACTAAGAGCCAGAACGCGAATCGGAGCATGCAAAATGGCTAGCATGGATGCCAAGCATCCCATAATCCTCCCGAAAATAAGTCATATTACCAACCTTATAGTTCACCATTACCACGTACGTTTTTATCACCGCAACCATCGCACCGTATTGAACGAGCTAAGACAACGTTTTCGTATAGTACCCCGACTCGCTAGCATACTCTGGCAGGTACGAACAAACTGTCAAATTTGTAAAAATTTACGAGCCGTTCCACAACCACCTCCGATGAGCGATCTCCCGATAACTAGATTGGCAGCATTTTCCAGACCGTTCTCGTTTGTTGGAGTAGATTACTTCGGTCCTATTAATGTCACTGTAAGGCGTAGTTCGGAAAAGCGTTGGGGTGTGCTAATAACTTGTTTAACAGTACGGGCGATCCATATTGAAATAGCCTACTCACTGTCTGCACAATCCTGTATTATGGCTCTGAGGAATTTTATGGGGAGGAGAGGAGTTCCCATTGAAATATTTAGTGATCGTGGTACCAACATGGTAGGTGCAAGTAAGGAGCTTTTAACAGCTCTTAATTTAATGGATCAGAATTTAGTCATCCAAGAAATATCGAGCCCGAATACAACATGGTCATTCATTCCTCCCGCTTCGCCGCATATGGGTGGATCATGGGAGAGAATGATCCAATCTGTGAAAAGGAATCTTAATCAGATAAAGCCACGCCATCAGCTTTCAGATGAAGTTCTCAAAAACCTTTTGATTGAGATCGAAAATGTTGTCAACTCCAGACCACTGACTAATTTGCCATTAGACAACGATAGTTCGCCAGTTTTGACTCCTAATCACTTTCTTCTGGGATCATCAAACGGGTTGAAGCCTGCAACTTCTTTCGACGATAGCAACCAGGCTTTAAGAAATACTTGGCAAACATCTCAAATCGAGGCGAACGTTTTCTGGAAACGCTGGATTCGAGATTATCTACCAGACCTCACCAAAACAACGAAATGGATAGATCCGAGCAAATCGATCAGAGTGGATGATGTGGTCCTTGTTGTTGACCCCAACCTACCACGCAACTGCTGGCCTCTTGGCAGAGTGATTTCGGCTACTCCTGGTAAAGACGGCGAAGTACGAGAAGCAGTAGTCCAAACTACAAACGGGATTTATGAGCGACCGGCTGTAAAGCTAGCAGTACTTGATGTTCGACGCGATGTAGAGGTAAACCAGGAACTGGTTTACGGGGGGGAATGTCACGGCGCGCCTCCATCAAAATAATTTTTAGATTTTTTTCCGTGCATCAGGCATGGGACTTTAGATCTGATACAAAATAGCAAAAGGCTCATGCGAAAAGACCCTGATCTTGTAAGGAAATAGTTCGGAGAGATATTTTTTTTAGTAATAAGAACAATCAAGAAGAAGAAGCAGAATTAGAAGATATTACGCCAGATTTATTGAGCAGTTTGTGAAATATTGTAATACTAAAATTAGAGCCAGTTTCCGATAACTAATTTGAGCACGCCTCGATAAAGGTAACCACATCTGAAAAGAGAAGAAAGAAACAATATTAAATAACTTAAATCAATTAAATAGGAAAGTGATCAGCATAAGCACCATTGTGATACGACCAAAACGGGTTCCAAACGACCCTCGTGTTTAGTAAGTTCACTAAGATGATCAAATGAAATTGTCGAACATAAATCATTACTTTCAATAATTTTACATCAGGCATCCACTGAGTAAATCGTCTAAACGCAAACAGCTTTCAGAAGAACCAGAAAGGCGTCAAAAGCGTCGCCGTGTTATTGAAGCTTATTTACATACTTACCCGTCATACAAGTGAGGTTACCCATGAATTAGTAAACAAACTGAATTATAACCGAAATATTGTTTAGGAACGCATCACGATAAGCCGCGTACAACGTTTAGAAGAATCGAAAATAGAGTACCTAGAATAGAGAAAAACAGTAAACGTAAGTAAAAAATGGAAATGTTAACACAGCAAATTGTAAAACCAAATCATTGCAGGAATTTTTTAATATATCTCATATTAAAAAACGGAAACAACTCTACTTCATTCTTCCAAAAACGACACTCTCATAATTTTATTTATAATGGATTGGAAAGTGATCGAGCAAATGAGATCAAATTTGGCATGGAAGAGGAATTTTATAGAGGTTCAACATTTATTGTGACAGGATTTAGGAACATAAGAATAAATAAAAACAGAGTCTTAGTTTTAGATACAAAACAATGATTAGAAAAGTTTAGGACATGATTTGCAAACAGAAAGGAATATTAAAGAAAACTAAAATCGATTTTTTTGTTAAATTTCCATCAATTTTAGAAGGTGTTGCAAAGCACACCGGGTCAGCTAGTAAAAAATGAAAAAATGATAAAAATGACAAAAATGACGAAAAGGACAAAATAACTGAAATAACAAAAATTATTGAAGCAAGCCCGTGCGAAAAATATCCAGGTTTTGTTGTAAATATTAAAAGCGCAAAGCAAAAACGAATTATGTTAATATTGCGCATAAGGATGCAGCTTGCTACTTCAAATCATTTTTCGATCATTTCATAAATTAATAAAAAGAAACCTAAGAAAAAAGGCAAAAAAAGAAACCTGATCGATTAAAAAAAATTGAAAATAATAAAAAAAAGTGAAACGATTAAAAATTTTCAAGTGCAGTTGATGAATAAAATTTAAAACCTTTGAACATTTTGACACCGTTTATTGAATGGACAAAAGCAAGAAACTTAATTTTTCTAATTAAAAGTATAGATTTAGAGAAAGGTTTCTCTGAAGTTTATGTTTTCAGAACACAAAAAATTAGAGTTGTAAAACAATGACAAACTTATTGAAAATATTTCAAATAATTACATGAGCTTGCTTATAAAATTCGGATTTTTTTCGATAATTTAAAAAGACTACAATAAGATTTGCTCAAATTATCTGCAAATTAATATAAAGTTTTAATGCTCTTACTAAAGGAACATAACTTTCACCGATAAAGTCGATTAATTTACTGAATAAACATTACTTATCGTGATTAAACTCATCATCAATTACAATATAACATGAAAATGAAAAAGATAATTTTTTAGCATTTTTTGAAGAAACTTTTTCAATTAAAACGTTTTACCATTTTAAAAACTTATTTATTGATTTTTTCATAATTCAAGAGAAAGCATTTAGGTGCCTCTATTTCATTAATGGATTTGGTAGATTCTGGCGTCCTAAACTCGAATCTTCGTCAGATTTTGCCTATCACATTTTGTTTTGGTGATGCGCAGTTTATAAGTTCAAAAATGAATCAGTTTTGAGTGTAATAACTCATTGATAATTGATGAATTAACAAATTAGGACTGAATTTTGAACAAGGCGAATCCGCCAAATGTAAACAAATGGAGTTATCAGCTGTTCAAAGTTGACTGAAGCATATTAAGTGTTCAAAAAGGTAGAAAACAAAATTATTTCTTTGCTGGGAGCATATGGAGCTGTCAAACTTTGAACGCGTTTTTTTCTGGAAACAGCTATGTTGGCGCTTTAGCCGTTTTCAATATTCTTTACCGAAACCTATATTATAAAAAAAAGAAAACCTTATTCTGAATTTATTCAATCAATTAATTATATAATGATGATGATGAATGATCAAAAAGTGTTCAATTCTACAGTTTTTAAAAATTTCGAACCACAAGTTTTTACATTACTTGTTGTTCTTGTTGTTAAAAAGTTAAATAAAAAAAAAGTTTTATTTTATTTAACAAACTTATTGAAGTCTGTAAACGATTTGATTTTTGCTTTGAAAAATATCTTAAATTTAATTTAACTAATACATTTTTGAAAATTTGAAAAAAATATATATTCTTTTACAGAATTGGGAACAGTGAACATATTGAAAACTTATTGAACTTTTTTCGCAGAAGTAGGATTTACTTACGGTCATGGACAAAGTTTATAAAAGTCTTTTTTTAATTTTTTTTTATGTTTTAAAGTTTTGTCAGAGAAGTGCAAAATTTTCCTCAATAATGTTTACCTATTTTCGAAAGATTCAGGACACCAAAATTTATCAAAATAAGCTCTTAAAATCTTTGCACCTCAGAAAAATGTAAATTTTGTGCCCTTGTGTAATTTATCAAACCCTTTTGAATATGGATTTGAGCATTTAGGAGAACATGGCCACAAACTAAAATTGAGCCTGACGTTGGTTCTTTGGATTAAGGACAGGTAAGACACTTGTTTTAAAGCTTTAACTTTTGGTCAATTTATTTAGCGGGATACCACAAGATATTGAAATAAAAACTTCTACTCATATTAGCAAAAAAAAATTACACCTAAGTATGTGAAAAAATAATCAACAAAAAACAAATATATTGTTGAAAGCTTCTTTGAATTTTCTGGATGGAACCCAACTTTTTTTCGCTTTAAAATTCACAGAAGTTGTATATTGTGATTACAATCAAATTTTACTCTACAAAAAAACGTTTTGAAGAAATTTTTTTGATTTATCAAACAAAACATGTTAAGGCAAGTTCTTTATTTCATCATTTTTAATCGAATTAATTTTATTTTCTTTCATTCATTCATTCAATATGCAAAAAAAAATTGTTTAGATACATATTTCCAAACAAAATTAAAACTAAGGAATCATCCATAAAATCACATAACTTATAATAAATAATGCTTTGTGGTATCGAAAAAACATACGCTATCCAAAAGTCAACTTTTGTAGCGGTCCAAAGTAATAATGGCTCCAGAGAGTACAACTGTCAGAGTGCCTTAAATAAAATCAAAATTGGTGAAATCTTGCAGCACATTTACTCATTTTATCTAAACATACTTACTGCGTCTTTACACATACGATTAAAACAACACTTTCTGACTATTGTTCAAATTTGGATTGATGACTGATTTTTTTTTTTAAAACAGTCAGCCGAGATTTATAAAAAAAAAATGGTATGCTCATAATAATACATCATAATTTCAACACCTGTCATTACCTTCTAATTTTAAGTCGTATTACCACGCGTCCAGATGGGACGGGGTCTAAGCCCTCGGATCCCTGGTCGTTCCTCTGGGGATCAGTGAGGGTGGGTACTCATAACCTTCTTCTCGACTGGCTAGCTCGATATGGAGTGTCGCGAAGGACCTCAAGGTCGGCTTTGAACCTACTACCGTTACCCCAGACTCGGATGTGATGTAGAAAGAAACGGAATACAATACTTTTCAAGATTTTAAAGTGTATTTATTGTGTGTTTATAAGTTTTGTGTCGTGTGTAATGTAGGGTGTAAAGTGTGTCACGTGGTTACTCACGATGTGCTTTGCAGGCCTGCGGCGGGAACAGTGGCGATGATGCTGATGGATGGCGGGATGAACGATGGACTGGGTGGGCGGCTTTTGGGCGGGAATCGGATAGATGCTAGGAACCTGTGAGGCTCCTCTGGGCCGTATTTGGTAGGCTCGGAATGGCTTGGTTCAAAACCCCAACGGCTGGCAGACGATTTGGCGGTCGCTATGGCTAGGCGATCGCTGGCTGACTTCTGGCATGTGAACTGACGGATTTGGTTGGCTTAGCAGATTACGGTGTTTGCTCGTGAACACGTTGGCGAGGGTTCACTGAGCAACCGCGTGATCCGGACCTTCAGTGGTGTATGGCGGCTGATTTAGGTGGATCGAGGTCACTGGTACATTATAACGGCACCAATATGAACCTACGCGAACAATCGCTTCGCAATCCGAAGATTGCCCCTGGATTCACCCTCCGGTTGGTTTTAAGCTGTGAATTCGGGCTGGAGGCTCACTAAGTTTCGAGTTCTGCTCGATTCGACCTTACGACACGGTGAATCCCTTGACCGTCGAGACCAGAAGGCCCTTTTGTTTTCGAGAGACCTCTCGATTTCCTCTTTTCGGCCAGTCCTCCGTTGATCGTCATCCCGTCCACTGAACTGTATTTCGCCTTGACGTTTAAATGTGATGTTATATTTGTGATATTTATTGTGTAGACTACTGTCTTTGCCCTATTTACTAAGCCATTAATTGTATTCAAATTTGAAATAAATTGCTAAACCTAGACATTCATTAAATAAATAAATTAAACAATTAACATTGAACAAGAAAAGAAACAAATCTCAACGTACACGAAGACAATTGTTACAAACGGTAACAGTCGTTTTATTATTTTCATTGCTTGAAATATTATTCTTATTTACAGTGAATATTGTTTTCACCGATAAGCAGTAAACTTATCAACAAATAAAGAAATTTGTTTGAATGAGAAACATAAATAAGTATTAGGCCTTTTAATACCCAGCCGAATAGCAGAACTGACAGAGGTTTGCAAAATTAAAAGATAAAAACGAAATAAGATGTGAGATTGAAGAAATTAAAAAAACAATGTGTTGTACACAGAATTGTGAATTTGTCTACATTTATTTTATAATTTCATCTATTGAAACGTCACAGTATATCGTCGTTCGAAATTATGAAAAAACCACTTGATATCTTCTTTGATTCTTTAAAACAAATAAAGTAATCTCTAATCGGTTATTCTGTGAGGCATGATATCGTGAAATCTTCTCAAAGCAAGTTATTTAGAATTTGACTAACAAAGGACTTAAAAAAATGGAAATCAGAAGGCTTATTCAGAATTTTAAAACTATCACATCAACCAACGAATTGATCCTAATTTAAAACCGAATTTTCTTGAAATTTTACACTATTCTTGTTCGGTATATTTTAGAAAAATGCGGTATGGCCGTGTTTATGTTATTGTCAGTTTTCTCTATGCAGTACCCGAAATATACTAAAATCAACGCTGCTGCTGCCCGACTTCAAGTCTGTCGATTGTCAATGGTCAAATATTTGGCCGCATAAAAACATCAACGAGGGTGACCTTTTTTCCTTTGAATCATAAAGCGACCTATTCCCCGAACTTTGGCCCGGGTCCAGCGCAGAATCATTCAAAGGTCAAAGATGCTGACTGCTAAGGGCTTGGCTTTTATTGGTGGTATGTTGTTGATTTTGTTGTCGTTGTGCGTTACTATTATCGAAAACCGAGAGGGTCGGCGAAAATGGGTCCTCTTCCAGAGAACGGAGAATGGCAAATGCAAATTTATTTTATCCTATATGGATGTGTCATTCATGCTTTTCGAAAGTCAGCTTTTTGCTAGGCTTCGTTAAGCGGCGGAAAACCAATATTATTGACCTATTAGACCTATCTCGAAAAAGGATATTCAGGCTAATATCTTTATGTGACCGAAAAGATCCCTCCAGAGTGCGGTTGGGTCAGCATGACGTGGTGGTTCTCGGCTTAAGGCTCCAGTTTGGACTAACAATTGTAAACTTATAATTTATGGTTGGGAAGGGTTCCGCCCGTTTGATCCTTTAAATTTTGGACACGTTGTGAAAGGAACAACCAATAAATATTAGAATCACGACCAAACAGGTATAAACTTTCGAGGGGTTTTCTTAAATTGATTTAAAGATTAGAAACGTTGCTTGCATTACCAATAATTTACCTACTTACTTCCTTTACATCAAAATTCAATTTTTCCCCATGAAACCTTGAATCATTTCATGGATGACCACAATTTTCTCGATTGTCATTAGCCAGTAATACTAGCCCGTATCCAAGTGGAGCTTTTAACCCAAACTACCTTATCGCTATTTCACTTTGCAGAATGCGTGTTTTCCGAGGGGATTAATCAGTAATTCATGGTATTAAACGGTACTGAATCACGTCATAGCCTCGAATAAGAGGTAACGTGAAAAAAAGCGCGACGCATATATGATGGTTATCGAAAATTGCACTCACGTTCCTCGAACTTGTCAAACTGTGGAGGCCCATTAAAAACCATACACGTACCATTTTACTTTGGAGTTGGAGTAACGGGAACTACAGTGAAAAAAAAATATACACACGTAGCACACTGGCTGGCTGCAAATTCACAAAATGCCACTCGGAACAATTACCGGTAATCAATGAAAGTATGTATGGAAATTTATGTGCAGATGTAGGTGGAAAAATATGTCCGAGAATGCGGGGAAGGCTCGGCACGAAGAATTTCAACCGAACGTCCACATACAATGGTCAACAATTTGATTAAAATTTATCATCAACATTCTTGCGACTGGGAGCAGAAAAAAAGAAATTTGATTTATGGATGCGGATATCCGCTGACCACATAGCACCGTACTCAAACAGAATTATTTATGATTTACTGTGATTAAGCTACCCCGTTGATGTGGTTGACTTCATTCAACTTCCACTGGGGGCACGGCAAGGCAAGGTGGTGGAATGTTTTTCTAGAATAATATTTCAATTGATCTGGCGGACAGAGAACAATTGCAATAAGACTAGGGTTACCAGATTTTTTTCCCGGGCGTATGCGGACCGGGCAAATCCGGAAAATTTTATCTAAAAATTCGGCAAAATCCAGCATACGATTTCAAGAATTAATGTTCGCGGCAAAGCCCACTTCTTTGTCTTGAAGTGACGGTATCTTTGCTTCTATGCTACGAATTGTGTGACTCGCATCCACGTAGTTTAATCCTACTTAAGGTTCAAGGCATTTTGTTCTACGACCAAAAAGATTTAAAAATATGACCCGTTTGAACTATAATCCACAGAATCACAGAGAACAGACGTACAACCTAGCCGACGAAATTTGTATAAAAATTTCAACGTTCTTTGTAAACCAATTTTTTTTTTAGCTGGGACACCAGATGTCTCCAAACACACCAAAGAGAACTGTCAAAACAAAACTGAGAAAAAATAACAAAATTTAAGTCAGTTTTGAATAGGTCGTATGAGCTACTTTGCATGTTTCAAGAAAATCGGTGTTGGAGTTTCGTAACACTCTTGGATAAAAAATGTATCAAAAAAATTATTCTCTATTTTCTTCAAATTTGCTATAAGTACTAAATTTTGAGTAATGAGATCCAAATGTGATACGTGAATGAAACCTGCTTTGAGATGCCTAGAATCAGTACTGCTGGGTAGAATGATCATCAAGAATGTTCTTATTTGACTGGACATAGCCGATGCTTTCTCTGACTTCGATAACCATACAAGAAGTGCAAAAGCTTAATCCAAAAGTTGTCACTTATTCTCTGCCACAGCAGTACTAAAATAAAAAAGTAAAATTTTGTCAAACGTAGCTCTATTTGCATTTATCAAGCTATAAATTGAAGCTGCTCGTTTCACTGAGATGTTTGTCAATTTATTCATGAGTTTATATATGAGTTTATATACGATTACGCCGTTTCCAAAACTGAGCACTTGAAAAGTTGATTTGTAACTTTTGAACGGCGCAACAGATAGCACTGTTTCCAGTCAATTTTTAACGTATTTTCTGATGATTGCTTTTAAATTTTTACACACTTTTCTGAAGATTTTTTGTTCAAGCTTGTACGTCTGTTCTCTGTGCCCAAATCTTGACACTCATTCATAATCCCACAAAGGCTAAAAAATGAAGTTTTTCAAGACCAGTTTGAACAAGTTCTTAATTCAAACCAACCTTTTTAGTTTAAGAAATTAATTTTCTGAGCCATGATTTATCACTTTGACAAAGCTATTTTTACTACTCGAGACAGAAAAAGCCAAAAAAAGTCGAAACCCAACCTCAGTTGATCAGTTCACTCCGATTTATTACAAATGTCGAAATTAAAAAATCTTTTATGACAAATTTTCTGCTGATATCAAATATTGCTTTAAAAGCTAATTTTAGCCTAAAATTTGGTTATGTTTTTTGTTCTTCTAAATGTTCAATCTTACACATAAAAGATTATCAATAAATTTTTACAATTTTGTGATGTGTTTGCAGAGAAAATTGCCTTTTAAAATGTTAAACCGCTAATCCTTTTGATCTTTATGACCAGTGAGGGAGAATTGAAAAACTTGATAAAATTAACAACTTGCGGTTTTTAACAGCTCCTCATGGCATGTTGAAAAAATTAAGACAATACTTAATCCCGTAGATCAGGGGTATGCAACCTTTTGAATCCACGGGAAAATTTGAATTTGAAATTGAATCCAAATTGCAAAAATTGAATAGCTACATCACTGGGTATACCTTTTTAATTTTTAATTTTCAATTGATTTTCAAATAGAGTTATCATTTGCTTACCTTTGATATTGAAAACGAAAATTTTTGAAGGGCTTTATATGGTTCATAAAAAAAACAAGTTTGGACAATTTTTAACAAAAACCCTTGTTTTCTCATACCGTTATAACTATTTGTCATCACTTCCATTAAAAAGTTCCTGGGACAATATCACAGAAACAGCATATAGTGAGAATAATATATTTCAAGGAAATCACTGTCTTCTCAGCGTTGGACGTTGAATCGTTATTGAACATTAATTCCTTTTTATCTGTGAGTATTTTCGAGAAGTTCTTCCGCGTCTTTTTACTTACAAATGGTGACTGTGTAGCTGTGTTTTTGATTCAGAATTTTCGTATAAGATTATGCATTGAGATGTTGGGCAATCATAGAAAAGTGCGGTAGGAGTAGCGAGAAAAAAGTAATAACGCCCCAAACAGAGCATTATTTTTTCATGAAAAGAAACTAGCAACCCTGACAGATTTTCCGTCCAATTTTCAGAAAAATTATTTTAACAAAAATGTTGTTTATTTTAGAGCATTGAAATATTCTGATGAAATGATCTTCATTAGATGCCATGGTTTTTCAAAAAAAAATTAAGCCCAATCTGGGTGGAGCTTTCTTTTTTGCTTGTTCAAATCATATTTGGAATTAAGTTCGTTATGTTGTGATGTTATTATGGGAGATGTTTATGTTAATGTGGTGGCAAGTAAACGTAACTACACCAATCGATTATATTTTCTAAAGTGTTGGCCACCTCAATTGGAGTTTTCCTGAGTTTAACAGAATTATCGCTTAAGTACATCTTATTTTAATTTCTCACACTTTAAATTTTATTTACAGCAGAATCACATTCCCTTTTCCGGGAGAGCATAACATATACACATAACACACGACGTATTACAGGACACGACACATAACGTTCTTACTTAACGGAAAAAGGATATAAAGTTACCTTTTTGTCGACCGGTTTCGGGCTCGATGTTGCCCATCTACAGGACGATGTCCGACTGATTACACAAAGGATAATTACAGCTCCAGTTTCATACTTGATGTAGTATTCGTCGAACGCAATTGGCATTATGCGGATTTTTGTTTGATCAGGTTGAAGAGGGGTGGAATGATCGGCGGCTCGTCTTCGTTCATCAACGGTTTTTCGGCGGTGCTGATGAACATCGCCTCCCAAGCATTCAGATGTGATGTTTTCGTACAAACTTCCTAAATTTGACCTTTTTCCAATCGACGGAATGGTCAAACTCTGTTGTGTGGGCGGCAACACTCGATTAATTAATTCTCCCATTCTCAAAGGCATTTTTGTGTTCTTTGAGACGGACTTTGAATTTACGGCGAGTTTGACTAATATAAATAGCCGGGCAGCTGCTGCATGGAATTTCGTAAATTCCGGATCTATCCTCCTCAGGAATCTTGTCTTTAAGCGAGACTAGACGATCCTTGAGGGTGTTTCCACTCTTGTATGCGGTTTTTAGACCATGCTGCAGAAGAATCTGGCTTATTCCGTTAGTCAATTTAGGATAAAACGGTAGACTAACTCTTTGCGATTCTTCTTTTTCCGGTGTTAGTGTTGTTGCATCACTTCGGTGCTTTTTTCGGGCGTGCTTGTGAAGAATTTTACGAACGAAGTCATTGTCGTATCCATTCACAATTCCTGCATCAAAAATTTTTTGCTTCTCGTCTTCAAACTGCACCGAAGTGATGCAACAACACTAACACCGGAAAAAGAAGAATCGCAAAGAGTTAGTCTACCGTTTTATCCTAAATTGACTAACGGAATAAGCCAGATTCTATTATCGGGTTATTTCATACACAAATTTCGATTCAAAACCCGGGTATCTATATCCCTGACCAAAAAGGAATCTTTTTAATCTACATGGTGTTTGACATTCGAAAAAAGGCCCAGAATTATACAGCCTACTGTGTAAAACACTGGCCTGTGTCAGATCACTATAAGCTGTAAAAGTCTCTACTCTCTGGAGCCACTTATAAGAGTTAAACTTTCGGCACTGTGAATTTGTGATAGTTATTCTCTAGCGTCTCTAGTTGACCTATACATATTCAGATGGTATACTGCTAGCGTGATCTTTATCTTAAATTCTATTTTTTATTGAATTTGAAACGGGCCAAATGCTTAAAAATAACATTATATGTGAATAGCTTATGCTTATGCTTATGCTTATGATACAAGACCTTGTCAGCATCCTGGTGCGTAGTAAAAATACATTTACTACATACTCATCTTACCTAGGCCGGGCCCACTGTGCAGTATTGGACGCAGAGACAACTGGAACACAGGGAGGAAGAAACGTAGACAACAGTACCATACGTTTCCATGATAGGAGTTCTTATGTTAGGAGCTTTTATGCTAAATAGTAGGGAGCTTCTGGATGCATATCCTGGATTAGTCTTCCTTATATGGATAGAAATGAGCTTATTTCACACAGAAATCTAAATCCAATGGACACATTTTTTAAATTTTTTTGGGTAAAAACCCCAAACTAATGATAAAATTTCTTTTAAATGTAGGACGATAAAAATTTGGATTTCTGTGCACCACATATCTGATTATCGACCTTGGATACAGCGCCATTGCTCGCCCTTGAAAAGAAATTGATAAAAAAAAAATGAACACAATTAGACATCCATGAAATCTTTGGAAACAACACTTTCGAAAGATTTCATGAGGAAAAAAATTCTTTCGGAACACTGGAAATTTTCAAAGTAAAATTCCCAATCATTGCTCCAAATTCTCGTTTGTTCTCCCAATCCTCCCAGCTTGGCTTTCGTGTTTCGGTGCCTTTGAGTTTTTTCGAATTGCTGGACTTTCTAATTCTTCACCATACATGCCACAAAATGCACATCTTTTAATTTTACACTTTTTCCACACAGAGTTCAATTCTTAAGGAGTCTCACATCAGCACTTAATGAGCGAATTTGCCAATTGCCATATTTGTTCCTTCTCCAACGGAAATCCACTCCCGATTTATCTTGACTTTATGATAACTTCAGCACACACACTAAAGGCACACATTTTTCCCTGACCTCTAGAAGCATAAACGAGAAATAAGAACAATTATATTTTCAGGTTTTCAAATAATAAACGTACTTATAGGCGTGTGATTTTTTTTCCAAAACCGAGAACAAATTTTTAAAAAAACGAACGCGCGACTGAAAAACACGTCCAATCACGGGCAAGGTTACTTCGATTTTTCCATTAACATTATTTGTGAATGAATTTGAAATACTTTCAAGGATTTTAATTTGTCAGTTTAATAGTCAATCAATTTTAGTTTTAGAGACGTTCGGCAAAATGGTTAGCTAGAAGTTTAAAAAAATTCTCAAATCCATTTGAAACTTATTTGTCCAAAGGAAATTGTAACAAATAAAAAAACGTTGCCTGGTGCGGTTCAAAAATTATTCAAATGCGTGTGGATCCAGTGGTTCAAGAAAGTTATAATTTATTTAACTGTAAGAGCAAGTTCACTGGTGTTGGGAAAAAGTGGTAGAAATTTAGACATTTTGAAAATTTTACCGTGCAAAAATGTTTTCAAGATCTCTGGGCGTTGTATTTTTTATAGCACTGTTTCTATTTCAACCGTATGAGATAGAAATATTGCTATTTTTTCATCACAGCATGCGAAAATACAACACGTGTTGTAGAAAAACTTGAAGGCTACAGATCTTGGAAATGTTTTTGTATGGTCAAATTTTCAAAATGTGCAAAAAGTGACAAAATTTCTACCACTTTTTCCCAACACCAGTGAACTTGCTCTTAACGGAGTATAATACGTTCATACTGCTCTGCTTTTTCTAAGAAAATCTGTTTGCAGATAAACTCAATGGTATTCAGTCAAAGTAAGAATAACAGTTTGTTTTAGTTACAACAACCATTAAAATGTATAGGAAAGAATGAGGATACTTGATTCCTTAGCTATATCTTGAAACTGGAATGTCTCATATAGATCAAATGTTTAAGAAAAATTTGACAAATAGAACAAAATACAAAACTGTTATTTAAAACAAATAAAAATTAATTTTTTGAGTTATTGCACCTTGTTTGAAAAATCTAACAAAATGTGACTTGAAGATCTTTTTTTATCACTTGGAAATGTTTCCCACACGAAAAAATTATAATTTGAATATATATTCCAATACGTCAATCGTTAAAGAATAATATATGAACTTCTCAATGCCATATTTTAAAAGCAATAGTAAACTCTCACTTTTTTAAAGAAAAAGTTTTCAAAAAAACCTATATGTTATGGGTTATGGGTTATGGGTCGAGTCCTAAAAGATATATTTCTCTTCTGGGTGGATGTTGATCATTGCTAAGCACAAAATTGTCGATTTATATTGATTGACTTGTATTGACCCAATAATTTCTTGATGAAAAGGACTAAACAAAGAGCTTTTATCTTAAAATAAGAAAATTTTGTATTTAGGTATGCATTAAATATAAGGGAGCAGAAAAACTATTTAATTATCTCTGTCGGACACTTGAAAACTGTGGAATGAAATCTTTTATGGCCAATAAATTCAATGGAACCTTTCTCTATAGATTTTTCATGATTTTTGCTGAAGCTTAGGGCACCCTGATTAAAGGATCAATTCTTCTTTAATAATGCATCAAGTATCCTTCAACATTCAAAATACCACAATTTTTTCAACCCACAAAAACGCCTTTAGTTCATCTACGGGTTCATATATCGATCTAACTTTTATAGCATATAAACTAGAAATTAAAAGCTTTCAGACAATGCAAATACGCCGATCATCAAAATTTTTCCAATTTTTTTTTATGAAAATAAAAAAAAGGGATCAAGTATCGCCATTCTCCCCTACGATTAAAAATTTGCAACATCGTATACGGATGCCAAATTCATAACATGATCCCTTCGGGAATAATTTTCGAACTGCATTCGACATACAGTTAATTATGTAACACATTTGACTTTTTTCTGCCTTCGGTTGATTATCTCTCTGGAGCCACCACGTGAACACCGGAATTTTTCCGAACATTTTCAAATTTGAAAAATTTTGGAGCAGTATTAAACATTTAAAATGAATACAATATATTGTCAACATGATCTTTGTCAAACAACTCCCACCACAAAATCTGCCTTCGAAAAGCCAAAAAAAACATCAACAGGTTGAAGCATCTTTCTGGCTTAAAATTCCTGCTAGAGAACATTCATTAATTTTACTCTTCTAATTACATTATATTCATAACATTCAACAGTTTTGCTAAAAATTCAAACTTAAATACTTTCATTATCTTGAAAAGCTTAATTTTTTATCTCAAATAGTGTCTGTATAAAAAAAATGACATGTTTGAATTTAGCACCCCAAAAAAATCAAAATCAACTTTTAAATTCATTACAATTCGGACAAAACAACTGTGTGATCAATTAGAAAAAAAATATTTTTAATTTAACAAATATAGATTTGAAGTAAATGTTTTCCAATTGTTGAACAAAGACAAAAAAAATCTTCAAAATTACAAATTCACTTACATATCAGATTCCAAAGTTCTAAAATTGAAAAAAAAAAAAGGATCATGAACATTTAAAAACTTTTCACATGAATTAGATATACTGAATGAAAACACTTTCATTTGTATTTAAATTGATATTCACAATGTATCAACTCTAGAGTTCTACTATGATTTTAAAATAACACTTCGTATGAATAGCGCTTCTAAATTTGAACAACCGATAAATAATTCACTCTTTGCAGTCAGGCAGTGGTGCCACAAATCATGAATAAATAACCCAGTGAGTCTGGAGAGGTAATTTCAATACGTGTTAAATTTCATTGCGATTGATGATAAGCTAAAATGTTGTAGGGAACGCTTACTGAATCGAATGAATGTCAATCTTATCAAATTGTTGCTCTTATCCAGAAAATTTTAAAGAATGTAACATGGAATGTGAGTTTCTATCAGCATACGTCTCCAGTCGAGAAACCAGAAGAAAAAAAACTCGCTCAACAGTTGAGAATAGTTTAACTCAGTGTAAAGCTCAACTATTCATTCATCGCATTCTACTGCACCAAAAGGCCCTCGGCGAGAATAAATAACCAATGAACATGAAAATCGCTGCTAATCGAGCGAGGAAGCAAGTTGAGCTCACTTCTGATAGAGGCGGCTCTGTTTCCCCACGATATTGAGACTTTTTGCCTTTCCCAGTGTTATTGGTCCATTATAAAAAAAAACTGGATTCTACCCGGAAAGAAAGCGAGGATCGAAAGAGGAAAGGCAGCAATGGCTGAAATTGAAATATAATTTCCGATGCGATGTGCGCTGGGACCCATTCACCAAGAGAAACTTTTCAATGGTGGCATTGTTCTGGGCGGCTGAATTTTTCCCCTTTCTTCCCATAGACGGTGTGGATGAAGCATCCGGTTCTTTGTTGCAACCTTGGCAGGAATTGCCCGGTTTATGGTTTGCGTTACTGCCCAGGCTGAATTCAACTTCATTTGTTGAATGAGTTTTGGTTCCACTTATTGATTCTCCTTCGTGATGTGACAAAAGTTGGTAAATCTACATCACACCTGTTAGAAACAAGGGAGCTTTTTCTTTAACTATAACGATGAAATTGTGGATGAGGCAAAAATTGCTCTTAAGTTATGTATTAAATTTAAAACTATACAATTCAAAAAGTCAAAAAGTCATGAAAATCCTCTTAGAGAAAACGTTTAAAATGAAATTTTAAACTCCTTTCTCTATATCATTCAAGCTCAATCAAATGGCTTAGTCACCAAAACCATGACATGATGTGGCTTTTTTTAGCTTTCCCTCGTCCCGGGACAAAGATGAACTTTTCAAATTTCGGATCAACAAGCAAACAGAGTAGGGGAGAACTGTACAAGACGCACCAGCGAGGTAAAATGGCCCATGCCTTTCTTTCTCAAAAATACAATAACCTTTAGCTCCGAATGGTGTTTTTCGTCATTTTCATTGTAGCAAATGAGATTTTTCATCATTTTTAAGATGAAAAGTTCACAAAAACGACTTTAATTCTAAGGAACAGAAGGATTACTGGATTCTGCCTAAAACTTGTTACTTTTTTGGTTAACATATAAGGTTTTATGGTAAACCAGTCTGCGCTGTCTCATCCAACTGCAGCTTTTCGTTATAACACTTGTATGCACTTTCGAATGACTATTAATATTTTATTATATTTCACTAACTTCCCACAATTTTTAACAAAAATCAATCATATCAAAATTGGGGCAGAACGCCCGCAAAACCACGTGTTTTAAGCTCAAATTTTGAATGCAGTTAACTTTTCAGAAAAACCAAATGTCGAAACAAAATGTTTTTCAGTTGATTTGCTGACTCCCAAATTACGATAAGCATGCATAATTATAACAAATTTCATCCTTGTTTGAGTTTAAAAGGTGCACCAATATTTGACTCGAAGAAGTTATCTGCCGCCATGTTTGCCACGATATCAGTCAAGAAATTGAATTCCGTTGCCTACCTGAAGGCGTTTTACCTATAAGGATATAAAAAAGTGAATTTTGAACAGCAAAATTTTCGTTAAATTAAGCAATAATAAATGATTTTTTGCCAAAGTATGGTTACTTTGCAAAAATACGATGAACATTTAATAAAAAATTTGATGTTTTAATTACTATATTCCGTATAATCATTGTTCCATTTCTCACCACCCAACCGGTATGGTGCGTTCTGTCCACTAGCTTTGGCGTTCTACCCCGCGGCTTGTTTTCTGGCTGTTTAAGATTTTCACATAAATATTACCAAAATCGTGTTTTTAACATATTATTTCTTTTTGATAAGATGTAAATGTGATCACTGAATCGTCGTGAACTTTCAATTTGGTTCATAGATGATGGGTATCGCTGTAAATAGCGATTATGCTTAACTGGTGCGTCTTGTACAGTTCTCCCCTACGACTTGAGCAAAAAGGAATGAGAAAGGATAGACCATAATGAAACTGAATGAGGAAAGGGGGGAGGGGGGCACACATAAAATCGTTGAATGGTTTTGGATAGTCTCATATGCTTCATGACCCTGCAGTTATGAATTTTCAAGTTGAGAGGCTTTCCATGCCTCGCTTTTGATTCCATGGCCGGCCAATTTTGTCGGAATGTTGTCTGCAGAGATCATCTTTGGGTAACATTCTGCCAAGTTGTTTTTGTAGCTTTCTTTTTTTTTCAAAAGAGAATCAAACTTCAGCTAGCGCCCTTTTGCATTTGTGAATGCTATACTATGCTTGGTTACAGGAAATCGTAAAAGATGCTATTACAATGCGATTTTGGTAAGGTTTTGCATTCGAGCTTGAATTTGAGAAAACCTTCCTATCTGTTCTCAGCTTATTCAATCTAGTTTAGGTTTAAAACAATTTCAGAATAATAAATCAGATGATTTACAACATAATGAGATCCACATGTTCGTCTATTAATCATTTTTGTTGTTCATGCCGGATAACCATTATTAAAAATTACACTCATCCTCACTAAGGCAAACCCGTATGTAAAGAGACATCACTGCCTAACATCATTATTCCATTTGGGTGGCAGAAAAACTTGACTTCTTCTTCGACGCAGAAAATCGTTCATGAATATTAATCAAAAACTTTTCCGGAGTACAATAAACTTTGAAATTAATGCATTAATTTGCTGGCTGACTTTGCGCTCGTTCCTTCCTGTGTATCATTCGCTCATTTTAATCGAAGCACCATCGCCACAACTCATCCGAAGACGTTATGCTGATTAAGGTTCACTTTTTGACATAAGCAAATGAATGTGCCTTCTTCTCTGAATGTGAAATTAAAGCAATTTCCCGGTTAAGATATTTAAAAAAAAATACGATTGTAATGGCTCTTGTAATCAGACCGCTAACTTCATTTTTAAACCTGGAAAAGAAATTGAAAACCGCAGAAAAAACCAATTGACCGTGCAAATGGAATTGTTCAACTTAACCACACCATTTTGCTGACATTCGCAATGGTATTGTATTATGGCGGAAAAAATCGGCCGCAAGTCACGAACGAGAAAAAAAATGGGAAACATATTCCATTTCATTAATTTTAGCTCGGCTCAGCCAACTTTTTCGTTCCTTCTTTCGTTTCGTACGAAACTTGGTATAAAGACGGCTTTTACTTGGGCAGTTTTATTTTTTAATCACATTTTAACCCAAAGCCCTTGATTAATTGATGGTGGTTTGGCATCGATGGAAAATTTACTCCCGGAATTTAAAATGAATATGGTAATAAAAAGTGTATTGTTTTTAAAAGCTTTTTATATCACCTGAATGTGTTTTAGTGCTTCAACTTTTATTTTTCAGTGTTACCATGTGATAGGAAAGCTGGAGTTTTCGTGACAAAAACTCTTGTTTGTTTCGTTACATCCCATTCTACAGGCTCAACCAACAGATTTTACTTTTATTTAAATCTCATGATGGTCTTATAATGTTTGGTTCTATTTCGCCAACTGGCATTCAAGTTAAAACTTATTTCAAGGCACACAAATAACAAATCGAATAAATTTTGAAGAAACTAAAAATTGAATAAAAAAAAGGATGCAATCGCCTTAGAGAACATTAATTAGAAATATTGGCGGAAGAAAACAGACCAATACTATGACTGAAAAAGTGTGCGCCGACTGATGGGAGATACCATCACGGTGTCTCTGCTTATGCTTATGATACATACACAGCCAGAACTTGTCAGCATCCCGGTGAGTAGTAAAAGTACATTTACTACCCATCTTTACTCGGCCGGGCCCACTGTGCAGTATTAGACGCAGAGACAACTGGAACACAGGGAGGAAGAAACGTGGACAACAGTACCATACGTTCCTGTGATTATGAATATACAATTAAAAATACCAACGTTGGGAGCACATATGCTAAAATTTGTGGTACTCCTTGACAATGGTCCTTGGAATTTCCTTCTTCTGTGGCTGGGAATGAGGTATTTCTGCATAAAACTTCAAAACTATAGCAAATGGATTGATTGACTTTGAATGAAATGTTTTATGGTTTAAATTCACTTCTAAATTTTCGCAAGTTTTGAATTTCTATGCGCCATCATTTCTGGTCAAAGACCTAGGTTATAGCGCCGTTACTCGCTCTTGAAAATAAAAATTTAAGAAAAGAGAATCCTAATTAGTAATAACAGCCACAAAACCTTTCAAAATTTTCTTTTAGAAAGATTTTGTGGTGAAAATTTAATATTTCAATTCATTATGACCAACTTACACGTTTTCAACCATTCACCCTGCCGATTAAATAGTTTACATATATGAATGGTTATCATAATTAAATAAATAAAATATAATTTTATAAAATACTACATATCTATGTTATGTAATCTACATTATGCAATCAGTCAAGATTTATTAAAACCAAAATAATTCAAAACAAGGACTTAGCTGCATGATTTATCCGAGCCATGAATACCGGAACTTCTGTTGTTCTTCTTCAAGGAATTTGCTGGAAATCGTAGCAATCATTGCAATTCTGCGAAGGTTCCTCACCATTGCAGAGAAGCGCCGTTTTCCCCGACGTTTTCACGAATATTCACCGTTAACCTGTGGCCTTAGGTTCGTGGAATTTAGGCTAACCATCAGGACTCAAACGTTCAACTTATGCCATATTCGTTTTCATCCTGGTGGTGCACCGGTAGTGCACCAAGTGCTGTCAAAGCGTTTTTTTATATGAAGATGACAGCAGTTGGTGCACAACCATCTTTCCACCAGATGAAAACGAATATGGCATTAGTGTACGGTTCTATTAATTCCTCCTCATATGCCAACAAACAAAATTTGCCAAATATGGTTTCCGCATGAGATTTTTTTTTTCGAAAAATACTTGACCGACATACATACTCATGTTAATACATCGACACTTCAAGCTTTCTCACTCGCGTTGATCACATTTTGTAGCTTATTATCTCCAGATTGATTGAAATACCTACTTATTATTAGAAACTAGTAAACCGAATTTATCAGAGGCCCTTTTTCAATCCCAGTTACAGTTCAGATCTTCACACAACAACTGATAAAAATAACACTTTCCACTTCAATACCTTGTTATCTTAGAGTTAAACAACGAATTTTTAACTAAAATACAATCACGATCACTTTACATTATTCAATTTGAAGAATTTTAATTTTGAAGCTCCAAAATAACGCGTGGAAAAATAAATTTCGAAGAATAACGAAGCAAAACGCGACCGTGACAAAAAACACAACCGCACTCGAGCAAGGCCAACTTAGTTCCGGGAGATACCATCACGGTGTCTCTGGAAGAAAACTTTATTTTTCGAAAATTATCATCGCTCATTTTTGCACCATTCGAAAGCAGGGACTTTCCCCTTTCCTATGAGCCCAAATTTGAAATAATCCACCGGGGGCCTAGAACATTTTATTTTTTTGAAGATTTTTTAACCTTTTTAACGGTTTTTTTCAAAGACAAAATCATACTAATCACTGTGGAAATGCTCGTCTTACCTTTAGGGTAAATCCAACATCATATGTTAAAAACATGATTATTAGGAAATTTCCCTGGCTACAGTTTTGTCGAGGACATCAAAGTGATACAGATTGGAAGAAAAGAGTTGGAATGTCACAAACAGAGTGATTATTATTTCATTTGAAAAATCTAATAAAACTTCTCACCACTGATTGTACTATGACCAGAAAAATTATTCTACGTGCGTAGTTATTGATTGTAGAGTGTATAAATGCTCAAAACATTTCATATACAAAAAAAAATCAATCTTTTATATGAAATTGATCAGGATTATCTGAAGTTCAAAGCATATGAAGGGTTTTATTCTGGAAAAAATGTCTCCCGCCTCTCTTGAAAATTTAGTTATTTACATATATTTTGAGCTAAGTTTGTTTGACTACTTTATGAACAAACATTTGGGATTAGGAAACGAGTTAGATTTACTTCTTACATTTAAGCCCAAATTTTAAATAATTAACCTGGATTTCAAAATCAAACATCTTTGTTGAAAATCTTTCATCCTGTTTGGTGATTTCTGAAGTTTTTCATACTTTTCACTTTGGATTGATTGTAAAACCTGAGACACGGGTATCACAAGCGAAATAAAGTGTCATATATAAAATTTAAAAAAAAAATCAACTCATTGTTTTTGTTTGTTTGCATAAATTGGTGTTTTTGGAGGCACTCATGTATGTAAAAATGTGGACGAATTTAAATCATTCAATTGCTGAAAAATCAGCAATCCAGATTGCTGGAAATCAGCTTTTTTTTTCAACCCAACCGGCCGTATTTTGTATCAAATTTATATTTCAATTCGAAATTAAATTGTGAATATTGGCTGTGCATATAATAAGCAATAAAAACAATTATTATTTTTCAATAAGGGATTTATTTATTTCGAGAAACACAATTTTTTACAATTTTCTAACATCGGCTCTGCCCCATGGGGTGGCAGCTTTGTGCCAAAGTGTTGATCATCCGCCACCTGTAAAAAAAAATTTGATTAGTATCTTTTATGGAATATCTACCTGTCCAATAAAAACTCACCCTTGACTTGATGCCTGGTTGCTAGAATATAGAGCAAAATCAAAATGATTATTTAATTCAACAAAAATTCGTAAAATAGAGTCTCACCTTGCTCCGGCGTACGAAAACAAACAGACTACAATTTGACAACTCGATTGCTGATTTTCCAGCAAACTAGATCAATTGCTAGAAAGTCCAGCAATTTGAAAACCGATAGCCGATTTTTCAGCAAAAATGACAAGACTTCAAACGAATGCTGAAAAATCCAGCAATTGGAAAACCGATTGCTGGTTTCCAGCAAAATTTTGGATTGCTGAACGTTTCCAGCATTTTTTTTTTGCTGGAAATCGAGTCAAAAATTTACTGTGTACAGTCATCAGAATTTTTGCGAACTTTTTATTTCGTTTTCTGAAAACTTTGCATTAGTTCAAATTGAATTCAATTTTTTTCAAATTTCCTAGATAAAATAAAAAAAACATGGATTTTTATCTGATACTATTGAACACTGCAAACATTTGTCTGTGGATTTTTGCATTTTTGGCTTTCCTCTAAAATGTTATTTTTTAACTTCTAAAACAAAATATAACATCGTATCATGAACAGTATTTAAAGCAGTGGCTTGAAATGTTTAAAATTCAAATCAAAAATTTATTCAAAATTTCAATACATTGGAAAAAAATACCTTAAACTTCACTTATCTCTTACTTAGGGATTTTTGAAAAATTAGACAAAAAAAAAGAATTTGATATTTGTTCCGGAATAAAAAAAAACCCCAAAAATGCTCATAACTTTAGATAACCCTGATCAATTTCATGTAAAAGATTGATTTTCTATTGTCAATAAACCGTTTTGAACATTTATACACTCTATAATCAATAACTAAGCTCGTAGAATAATGTTTGTGGTCATAGTACAATCAGTGATGAGAAGTTTTATTAGATTTTTCAAATGAAATAATAATCACTCTGTTTGTGACATTCCAACTCTTTTCTTCCAATTTGTATCACTTTGATGTCTTCTACAAAGTTGTAGCCAGGGAAATTTCCTAATAATCATGTTTTTAACATATGATGTTGGATTTACGCTAAAGGTAAGACGAGCATTTCCACAGTGATTAGTATGATTTTGTCTTTGAAAAACCGTTAAAAAGGTTAAAAAATCTTCAAAAAAATAAAATGTTCTAGACCCACCGCACAATGGGGAAAAAAGTGTACAAACCGCGAAGAAATTCAATATCTTTCGTGCTACATGACCCAAATCTATGAAAATATACTTTTCTTTTGTAAAAGTTTCCGGAGAATCGATTGGACATAGTTTCAAACGCCGCACAAGCTTACGAACGGAGATATAGTGCCTTTTTAACCCCTTATTCCCCTATATTTTGTAAACATTCCAGAAAAACACTGATTCGAACCAGAGAATTTTGAATGAAAACAAACCTATCGTGTGTAATTTTTTCTGAGGAATCGAATGAAGGCTGTTCTGGCCTCCGCACACTTCAGAAAATGGAGTTATGGCTGTTTTTACCCTCAATTCCCCTATATTTTTCAATTATTTCAGAAAAAAGCTTATTCGAACTTGAAAATTTTGAACCAAATGGGTTGTATTTTGTGTGATTTTTTCCGAGAAATCGAATGAATGCTGTTTGAGCCCCCGCACGCTTTGGAAAATGGAGTTATGGCTGTTTTACCCTAAATTCCCCTCAATTTTTCAAATTGTTAAGAAAAAGCATGTTCGGACTTGAAAATTTTGAATCTTTTGAGACGTATCTTGTGTAATTTTTTCCGAGGAATCCAATAAAGGCTGTTTGAGCCACCGCACGCTTCGGAAAATGAAGTTATGGCTGTTTTTACCCTCAATTCCCCTACATTTTTCAATAATTTAAGAAAAAAGCATGTTCGGACTTGAAAAATTTGAACCAAATGGAATGAATCCTATGTGATTTTTTCCGAGGAATCCAACGAAGCCTATTTGAGCCACCGCACGGATTAGGAACAGGAGTTATGGCTGTTTTACCCGCAATTGCCCAACATTTTTGAAAGAGCTTAGAAAAAGCATGTTGAGACCAGATAATTATGAACCAAGAGTAAAGTATTTTGTGGAGTTTTTTCCGAGGAATCGAATGAAGGCTTTTTGAGCCGCCGCACGCTTCGGAAAATGTCGTTATGGCTGTTTTACCTTCAATTCCCCTAAATTTTCAAATTGTTAAGAAAACGCATGTTCGGACTTGAAAATTTTGAATCTTTTGGGACGTATCTTGTGTGATTTTTTCCGAGGAATCCAATGGAGCTTGTTTGAGCAACCGCATGCTTTGGAAAATGGAGTTTTGGCTGTTTTTACCCTCAATTCCCCTACAGTTTTCAATGATTTCAGAAAAAATCATGTTCGGACTTTAAAATTTTGAACCAAATGGGTTGTATCTTATGTAGTTTTTTCCAAGGAATCCAACGAAGCCTAATTGAGCCACCGCACGGATTGAAAACAGAAGTTATGGCTGTTTTACCCTCAATTTCCCTACATTTTTCAAATAGCTCAGAAAAAGCATGTTCGGACTTGAAAATTTTGAACCAAATGGAACGTATCATGTGTGATTTTTTTCGGGGAATGCAACGAAGCCTATTTGACACACCGCACACATCGGAAACAGGAGTTATGGCTGTTTTACCTTCAATTCCCTTTCATTTTTTCAAAAAGTTCAGAAAAACCATGATCGGACTTGAAAATTTTGAGCTAAACGAGACTTACCTTATGCAATTTTTTCCAAGGAATCCAATGGGGCCTGTTTGAGCCACCGCACGCTTTGAAATAGTGAGTTATGGGTGTTTTTACCCTCGATTCTCCTATATTTTTCAATAATTTCAGAAAAATGTAGGGAAATTGAGGGTAAAACAGCCATAACTTCTGTTTCCAATCCGTGCGGTGGCTCAAATAGGCTTCGTTGGATTCCTTGGAAAAAACTACATAAAATACAACCCATTTGGTTCAAAATTTTAAAGTCCGAACATGATTTTTTCTTAAACCATTGAAAACTGTAGGGGAATTGAGTGCAGGCTTCCGAAAAGTACAGCTTTGCTATGACAGCCTTTTTCTTGCCAAACAAACTGTCTCGGTTTTCCTTGCCACTCGGTTCGCTGCTGTACCGTCGGTAACGAATCGTAATGCTTCGGCTACATCGCACACGTGCGAGAACCCAGGCTGTATCTGAACAATCTGCTCAAAGCATGCGTTGCCGAAAGTGTTGTGCTATAAGCTGTAGCGAACCCAACCGACAGTTCGGTTTTCATCCCCCCATCCTCCTGTTTCGAAAATAATTTCATCCTAACTGTCGGCTGCAGGGCGTGACAGTTTTTGCAGGACTGTCACGGGTGACTGTAGTGCCCATTCCGTACCCATGCCCGATCGTATGCGCTGCTGCTCGGTTCGAATAGCCATCTATTCGCACCGAGCAGCAGCATACGATCGGCGCGCAACGCGATGTATGGTGCCGGTGCAGGTTAGGCGAGAAGGGAAGGGGAGGGTGATTGGGGTGATCACCACCCGCAGTAGCAAGCAAGCAAAAGGAAAATTCATATGTTCGTTCGAAATTAACTCGGCCCGAGCGAATCTCGGCTACAGTCGGACGGTGTAAGTAGTACTGTCATGCGAAATTCAACGCATTGAAAACTGTCACGAAGATATTCCCAAAACTGTCACGAAGCTTAAAAAATTTTCATACCCACGAACAAACTCTCGCATGGAGTAAAACGAGGCCTCGCTGAACATCGCTCGACCGCTCCTTTTAAAACTGTCGGGGAAGAAATATTCGGGAAGCTTTCACCGAGGTGCATGTGCGACTTTCGCAAGAATACTGTCGTTCGCCAGTACTTTTCGGAAGCCTGATTGAGTGTAAAAACAGCCAAAACTCCATTTTCCAAAGCATGCGGTTGCTCAAACAAGCTCCATTGGATTCTTCGGAAAAAATCACACAAGATACGTCTCAAAAGATTCAAAATTTTCAAGTCCGAACATGCGTTTTCTTAACAATTTGAAAATGTAGGGGAATTGAAGGTAAAACAGCCATAACTTCATTTTCCGAAGCGTGCGGCGGCTCAAACAGCCTTCATTCGATTCATCGGAAAAAACTCCACAAAATACTTTACTTTTGGTTCAAAATTATCTGGTCTCAACATGCTTTTCCTGAGCTATTTCAAAAATGTTGGGCAATTGAGGGTAAAACAGGCCATAACTCCTGTTCCTAATCCGTGCGGTGGCTCAAATAGGCTTCGTTGGATTCCTCGGAAAAAATCACATAGGATTCATTCCATTTGGTTCAAATTTTTCAAGTCCGAACATGCTTTTTTCTTAAATTATTGAAAAATGAAAGGGAATTGAGGGTAAAAACAGCCATAACTTCATTTTCCGAAGCGTGCGGTGGCTCAAACAGCCTTTATTGGATTCCTCGGAAAAAATTACACAAGATACGTCTCAAAAGATTCAAAATTTTCAAGTCCGAACATGCTTTTTCTTAACAATTTGAAAAATTGAGGGGAATTTAGGGTAAAACAGCCATAACTCCATTTTCCAAAGCGTGCGGGGGCTCAAACGGCATTCATTCGATTTCTCGGAAAAAATCACACAAAATACAACCCATTTGGTTCAAAATTTTCAAGTTCGAATAAGCTTTTTTCTGAAATAATTGAAAAATATAGGGGAATTGAGGGTAAAAACAGCCATAACTCCATTTTCTGCAGTGTGCGGAGGCCAGAACAGCCTTCATTCGATTCCTCAGAAAAAATTACATACGATAGGTCTGTTTTCATTCAAAATTCTCTGGTTCGAATCAGTGTTTTTCTGGAATGTTTACAAAATATAGGGGAATAAGGGGTTAAAAAGGCACTATATCTCCGTTCTTAAGCTTGTGCGGTATTTGAAACTATGTCCAATCGATTCTCCGGAAATTCTTACAAAAGAAAAGTATATTTTCATAGATTTGGGTCATGTAGCACGAAAGATATTGAATTTCTTCGCGGTTTGTACACTTTTTTCCCCATTGTGCACCGGTGGATTATTTCAAATTTGGACTCAAATGAGAGGGGGGAGTCCCTGCACTCGAATGGTGCAAAAATTAGCGATGCTAATTTTCGATAAATAAAATCGTTCCACCAGAGACACCGGGACCATGCGTAAAGTAGGAACCCGAGCAGACTTTGATGCTTGAATAGATAGCCAAATGCTACCAAAATAAGCTATCGACACCAAAACGGTAACATTTGTTGGTGTTAATTTTCAGGCGATAGAGACAAGGCATCATTAAGGTATGTAAATTTTTTTTTGTATTGCAAAGTGATACTAAAATAAGGTGTGAATATCAAAATTGTATAGCATCAAAAAGATTTTTACAGGATGCCTATACTGGACCTTAACTGAAAATAATTCAAATGTATGTGAGATCTGGAGTGAATTTTGGCCATATGTAAATTCATGTGAATTCTAAGCGACCGTTAAGTGAAAATTCACTTAAGTGACCGGTTCAGTGAATTTCAAGTGAGCGGCGAAATGAATTTTAAATGATTACCAAGGTCATTAATATCTTTGCGTTATAGTAGTTCTTGGTGAAATTTCGGAATATAAATCACAAATAAACTTTGTTTACTCAAAACAATTATTTATTAGAAATAGAAATGTAAATTAAAAAACATCATGATCTTTTCATTTTTTGGGTTCAAATTAAAGTGTTAGCTTAAAAAACCTTTAAACAAACATTTCAATATCAAATGTTACGTTTAAGAAGACTACTACGACGTGTAATCCGATTTTTTGTCGAGTTCTGGAAAAAATATTGTTCACAATCATACGAAATACTCTAATAATGCACATACCAACTAAAACACAACACTGTTTCTCTTCCAAACCACTATAAAACAATCAATCCCGACATAGTTTACATTCGCTATGTAAAAATTCACTTGAATTTAAAATGACGGGCAAGTGAAATTGGCTTGAGTGACCGGTCAAGTGAATTTCAAGTGAGCATCGAAAACATTCAGTGCCGGTCACTTAAAACTCAAGGGATGAGTAAGTGAATATTGACTCGGTCACTTGAATGAAACTTAAGTAAGAGGCAAGTGAAATGTACAAGAAGCACTTGAAATGAAGAAAACCACTGAGTTTTCACTTTTAGGTGAATCTTCTAGTGTTTTAAAGAGTGATTTTGGGTTCAGTGTAAGTAAGTATTAACCAAGGTAATTGAAACTAGATTCTCTGACTTGCGTGTGCTAAAATGAAAAGGCAAGCATAGGTCTCAACTGTTCTGTGGACTGAAAGTAAACAAACGCAATGAAGCAATCAACATGGCTGATTCTGAAATGTGAGAAATCGTATCAGCATCTTTTTAACACCCTTGGGTATTAACAAGGCTCATTGACTTTTATTAAATATTTAGCAGGGCCAGATTAAGCCGTAGGGGATCCAGGTCAATTTTCCTGGGGGGGGGGGGGGGGGGGGGGGGGCAAACTTAAAACTGCAGATCGTTTATTCTAACTCCTGATTAAATATTTACTTATGTTTCAGTTGAAAAAGTCGTAGTCAAAATTATAACCAAAACTTTCCTTTTGAAATATACTTGTGAACCACAAACATACGTATGGTATATACCGTAGGTCGGCAACCTGCGGCTCGCGAGCCGCATGCGGCTCTTTTGATGTAAAGCTGCGGCTCTTTAGTTAACTGCGCTAACATTAAATATATTTTTCAATAAAATATTTATAAAATCGTGCTAAAGTGATAATTAAGTCTTAAGACCTGGCACACGGATTTTCATAGGTCTTGAAAAGAATATAAAAATTGCATCCGCTGTAGGAACAAGCGAAAAGGACCAAATGACAAAAAAGCATTTTATAAGCCTTATTTTACAGTTTTTTTTTGCATTTTACTATTTTTGAAGCATCGATTAGTTTACCATTTACTGCAAATGCAAAGAATAACTATTGTTTTAAAGCAATAAAATAAAATTATCATCAGATTATTTATTTCAAAAACGTTTATTTATTTTTTAATCAACGAAACAAACACACGAAAACCAAAGTTTATCATTAACAAAAAATAGTCTTGGACAGACTCTTTTTAGTTATCAAACAACGTAACCCTCATAAAATTTTATATTTTAAGCACTAATAATTACTTTTTTGCCATCTTTGAGAATTTATCAGTTTAAATTTCCAGAATTTTATTAGAATTAATCAACCTTTTCGATTCAATCATCGATGGAAAAAATATAAAATGTAAAAGTGAAAGTAAAATAGAAAATGTTTCCTTTTATTCTTGCAAATCTAAATTCAAAATTTGAGTTCGAAATTTAACTATCTAAAAACAAGCGATTTGAAAATAATCGAATCAATACACCGAGAGAGGATTAAAGTCTGTCAAAATCTTAAACTAGATACAGAATCCAAAATATTAATCTGGAATCCAAAATATAATCTGGAATGAATTTAATATCATTTAAAATTTAATATAAAGAACTGAGTTTCAATTAACATTTTGAAAATTTGTTGCAAAATTTGAACCAGAACTGATGTTAAAGTTCTATGTCTAGTTTGTTACTTGAATAACCTTACTCTTATTTACTTACTTAATGATCCCGCGCCGATCCTCCGGATGCAATAACCTTACTCAATCATCAAAATTTGATTGAGAATTAAAAATTGAGTGTAGAGGTAAAAACCTCGCTTGCTTTTCTTGAACCCTCATTGGGGAGGATTAAACCCCCAAAACGCCCCTCGTTCCTACTGCCATGCTCCATTAGCATTCCAGTTTGCCGTTTTACCCGGGGCTTGCCCAGACTTTCAAAGAAAAAAATGGAGATGCCAGGTCCGGTCTGGTTGCCCGTATATCAAGGCACAAAGGCCTGGTTTTTCCAGGATCATTCACAATTTTTACTAAATTCCAAATTTTCGACTAATTTTAGCGTAATAAACTTGCATGCAATTTTTGAAATTTTTAAATAAGATTTGAACGCCTCTGATGTATCTTGGTAAAAATCATTTTTCGTGTTTTTATTTTTTCAGCTTTTTTCTTGCCTTTTTTTTTAAAAAAATACGTAGATTTGCTAGGATATTAAGCGGGTTTTGAGTTTTAAATTTAGAAACCCAATATCCGGATGCCAATGCTCGGAGCCTGTATAATAAATACCGGGTTAAAAAAAGTGAATAGATACATGAAATTTAAATACAAAATTCCAAAACTAAGATTTGAGAATTACAAATTGAAGTTTGACAGCTTTTCAAACTCGAATCAGCACTGAGAATGAATAATAATTACAATTAGGAAAATCTATATGAAAATTTCATCACAGTTTCAATATTTGTTTTGAATAACTAAATTGACATTTTCGTCCCAAAGCAGTTTTTTGTAATTTAATTGTGTGTATTTAAAAAATGTAAACTTTTGAGTCATTAAATATATTTAAAATTTCAAGTGTGATGCGTGCATCCAATATTTACAAAAAGCACACCAATTTTGAACGAGTTTTCAGAAACGGAAATTTTTTTTTTCATTTTCGATTAAGAGTTCACTGTTGATTTATTTTTATTAATTTTTGTTTTGAAACTTTATAAATATCCTTGAACTGATTTTTGCCAATTTAAATGTACTATTACTTTATTATTTGTCACGGTTTTTTGATAAAGGTTACATAATTTCATTATTACAGATTTATACTGGTCAAACCAAATTCCGAAGACACGTTCGCTTGATGTCATGAATTTTTGAAATTCTACCAGTTGTCAGGAGCACACTTTTTGAAGATTAAAAAAGTTTTAGTTGAATTTTACCTCAAAGTTCTACATTTTAGAAAGAATTTACTTAATCTGCAGAATGTCTTAAAAAAGCTTGACAATAAGTAAAAGAAAATCTCTATTCTTTGTTATTTTAAAAGCTTTTCTTTGGCGAAGAAATTATAAATATTCTGCTTTAAAAAATATGTTCAAATCTTTCGCATCAAAATCATGGAAAGTATTCATTTAAGCTTTATATGCACTTAAAACTTTCTTGACTCGTTTCTGACAACGTATTAAAATTGATATACAATCAAACCATGTTAGAAGAGTTGACAATCCAGAAGAGAATCCATGTTCTTAAAGGTAGTCAGAAAAAGATTGAAAAGAAATATCCAAGAGTTAGAAAAAAAATACTTCAATGAATTTGAAGTTATTTTCGTAAAATAATTGTTCATTGATCATTCACATATTTTGATTTTTTTTAACTAAAAAAAAAACAATAAATCCTTAATGCGGCTCTTTCAAACTCTGAAATTTTGAAAATTAGAGGTTTTTGGCTCTTCCGACTCAAAAGGTTGCCGACCACTGGTATATACCATTCGAACTCAAGTGTGTACTCGAATAAAAAATAATAAGAATTTGGATTGTTGATAAATTGCAGTTTAAAAACTTTGAATTTATTTCATAATAGTGAAAAAATATATTCTTTTCGAAATCAAAGATTTGTGATAAGTGCCTCCTAAAAATTAAGATTTGTAAATAATTGTTGCTCTGTCGAAAGTTTGAAGGTATGAAACGTTACTTTATCATTTTACCGTTTGCTTAACCCATATGAGATATTCAGAACCGAAGGGGTGAAAGTGAAAAATTGGTCAATTTTAAGGGTGTAATCTATAACGATTTTTCATGATTCATACTATATCTGGTTAAATTTTCAGATTTATAAAAAAATTTCCTAATACTTTTCCGATCGAACGAAAGTTATAACTTTCTGAAACATGTATGAAAAACTCTTAAAAAGAAAACTTTGAAGCGCGTTTTCTCAAAAACAGCTGTTATGCACGTATAACTCTGTGGCTCTAAGGTAAACTTCCCAGATTTTTCCGGATATTTAAAATCAAATTTTGGAAATTTTGAGTTCAGCCCGGTTGCCCGGAATTCATTTAAAAAAGGCCGAATTTTGTCCAGATTTATTCACTTTATTTGCCAAATCATACCAAAAGCAAATCACTTTGTATATTTTTTTATTGTTTTGCGCCCAAAGCCAAATTTTTGGAGCAACTTTTATTAAAATAATCATGAAGGGTGTTTCGGAAGCCTAAATTACGATTTAAAATCTGCAGATGAGGTTTGAGGGAAAAAAGTTTTGCCCTGCTATTGTCCGGATTTTTGTTCGACTATTTTAAAATCAAATGCCCGGATATTGCCAGATTTTCAGATTTAAAAAACGGGATTTGCTCGGTCCAGATTATCTTATGAAAATTGGTGTATGTTTCTTCAGCAAGTTATGGAGGCTGAGAAAAATTATATACAAAATATAAGTTATACCATCGGGTCGTCGGGGTTATACGGTTATGCCATCGGGAGCAAAACTTGTAATTTTTTCTCCTCGGGGGCCCCCCTTAAGCCGGGAACCCCGGAACAATTGCCCCATAGCCCTCCTCCCCCCCCCCCCCCTCTTCATCCGGCTTTGTTTAATAGCAAAATAATATCAACCAACAATAGCTTATTTTGACAGGAAGCTAATGAAGAATTTAGTCAAAGAGTAAAAGCAGGCAGAAGTATCCAAAATTTTATGAAATTCAAAGCACCCATATGAGGCCCATATGAGGCCCTTGGAGCCAAAAGGGTAAAAGTACATAAAAGCTTATTTCGAGAAAACACGCTTTAAAGTTCTTGTGTTTGGTCATTTTCCATATTTCTTCGAAAATTTGTATATTTCTTTCGAATGTAAAGGTTTGTAAATAAAATTCTCAAAATCTGAAAAAATCAGCAAATAGATATAGTTTGAAATATGAAAAATTGTTTGGCATCATTAACACACAATAGACCATTTTGTCACTTATACCCCTTTGGCTCTGAGTGTCTCATATGAGATACCCAACATATTCTGGTAAAGAATTTTATCAATAGCATAATTAGACACCAAAGTGGTCAACTTTATTTTCTATAATATAACGATTTTTCAAACGTTTTCAAGCAATCTGAATCTGAAATAAATAATCTCTTTTAAACAGAGTCATTTTTTAACAGATATATTTTAAAAAAAAAATGGCAATACAACAAAAATCGCATCGCTTTGCTTTCAAAGTTAATTTTAAAATGGTAATAAAATAAGGTATAATTAAAAGTTGCAGTGAAACCAACATTTGGCATGGTATCCACATATGAAAATTGAGACCTCAATTTTGGCATTGTACCAAATTTCACTTTCAAGGCATGACAGCAAAATTAGGTATTATTTCTATATCATAGTCTGCCCTTGGAACCAAACGGGTATAAGTGAATAAAAGCACATTTCGAGAAAACATGCTTAAAAGTTTATGTGTTTGGCACTTTTTCTTATATTTTTCGAAAATTAGTATTTTGTAAACATGGGGGGAATAGGGATACTTAATCCATTGATCCCGTAGGTGATTTAGAAGACTTTTGTAGAGCGAAAAAAATTATAATTTAATTAGAGTTACTGGAGACTCTATTCGTTATCCAGAGTACCATGACCATCATATAAAATCAAGCAAAATCGATAGATAATTAGTACTGACCATATGACATTGTTCTGACCATATTGCTTATATCAGAGTTGATAAGTCTTGGAAAATGAGAATTCCAAAAGTTTGCTCGAAATCCCTCAGATACACGCATTCATAACTGTCTCATGTCTGAATGGTCAAATAAATTATTCTCAATTCTTTAACTGTAATGAATTGAAACAACTCAACGTTATTGCTCAACACCTCAACGTTATGAACTCGTTTACGTTTTGAAACCCATAAGCATCCGCAAACAAGCTTGTCAGTGGTATCAAATTATTACCAACAACTCACTTACAGTTGATTATGTCCCATTTTGTCATCCCATCCTACAGAAAACACAGAAAAAACTACCCTAAGAAAAAAACGAAATGGTGAAAAATTCAACGCACCTGACGCCAAAACACAGATTACATCAAAATTGTATACCTACTAGTACCTTCTTCGACTTTTTCCCGACGACAACTTGGTAAGAAAGATTTGAAGAAAGATGCCAACACATGGCTTTTCCTACCACCATCCTGAGGAGATTTGTTCAAGGTAGGTATCATCTTCATCATCACCACACCATCAGGTTGATGCCCAGACAACTTCTTCGGAATAAAGTTCCTGAGAAGCTTTTCGAGAAGAAGAACAACCTGAGGGTACGATATGATGATGATGATGATGAACAGCTTATCTATCGCCATCGCCGATGATGGAAAGCTGCCATAATGTCTGGGACAGAAATTCATACTCAATAGGATGTTTGATTTGGGCTTCCGTTTTCCTATCTATTTTACTATCTATATGGGAATTGGAATGGTAGGTTTTTTCGACGTGCAATTTCTTCATCTTGGTACAATTGGCTTGTAGGTATTACCTAGTCATAAATTCACAAAACGTTTGCTAGCGCATGCATAACGTAAGTGAGCGCTCTTATTTGACATTCTGTCAGTGAACTTGCAATTTTGCTGGTGCACTCAGAATTACGAAGGATATTTTTTTATCGAACTCCAGGTGTGTACTTGAATTTGTGAATAGATCTTTTTCATTCTAAGGCAATATCAACTTACTCCTGACCTTCGGAATTTTTCGATTCGCTAGCAAAAACATTAATTTGCAATCTGTTTTTCTGTTGATCAGTTGTTCGTCATCAAAAACTTATCATAATTTCACTTAATAAATTTTCATTAACTTATTTCTTTAGAGCAGTCGTCAAAATTCTCACACATCGAAATAATAATGGAAGGAATGCAAAAAAATAAACATAAACATCACTTTTGTAATATTGAAGATGTTCAAAAAGCCCATTTTCAGACAAAAAATTTCAACGAACATCATAAGGGTGACAATGAATAAATGGAGAAAATCTCACAATCGCATTTCAAAGTCCGACCATATACATTTTGTTGATTGGCCCAAAAACAGACCTGTGAAAAATTTCAGCTCAATCCAACTTAATTTAGGGTTGCCTCAATGTAATTTTATAGTTTTTGTAAGATTTGTCATTTTAGTCATTTTTTGTCATTTTAGTCATTTTTTGTCATTTTTGTCATTTTTGTCATTTTTGTCATTTTTGTCATTTTTGCCATTTTCGTCATTTTTGTCATTTTTGTCATTTTTGTCATTTTTGTCATTTTTGTCATTTTTGTCATTTTTGTCATTTTTGTCATTTTTGTCATTTTTGTCATTTTTGTCATTTTTGTCATTTTTGTCATTTTTGTCATTTTTGTCATTTCTGTCATTTTTGTCATTTTTGTCATTTTTGTCATTTTTGTCATTTTTGTCATTTTTGTCATTTTTGTCATTTTTGTCATTTTTGTCATTTTTGTCATTTTTTTCATTTTTGTCATTTTTGTCATTTTTGTCATTTTTGTCATTTTTGTCATTTTTGTCATTTTTGTCATTTTTGTCATTTTTGTCATTTTTGTCATTTTTGTCATTTTTGTCATTTTTGTCATTTTTGTCATTTTTGTCATTTTTGTCATTTTTGTCATTTTTGTCATTTTTGTCATTTTTGTCATTTTTGTCATTTTTGTCATTTTTGTCATTTTTGTCATTTTTGTCATTTTTGTCATTTTTGTCATTTTTGTCATTTTTGTCATTTTTGTCATTTTTGTCATTTTTGTCATTTTTGTCATTTTTGTCATTTTTGTCATTTTTGTCATTTTTGTCATTTTTGTCATTTTTGTCATTTTTGTCATTTTTGTCATTTTTGTCATTTTTGTCATTTTTGTCATTTTTGTCATTTTTGTCATTTTTGTCATTTTTGTCATTTTTGTCATTTTTGTCATTTTTGTCATTTTTGTCATTTTTGTCATTTTTGTCATTTTTGTCATTTTTGTCATTTTTGTCATTTTTGTCATTTTTGTCATTTTTGTCATTTTTGTCATTTTTGTCATTTTTGTCATTTTTGTCATTTTTGTCATTTTTGTCATTTTTGTCATTTTTGTCATTTTTGTCATTTTTGTCATTTTTGTCATTTTTGTCATTTTTGTCATTTTTGTCATTTTTGTCATTTTTGTCATTTTTGTCATTTTTGTCATTTTTGTCATTTTTGTCATTTTTGTCATTTTTGTCATTTTGTCATTTTTGTCATTTTTGTCATTTTTGTCATTTTTGTCATTTTTGTCATTTTTGTCATTTTTGTCATTTTTGTCATTTTTGTCATTTTTGTCATTTTTGTCATTTTTGTCATTTTTGTCATTTTTGTCATTTTTGTCATTTTTGTCATTTTTGTCATTTTTGTCATTTTTGTCATTTTTGTCATTTTTGTCATTTTTGTCATTTTTGTCATTTTTGTCATTTTTGTCATTTTTGTCATTTTTGTCATTTTTGTCATTTTTGTCATTTTTGTCATTTTTGTCATTTTTGTCATTTTTGTCATTTTTGTCATTTTTGTCATTTTTGTCATTTTTGTCATTTTTGTCATTTTTGTCATTTTTGCCATTTTTGTCATTTTTGTCATTTTTGTCATTTTTGTCATTTTTGTCTTTTTTGTCATTTTTGTCATTTTTGTCATTTTTGTCATTTTTGTCATTTTTGTCATTTTTGTCTTTTTTGTCATTTTTGTCATTTTTGTCATTTTTGTCGTTTTTGTCATTTTTGTGATTGTTGTCATTTTTTTTTTATTTTGATTTTTTGTTTATTATAATATTGGAACTTCTTTGTTAAATCGGGCCTAGAGAAAAGGAAATCGAACCAAAAACTAATTAATTTTGATTCGTAATTCCAATGCTTTAATTTTCTAGCTAAATAATTCCTATAAATTCATTACTGTTGAGTGATTGAATTTGTTGTGTATGATTTCGTTGAATATTGTCCTCTTGTAGTGAATTCGATTTACTATAATTTTTTAACAAAAATGTTTATCGCCATTTTAGTGGAATTGCTTCAAAATGGTAATTGGCACCATTCTCCAGTGAAAGACATATTGCAGTGAATTTTAAAGTCATTGAAATTGAGGGATAAGAATTGACATGGATTAGAGTTTCGAGAAAACTCATTCAAAAGTTGTCTAAGTGCTCAGTTTTTCATATATTTTTCGAATTCGAGCAGCTTGAATAAAACGAAAATGTGTTTTAAAATATTATTTAAAAAATGATTTCTGCACCAGATGTAAAAATCGATTGGTATACTTAACTCAAAATTGATGATTTGGGACTTACATCGCTCTAATCCTGAGGGCTTGAGTTGAATTTTTCAATGCCAAATTAAAAGTTACCTATGAAGTTCATATCCCTCATCATTGGAATACCTCAATATTTGAGGTAATTTTTCCATGTTGAAAACATAAGAAAATGACGAGAACAGATCTTCAAATGACATTTTGTATAATCGACTTGAACAGCCTTCTAACTCATTGTTTTTAAATATTTAAGCAAATTTCCTTCAATGGCGACCGTCAAAAATTCTTTGAGTAAGATTCAACGTTCCGATAAACAGCATCTTATCAAAAACCGGTTTGCGGTAATGTTGGGTCTTACTGAAAGAATTTTTGACGGTCGCCATTGAAGGAAAATATAAATATTACAAAGGGACAAAACTTCAATATTGCACATTGTTATTTTTGTATACATTTGAAAGGTACTGAGAGCCAGACTTTATAAATCCACTGCTAAATATATCTCGCGGTTTGTAATATATCTATCAAAACTGTTACAGAAAATTTACTTTTTCTTTTATCTGCTTATGTACCATGAGAAGTTTAAAAAAGTACGCAGGATAAATAACATTTCAAATTAAGTATATCTACCTCTACACGTATATAATTTTCACCCTTATCACGTTACTGTCTAGACAGCAGCTCTACCAGAAGCGAAATTGCTACTAAGGTGTTCTAACGGCACGCGTCGCAAATCGAATCATGTCACCGGCAGCCGTCTGTCTTCCAATTGATGGAATGCCATCCATCCGGTGCCGTATTATATGTATGTTGAATAGTCGGTATACTTATTTGCAAGCCTCCCGAGGGCGAAGAAAATGACGAGCCGGAACTCCCGTGAGCTGGAAAATGGCATTAAGATACGAGACGAAATGTGTGTATGTATAATACGGAGTGAAAATGACACCCAGCGTCATTTCGCTTTCCCCGGAGACGATCCATTCAATTTGGAAGGAACGCGTATCCGGTTTATCGAGAAACGGGGAATATGATGAGTGAGCTGTCATCTTTGTTAGCATCATCATCATCACCATCATCTCCGATATTATTTAGATTTTTGATAAAAGAGAAATTATTTGGTTTTATTTTCCTAAAATTTTCTATACATATACAAAAGTTGATCTGTTCTATTTTAGAAAATTTACATATGAACTCTATTACGTTCCTAACATTCTTAAAAAAAAATCATGGCTCAAGTTTTCCGTCAACAATTCAAATTTAAACTTTAGGAAACCCATCTGCGAACAACTTTTATCGAGCAGAACAAACGATGGCACAAACTTTATCTTTATTCAAGTTATTCCCTAAACTCACACGTATGTACATATATTCACAGTTGCTCATATACCCACATGAGCAAGCAGCCTACATACAGTGCATTCGTGTTGAAAAACCAAACTTAAACACCTGGAAGAGTTTTTGACAGTTTGGCTTGAGTAAATTTTGTTAGAATTGCTTCTCCGGAGCTCAATATTATGCTTGAGCTGGGGCTCATATTTTCACCGGCCATTATTAAATTTTCATCAGCAAAATGCATAAGCTAGAGTAGTGTGACTTAAATTGATAACTTGTTATCACTGAATTCTTACTCAGCCAGTTATCAATTTTTAAAATAAGGATTTAAAAAAGTTTCATGAATAAAACTTTTGGTCTACAATACCCTCAAGGAAGCTTTTGATAGACACAACCCAATGAACTTCATCCCATAGAGTGTGATAACTGACTGAGCATACTGTCCGATCAAGCAGATCCCATCGCGTGGCGGTGAGTCCATTAAACTCACAGTAGGATATCTGCAATCCAGTGCTTCCGAGCGTAAAGCATCAAGCATCTAGTAGCGTACCCATTCCAGCATTTAGACAGCTCAAATGGCACCTGCAACCTGTCTTTCGGTGACATTGGCCGTGGGAGGTTAGCCCTGAATCGATATTCTTCAAAAGGACCTCCTGCAGTTATATTGAGCGGTCCGCAATTCCGTACACTGGGTAAAAGTTTTCAAAATGGAGTTTGAAATAAAGAGCAGAACAAATCTAAGAAATTCTCAAAAAAAGTAAATAATTCTGCGTTTTACCAACTCTGTAAAATTAAAAAACAAAAAGTAAAACGAGTAACAAAGTTTTTGGACATCTATCGACAAAAATGACAAAAATGACAAAAATAACAAAAATGACAAAAATGACAAAAATGACAAAAATGACAAAAATGACAAAAATGACAAAAATGACAAAAATGACAAAAATGAAAAAATGAAAAAAATGACAAAAATGACAAAAATGACAAAAATGACAAAAATGACAAAACTGACAAATATGACAAAAATGACAAAAATGACAAAATTGACAAAAATAACAAAAATGACAAAAATGACAAAAATGACAAAAATGACAAAAATTACAAAAATGACAAAAATGACAAAAATGACAAAAATGACAAAAATGACAAAAATGACAAAAATGACAAAAATGACAAAAACGACAAAAATGACTAAAATGACTAAAATGACTAAAATGACTAAAATGACTAAAATGACTAAAATGACTAAAATGACTAAAATGACTAAAATGACTAAAATGACTGAAATCACTAAAATCACTAAAATCACTAAAATGTCAAAAATGTAAAAAATGGCAAAAATGACAAAAACGACAAAAATGACAAAAATGACAAAAATGACAAAAATGACAAAAATGACAAAAATGACAAAAATGACAAAAATGACAAAAATGACAAAAATGACAAAAATGACAAAAATGACAAAAATGACAAAAATGACAAAAATGACAAAAATGACAAAAATGACAAAAATGACAAAAATGACAAAAATGACAAAAATGACAAAAATGACAAAAATGACAAAAATGACAAAAATGACAAAAATGACAAAAATGACAAAAATGACAAAAATGACAAAAATGACAAAAATGACAAAAATAACAAAAATGACAAAAATGACAAAAATGACAAAAATGACAAAAATGACAAAAATGACAAAAATGACAAAAATGACAAAAATGACAAAAATGACAAAAATGACAAAAATGACAAAAATGACAAAAATGACAAAAATGACAAAAATGACAAAAATGACAAAAATGACAAAAATAACAAAAATGACAAAAATGACAAAAATGACAAAAATGACAGAAATGACAAAAATGACAAAAATGACAAAAATGACAAAAATGACAAAAATGACAAAAATGACAAAAATGACAAAAATGACAAAAATGACAAAAATGACAAAAATGACAAAAATGACAAAAATGACAAAAATGACAAAAATGACAAAAATGACAAAAATGACAAAAATGACAAAAAAAAACAAAAATGACAAAAATGACAAAAATGACAAAAATGACAAAAATGACAAAAATGACAAAAATGACAAAAATGACAAAAATGACAAAAATGACAAAAATGACAAACATGACAAAAATGACAAAAATGACAAAAATGACAAAAATGACAAAAATGACAAAAATGACAAAAATGACAAAAATGACAAAAATGACAAAAATGACAAAAATGACAAAAATGACAAAAATGACAAAAATGACAAAAATGACAAAAATGACAAAAATGACAAAAATGACAAAAATGACAAAAATGACAAAAATGACAAAAATGACAAAAATGACAAAAATGACAAAAATGACAAAAATGACAAAAATGACAAAAATGACAAAAATGACAAAAATGACAAAAATGACAAAAATGACAAAAATGACAAAAATGACAAAAATGACAAAAATGACAAAAATGACAAAAATGACAGAAATGACAAAAATGACAAAATTGACAAAAATGACAAAAATGACAAAAATGACAAAAATGACAAAAATGACAAAAATGACAAAAATGACAAAAACGACAAAAATGACTAAAATGACTAAAATGACTAAAATGACTAAAATGACTAAAATGACTAAAATGACTAAAATGACTGAAATGACTAAAATCACTAAAATCACTAAAATCACTAAAATGTCAAAAATGACAAAAATGGCAAAAATGACAAAAACGACAAAAATGACAAAAATAACAAAAATGACAAAAATGACAAAAATGACAAAAATGACAAAAATGACAAAAATGACAAAAATGACAAAAATGACAAAAATGACAAAAATGACAAAAATGACAAAAATGACAAAAATGACAAAAATGACAAAAATGACAAAAATGACAAAAATGACAAAAATGACAAAAATGACAAAAATGACAAAAATGACAAAAATGACAAAAATGACAAAAATGACAAAAATGACAAAAATGACAAAAATGACAAAAATGACAAAAATGACAAAAATGACAAAAATGACAAAAATGACAAAAATGACCAAAATGACAAAAATGACAAAAATGACAAAAATGACAAAAATGACAAAAATGACAAAAATGACAAAAATGACAAAAATGACAAAAATGACAAAAATGACAAAAATGACAAAAATGACAAAAATGACAAAAATGACAAAAATGACAAAAATGACAAAAATGACAAAAATGACAAAAATGACAAAAATGACAAAAATGACAAAAATGACAAAAATGACAAAAATGACAAAAATGACAAAAATGACAAAAATGACAAAAATGACAAAAATGACAAAAATGACAAAAATGACAAAAATGACAAAAATGACAAAAATGACAAAAATGACAAAAATGACAAAAATGACAAAAATGACAAAAATGACAAAAATGACAAAAATGACAAAAATGACAAAAATGACAAAAATGACAAAAATGAAAAAAATGACAAAAATGACAAAAATGACAAAAAAAAACAAAAATGACAAAAATGACAAAAATGACAAAAATAACAAAAATGACAAAAATGACAAAAATGACAAAAATTACAAAAATTAAAAATGACAAAAATTACAAAAATGACAAAAATTACAAAAATTACAAAAATTACAAAAATGACAAAAACGACAAAAATCACAAAATTACAAAAATTACAAAAATCACAAAAATCACAAAAATCACAAAAATCACAAAAATCACAAAAATCACAAAAATCACAAAAATCACAAAAATCACAAAAATCACAAAAATGACAAAAATGACAAAAATGACAAAAATCACAAAAATCACAAAAATCACAAAAATCACAAAAATCACAAAAATCACAAAAATCACAAAAATCACAAAAATGACAAAAATGACAAAAATGACAAAAATGACAAAAATGACAAAAATGACAAAAATGACAAAAATGACAAAAATGACAAAAATGACAAAAATGACAAAAATGACAAAAATGACAAAAATGACAAAAATGACAAAAATGACAAAAATGACAAAAATGACAAAAATGACAAAAATGACAAAAATGACAAAAATGACAAAAATGACAAAAATGACAAAAATGACAAAAATGACAAAAATGACAAAAATGACAAAAATGACAAAAATGACAAAAATGACAAAAATGACAAAAATGACAAAAATGACAAAAATGACAAAAATGACAAAAATGACAAAAATGACAAAAATGACAAAAATGACAAAAATGACAAAAATGACAAAAATGACAAAAATGACAAAAATGACAAAAATGACAAAAATGACAAAAATGATAAAAATGACAAAAATGACAAAAATGACAAAAATGACAAAAATGACAAAAATGACAAAAATGACAAAAATGACAAAAATGACAAAAATGACAAAAATGACAAAAATGACAAAAATGACAAAAATGACAAAAATGACAAAAATGACAAAAATGACAAAAATGACAAAAATGACAAAAATGACAAAAATGACAAAAATGACAAAAATGACAAAAATGACAAAAATGACAAAAATGACAAAAATGACAAAAATGACAAAAATGACAAAAATGACAAAAATGACAAAAATGACAAAAATGACAAAAATGACAAAAATGACAAAAATGACAAAAATGACAAAAAAGACAAAAATGACAAAAATAACAAAAATGACAAAAATGACAAAAATAACAAAAATGACAAAAATGACAAAAATGACAAAAATGACAAAAATGACAAAAATGACAAAAATGACAAAAATGACAAAAATGACAAAAATGACAAAAATGACAAAAATGACAAAAATGACAAAAATGACAAAAATGACAAAAATGACAAAAATGACAAAAATGACAAAAATGACAAAAATGACAAAAATGACAAAAATGACAAAAATGACAAAAATGACAAAAATGACAAAAATGACAAAAATGACAAAAATGACAAAAATGACAAAAATGACAAAAATGACAAAAATGACAAAAATGACAAAAATGACAAAAATGACAAAAATGACAAAAATGACAAAAATGACAAAAATGACAAAAATGACAAAAATGACAAAAATGACAAAAATGACAAAAATGACAAAAATGACAAAAATGACAAAAAATGACAAAAATGACAAAAATGACAAAAATGACAAAAATGACAAAAAATAACAAAAAATGACAAAAATGACAAAAATGACAAAAATGACAAAAATGACAAAAATGACAAAAATGACAAAAATGACAAAAATGACAAAAATGACAAAAATGACAAAAATGACAAAAATGACAAAAATGACAAAAATGACAAAAATGACAACAATGACAAAAATGACAAAAATGACAAAAATGACAAAAATGACAAAAATGACAAAAATGACAAAAATGACAAAAATGACAGAAATGACAAAAATGACAAAAATGACAAAAATGACAAAAATGACAAATATGACAAAAATTTTTGTCATTGACAAAAATTGCAAAAATGACAAAAATGACAAAATTTTTTGTCATTTTTGTCATTTTTTTCATTTTTGTCATTTTTGTCATTTTTGTCATTTTTGTCATTTTTGTCATTTTTGTCATTTTTGTCATTTTTGTCATTTTTGTCATTTTTGTCATTTGTCATTGTCATTTTTTGTCAATGACAAAAATTTTAATCATTGACAAAAATTGCAAAAATGACAAAAATGACAAAAAGTTTTGTCATTTTTGTCATTTTTGTCATTTTTGTCATTTTTGTCATTTTTGTCATTTTTGTCATTTTTGTCATTTTTGTCATTTTTGTCATTTTTGTCATTTTTGTCATTTTTGTCATTTTTGTCATTTTTGTCATTTTTGTCATTTTTGTCATTTTTGTCATTTTTGTCATTTTTGTCATTTTTGTCATTTTTGTCACTTTTGTCATTTTTGTCATTTTTGTCATTTTTGTCATTTTTGTCATTTTTGTCATTTTTGACATTTTTGTCATTTTTGCCATTTTTGTCATTTTTGTCATTTTTGTCATTTTTGTCATTTTTGTCATTTTTGTCATTTTTGTCATTTTTGTCATTTTTGTCATTTTTGTCATTTTTGTCATTTTTGTCATTTTTGTCATTTTTGTCATTTTTGTCATTTTTGTCATTTTTGTCATTTTTGTCATTTTTGTCATTTTTGTCATTTTTGTCATTTTTGTCATTTTTGTCATTTTTGTCATTTTTGTCATTTTTGTCATTTTTGTCATTTTTGTCATTTTTGTCATTTTTGTCATTTTTGTCATTTTTGTCATTTTTGTCATTTTTGTCATTTTTGTCATTTTTGTCATTTTTGTCATTTTTGTCATTTTTGTCATTTTTGTCATTTTTGTCATTTTTGTCATTTTTGTCATTTTTGTCATTTTTGTCATTTTTGTCATTTCTGTCATTTTTGTCATTTTTGTCATTTTTGTCATTTTTGTCATTTTTGTCATTTTTGTCATTTTTGTCATTTTTGTCATTTTTGTCATTTTTGTCATTTTTGTCATTTTTGTCATTTTTGTCATTTTTGTCATTTTTGTCATTTTTGTCATTTTTGTCATTTTTGTCATTTTTGTCATTTTTGTCATTTTTGTCATTTTTGTCATTTTTGTCATTTTTGACATTTTTGTCATTTTTGTCATTTTTGTCATTTTTGACATTTTTGTCATTTTTGTCATTTTTGTCATTTTTGTCATTTTTGTCATTTTTGTCATTTTTGTCATTTTTGTCATTTTTGTCATTTTTGTCATTTTTGTCATTTTTGTCATTTTTGTCATTTTTGTCATTTTTGTCATTTTTGTCATTTTTGTCATTTTTGTCATTTTTGTCATTTTTGTCATTTTTGTCATTTTTTTCATTTTTGTCATTTTTGTCATTTTTGTCATTTTTGTCATTTTTGTCATTTTTTTCATTTTTGTCATTTTTGTCATTTCTGTCATTTCTGTCATTTTTGTCATTTTTGCAATTTTTATCATTTTTGTCATTTTTGTCATTTTTGTCATATTTGTCATTCTTGACTTTTTTGTCATTTTTGTCATTTTTTGTCATTCTTGACATTTCGGTCATTTTTGTCTTTTATGTATTTTTTAAAAAAAAATTAAAATTTCTTATGTTATAGAGGTGTTGAAAGCGACAAAAAATTATGAAATTGGCAAAATTTGAAAAAATAAGGAACAGTAACAAAACTGACAAATTAGGCAAAAAGACAAAAAAAAGAAAAAACATAAATTATGAAATTTGTCTTTAGTGACAAAAATAATGCTTCTTAAAATCGTAGATTTGTTTTTCTTTGTCTTATGAATCATTTGAAAAAGTTTCGATAATCATTGCATGATTACCGGATTATTTAAAGGATGCTAAATTCTTATCATGAATATATTAGTTTAATGTAAAATGACACAAAGATGTAAGAACGACTAAAATTGAAACAAAAAAATTTATAGAGATATTGGCAACTCACTAAATGAAAGTATTCCAGAAAAAACGAAAAGGGCAAGAATCTCCGAACAAAAATTAAATTTTTATATATCCCTTCAATGAATACAATTTATCAAAAACGTCTTGGTTCGAAATAAATATTAAGAAATTCTTAGAAATAATTTCGTGAAATTTAAAAGGTTTTCTTTATCTTTGGACATAAATTCACGCTTTAACCTACATTGAAAGTACGAAACGCCGACACCGGCAGCAGAAAATATTTATCCGGTCGCAAGTACCGACCGAAGCACCCCCGCAGGAGTTCAAAGCGACACCTACACAATTTGCGCCCACCAACCGAGAACGTGGGAGTGAGCAGCGATACATTTGATTGGAATTAGGTGCTAGGTGTAGAGAAGGAGAAAAAAATATCCACAATGGAGCGGTACATTTTTAGAACTTGCTTTGGAGTGTTGAATGGTGGCTTCCCAGATGTTAAATGTGGACAGGCGATGTTAAATTGTCATTAATATTATCTAAAAGTAATTCTTCGAGTCCACTGAAGACGGTTGATGAAAATAAACCGAATATTTTCAGACTATAGGATTTTATAAAGGTATTTTTACGTCATTCAATTTGAAAGCTACAAAAGACAGAATAGTAAGATATTGCTGAAGTACTAGTAAGTACTAAAGAATTGCCTAAAAAGTTGAAAATTTCTCCAAATGACCTTAAAATTAAAGCTGGCACTACGCTACATTGCTTAAGCTTCAAATCTCGTGTCCCAGTACGTTAATAATTTAATATCCGTATTCTCAAGTCAAGTACCCGCACAACGTTCGCCTACGAATGATGCATCGTAAATCTCCCTTGGCGCACATCGTTTGCCTCATAGCATTATTGCTTTAATATTCCTCGACCACATTTTGCGCTTGATGCTCGTTGTCTATCTTGCTTGGCTCTTCCACTTCCACTTCCACTTCCGTTCAATTCACAAACAACCGTATTGAGTGGCTCTAGAGAGTCGTCCCTTGAATCTGAACTTGAACATACAACTGGCTCTGGAATACAGATGTTTTCCGCAATAGATATTTCTTTCTTCGGCATAACCCGGTTTTCCACTATACTGAATGACTACTCTGGTGCCCACCTGCAGCTTTAGTTAGTCGAAAGCAACAGTATAAGTCGTCGTAAGATGCAGATCCAAAAGCCAAACAGGATGATATCCTTGCAGCTTTATGCAGCATCTTTCCTTCCCGATGCTGCAGCAAGTTGAATTCCCACAAGAGTTAAGCCAGCTAAAGCAACTTTGCTCCATCGAGCTTACGCGAGTTTAAGAAAAATTGTTGAAATAACGGCTTGATCCTTCTCGTTATTTTTTCAATCTACTGCTGCTAGATGCATATCTTCAGAGCTGACCTTCCAAACGGGGTAAGGCATCAGGATTCGAATGTGCTCGTTCATCCATCGGACAGAAGATAAATTTCGTTTCTGTCAGTTAATCGGTGTTTGTGTTCCGGGAAGCAGGATTGACTCAATTCACATCAAACTTACATTTTTGCGTTGCATTAAAAATACAAACTCTAAGGAAGCTAAAATCAACGCTAAATTTTAATGATTCGACACACAATTTTGTTCATTAAAAGCAGGTAATGTTATCAATGCTGCCTTTTGTATTAGTATTTTTTTTATAAGACTGGACTATTCGACTCACAGTCGTTAGGTTATAAGACTGAATAGAGCGCTAGGCCGAATGGGCCTTACTGCCAATTGTTCGGCAAAAACGACACAATTTATCATAGTTCAATAAATTTTGTTTTTTTTTTGCATTGGCTCCTATTTCGTCAGAGTAAAAAAATGCTATTAAAATGATCTATAGGCAATCCAACGAAGAGTCTTTTTGTGCAAAAGACTACATTTCAGTAAATCATTCATACTTTTGATATTTGGTTCCCAGTAGTTCCCAATTGAGTGCCTTTTGTTTCCCGCAGTCAATATTTCATCCCCTTCCTTTTCGAAGGTTTTGGATCAGCACGTAAAAAAAAACTTCGATACATCCATTCTTTGCAGATGCCTTGTACCTATTGAAATGTATATTTTTGAACTCAATGTGAAAATCAGTATTTATACGTTATATTTTCATGAATTTCTTTATAACAAATTTTCAAAGCAGAATATTTCAAGAAACCCTTGGAGACAAAAGGGTATAAGTGTGTGAAAGCTAACTTCGAGAAATCACGATTTCAAGTTGTTGTGTTTGGCCATTTTTCATACATTTTGCGAAAGTTTGTATTTTTCTTTCGAACGTAAAAAGTAGGTATGTAAATAAAATTCGAAAAACCATAAAAAAACAAAATTAAGTTTTGAATATGAAAAACCGTTTAACTCAAAGCGATCAATTTTGCACTTATACCTACCCCTTTGGCCCTGAGGGTATCAAATGTAATTTGAATATAGCTATCGATTTTTTTTTTCAAACAACAATACTACAACTGCAACCACTGTCAGAATCTCGCATCTGTACAGTGTGAAGCTTAATTGATTCAACATGTTTCATTTTTTCTCCTTGTTCTCTATTGCTTACAGGTTGATCCGCTTTCATTGCTGACCAATAAAAATACAGCAATTGGGGATGAAAACAATTGAAAGCGGCGAGAAACGGCAGCAGCAACGACGACAGTATCACAATGCAGGTGAGTTTATTGAAGAAAAAAAATGTGCAGGATCGAAAAAAATCCAATAAATGTTATGCATAACATGAACATCATGAATATTAAAAAGCTGATCCTGCGGTTGTGAGAGAGCAGATATGATAATCGATTATAATTTTAATGGCATGTGCGGCGGAATGAAAATTAGAGAGAATTTATTTTATAGAAATTTGAAAGAAAGGTGGATAGACAGACATTAGTGCGCCAATAGGAGAAAGCTTGATAGGTGTTGGAATTTTTCAGGCTAGAGGGCATGTTGATGAAAAGCTCCCATGAATTGCTCCCGCCTTTGCTCTACACTAGCTAACTATATATGAGAAACTCAGAAAGAGAATTCCCATGTATAGCGAGCCCAATGGTATGTGATAGTTAGCTAGTGTAGAGCAGATCCCTGCCACTTCCCAGAAATGTTATTCAAACCGTGTGGAGCACATCTCTCAGATTTCCTCTTTTTTCTCCTCGTTTTGACAGATTTATGCTTTTTTCCTCAGATTTAAGCTTTCGTCTCCTATGCTCTCAAGGCAAAAAAAGTTTAAAAACGAGATTCACGAGCACACATTTAAAAGATGTTGGTCACACGATTTGTCTATGTATCGTGTGACCAACATCTTTTAAATGTGTGCTCGTGACCCAGTGAACATTTTGGTCTGTATATTTCAGTTGTTTCTGAGATATACACACTTTTGTACAATCTGAAAAAGTTGTATAGAATATTCTATATGAGCCTGTACGTACCAAAGTGGAGGCAATATACGGACCAAATTCTGCTCACCTTGAAAATATAAAACTTTGTATTGCGTTTTCAACAATTTGATAGCAACTTTGCTTTGCATAAAATCTTAGGATTGTACAACTTACAATTTTCTATTGCCTGCCCTACAATTTGATTACAATTTCCTTTTGCAGGTAGCCTGAGGTTTGTACAACTTTCTTCGCCATGTAATACAATTTATTGTTACTGTATCCCAAACCAATTATATTTTTCCCTTATTACGAATTTACTATGAATCGCCGTGAACATAAATAAAATATAATTTAATGTTTACTGCGAAAAAAATTGAACCATATACAACTTTATGTGTCTCTTTTTCCTCAGTCTCGAACTCACAACGTTCCGATCCCTGTTTTTCGATGCTTCCTCGGCGCCATTTCATGTTGATTCAAACAAGCAAATTCGTTCATGTACGTACAGTTGAGAGTTCCGTTAAAAATCAGTTGATCGTATAAAATACCACTGACTGCATCATTTCGGACTCCAAATCTATTTGAAGATGCCGTTTTTTGAAATACAACTTTGACCTATCTCATAGACGATTCTATAACAATCAATAATTGTATTCAGCGCTGTGCGATCTTAGCTAGCTAAATATTTACTGTACTGTTGAACAATTTGACAATCTGCAGATTATATAAATTCCATTATACGATGTTCTTACAATAACTGTACGACCTTTCATAGAAATAATACGTCATCATAGATCGCAAGCATGAAAGATTGCGTAATTGTACAGTGGGATATAATATTGAGCTTTACACAATTCTACTGCAATTCAAAACAACTTTAGTGATCTTTCTAGCTACAACATGATGTTTATACAATTTCAATCTGAACTGGATGCTTATACAATCTGCAATGAACACTACTTCACGATTTCTGGTTAACTGGAATCGTTTATCACCGAACCGGACTTTTTTAAGCGTCGGCTGTGTTTTTGCAAACGCCGACTGTATGTGCCACTTTTTTCATTTTTATATTTTTTTTCTTAATTAAAACTGCCTTCATGTTTGAAACAAAATTCGTCAAGGATTTCCAATTTTTGCAATTGTTGTCATAAGATGATTAAGATATTACTAAGCATAGGAATTGCATTATTAACAATTATTTACCGATTAAGTTTATCTCAATAAGCGACTTTGAATGACATGTATGAATAGATTGTTTAAATTCCACTATACGATTATCTCTTAATTACTGTACAACCTTGCATGGAAATAATATGTCATCATAGATCGCCAGCATGAACGATTGCTTAATTGTACAGTGGAATTAAATATTGAGCTTTACACCATTCTACTGCGATTCAAAACAACTTTATTGATCTTTCTATACGATTAACAAAATGTTATCGTATATAATGAAATTTACAAACCATAAACGATAAAATATAACTTGGTTAAGCTACAACATGATGTTTATACAATTCCAATTTAAAGAGGATGCATATACAATCGAAAATGAACACTGCTTTACGATTTCTGGTTATCTGGGGAATCTCGTTTTTAAGCTTTTTTTCCTCAGATTTAAGCTTTTTTTGCCTTGAGAGCATAGGAGACGAAAGCTTAAATCTGAGGAAAAAAGCATAAATCTGTCAAAACGAGGAGAAAAAAGGGGAAATCTGAGAGATGTGCTCCACACGGTTTGAATAACATTGCCGGGAAGTGTGTAGAGCAAAGGCGGGAGCAGTTCATGGGAGCTTTTCATCAACATGTCCTCTAGCCTAAAATTTCAACACCTATCAAGCTTTCTCCTATTAGCGCACTAATGCCTGTCTATTCACCTTTCTTTCAAATTTCTATAAAATACATTCTCTCTAGTTTTCATTCCGCCGCACATGCCATTAAAATTATAATCATACAATTTACGGCGATTAAAATCATATAACAGACATGATAATCGAGGCACTTGGAAAAAGAGGTTTATTTGTTTAAATTGATTTGAAGAATTCTATGGGTTATTAGATATCACAAATTGATTTCAATTAAAATCTATAGAATTTATAAAATTTGTGATTTTTTTTATACTATGTTGAAAAGGATGAAAAGGATTGCTCAATTTTATCGTATTCTATATTTTGCTCCCAGCGTGAGGATAAGAATTTGTATAAGTCATAAATTACCTCTTTGTGTACAAACTGGTTTTCCAATTTTGATGGCAATAATTTGAAAATTGTTTGAATTGTGCCGTATTCTTAATTGGTTTTGTGTGGGATCCTCTAGTTTTGAAGGGAGTAAGCTCTTTCAGTACCTTGAAAATGCTCGAACGGGGTTAGTTTTGATAATTATAGCCTAAGTCATGCTTTATGAAAAAGGAAACCGCGAAGAAAAATTTCCCAAACGTCTAAAAAATTAATAAAATGTTGAGATCTAGAAATATTTTCAAAAATAAATATGAACGAAAATCGACTTGCTGGGACTCTATCCAAACTATAAGCATAAGGATATATTGACAGTTCTGCACGCCACCTTAGCAGAAGGTCTCAGCCCTAACCTTAAACCATGAGTACTTCTGATCAATTTTTGGAAAGGGCGCACATGAGATTTCCTCATACTTATATTGAGAAATTCCTCCATTTCAAAAAATCAACACTGAATTGTTGATGTTTTGATTTTGAATGACGACAAGTGGTGCCAAATTAATTGATTTTTCAGTATTTTACTGATGCTTGGAAAATAAATTTCATTTTAAGATAATCCAGATGATCTGAATTTCTAAAATTGGCGTTACTTCTTTTAAATATGACATTGTATTAAGTTTAAGCATCCCAAAATAATGTAAAAAACTTTCTCTAGTGAAACAATTGGTAACAATTGGTAGAAAATCCTAAATCAAGTTCATTCTCATGTTTCATATTAAGAAAATCTTTCGACTTCTAAAAATATTCGAATATAATTCTTTAATGAGAGTAGGAGTTTTTCGCATATATGTAATAACTGGTTATGAATCGCGTTGTTTCATCATTTAGAATTTAAAACAGTACTTGGTATTCGATTATCCGAAAATATGTCAGCATTTTGACTGATAAAAAACCAGTTTGGATAATATTCTTTATGATTTAAAATCAGTCAACCTAAGAGCATCTCAATTGGATACAGTAAAATATATCCAAATGCTCCAAACATCCAGCCTGCTTTCAAATGATCCAGATTTTTGTGTAATTCGAAGCAAAATAAATTTTATTATTGGCATACCATATAAGACTGAGTCGATTTGAGGTTGTTTTTGAATTTCTCAAACTCTGGGGTCTAAAAGAATTCATTATGGTTCAAAACGCATCCATGATTTTTTACAGGTTTTTTAAATAACACTAGCTGACCCGGTAAACTTCGTTTTACCTTCTAAAGTATAAATCGTAATAAATGTTTAATTTCATCTACACGTCCTTAACTGCATTCTTATGGAAATCGTAACAAATAATGTTGAATTTGTATTGAGACCACCTTCCAAAAAAGTGAGATTCTTGAAACTATTATACAAACCATCCCTGACCCAAAAAACCCTCGGATACCAAATTTCACTTCATTCCGACCGACCATTCATACGTGATGTTGTTACAAAGAAAACGCCTCCATTTTTATATATAAGATTCTCTCCCCTCCTCTCACCTTTAGTTCAAAAATGGGGGGGGGGGGGGGGTTTATGGAGAAAGCGTTATTTATTACAATAAATCATATTTTACTGTCAAAACATGGTTGCCTGACTCGTTTAAGCAAAATCGCTTGGCAATTGTTTAAGTTATGTTATAACTCACGTTGATTTTGTATGGGAGCCTCTGGTTTTAAAGGTAGGATGTGTTATTTAGTAAAATTGATTGTTTTTCTACATCAAAACATGCATGTGTACACAATTTCATGAATATCCCATGTGAATTGTATGGGTTGTATATATTTTTTCAAATTTTTTCACATTTTTTTTAAGGGAGCCCCACGTTTTAAAAGCGAGCAATTGCAGTCTGCATAATGAATCAACTTCTTGTGTCTTTTCGATCTCGTGAACCAATTTTTATGAAAATCGCATTTAAATTGTTCAAGTTATGTCCCGTTTCAATTTGATTTTGTATGGGAGCCCCCCTTCTATAAATAGTGAGATTCTTGAAACTATTATACAAACCATCTCTGGCCCCAAAAACCCTCGGATACCAAGTTTCACTTCATTCGCACTTCATTTTTGGGCTGTGTGGCAGCGGCCTAAAGAATACTGCCACTGGGATACTGGTCCATGTCGTACGAGGCGACTAATCCAGTACTTCCCAGATACGTTTATCTCATATTTCTGTCTATTGGAAATCAATGAGGCTGTATCTGGGCGGGGGAGAAAATAGGTCAAGGTCAATTATTGCATGCAGAGTTCAGAAGTTTTTCAAGTTCAAAACATTGGAAGGAAATGTTTTGAATCTGAATCAGTTTTAAATTCTTGCTAGTATTTTTTGACCTTTGTACGTATTTTCTCTCGAGAAGGGTATGCCAATAGTGCATATGTAGTACATGCATTTGCACAAGCTGTATTCTTCCATATTTTCTCGTTTTTCCAATTTGGAATATGATTTTTCATTCAACAAATCTCTTTGCTCTCCTAGTAACTCCGTTCAATAAAATCTCTTCACAAGTGTTCAAATGTGAATCGCAAACGCATCGCTTACGGTCTCATTGCTTCTGAAATCATAGAAGAATATGATCTAAATTACATCAGTTATATCTGTTACGTCAAGCGCAAAATAGGGGTTTTTTCTTTATAGTGGACAAGTTTTCAGTCCCTTCTATCTTTGGATTGGCAACAGAATTTTGTGGAGGTAAATGTCCGTTCATATAAAGATATTCAATTGTAAAAATTGCATCATGGTTATTTAATCATTGAAGCCGTACAAATATCGTTTCCGTGGAAAATAAAAATTAAAAAAAAAAAAATATTTTTTTTTAGGGTTGCCAAAAGGCTTCAATATTCCCTATTAAATCAAGTTTTTGATCAAAACTTGTATCGCATGTCGACAGTCATATCTGTTTCACTTAATATATGTCACTTCTCTTGTATTGACACATGTTCCCTTAGCTTTAGAATGGTTATAGTGTTAAGAAGAATCAAAGCTCCTTTAATATCGTACTCTGATATTTCGTATCATACGTCAATCCTGGTTCTGGAATCCACTGCTACAGCTTCATGCAGTGTTAATATCGCTTGTATCAAATTTGGCGTCACAGAAGCTCATTGTAGTCGTCTAACCAGAGCGCTAACTGGTCAGTTAAATAAAAATATATAAAATCAAGACTTTGTGTTCTGAATCTCCTGTATGGTTAAGCTATGATTCAGAGGTACTATTGTACCTATATTTACCTTCCACTTAGTGTGTACATGTCCCTCTTTTGCCCGACTTCATTCTTTTTAATGTATGTCAGAATTTAACAAAGGAAGTTAAAAAAGTCCTTATTTCCAATATTTTGATTGAAAAAAAGCTTCATTGCTTAAAAATCCCTATGTGGACAGGCTAAATGCCAACTTTTCCATTATAAAATCGTTTATTTGCCCTCATTGTAGCATCCTGGTTAGAACGTTTTCTGATCATTGTAAACTCAAATCTCCTGAATTTTGTAGTTGTGAATCAATAATGTATGATTCTTGTAGCTCATATATGCCTGTTTTTCGATTGCTAGAAAGCTTTTATGTACTCTCGCCTATCCTGATATAAGTGTATCTCATTCTAAGAATTTAAACTAAAATAACAATCTGTCATTTTTCACCCAATATGGTTATAAGCTTCAATGCTTCAAAATTCCTCCGTGGATCGGCTTTATGCCCTAAATATTTATTTATTTTCTAATCCTTTTATGGTTTTCAGGTTTCTCAGGTATATGATGAAATCTGTAAAAAAAAGGCTAGGCACAATTTTCCCGTTTGTTTGGATAACGTGCCGCTATCAAGCCTACCCCTTTTCTGATACCTGATACCTGATCCCATGTGAATTGTATGGGTTGTATATATTTTTTCAAATTTTTTCACATTTTTTTTAAGGGAGCCCCACGTTTTAAAAGCGAGCAATTGCAGTCTGCATAATGAATCAACTTCTTGTGTCTTTTCGATCTCGTGAACCAATTTTTATGAAAATCGCATTTAAATTGTTCAAGTTATGTCCCGTTTCAATTTGATTTTGTATGGGAGCCCCCCTTCTATAAATAGTGAGATTCTTGAAACTATTATACAAACCATCTCTGGCCCCAAAAACCCTCGGATACCAAGTTTCACTTCATTCCGATCGCCCGTTCATACGTGATGTTATCACAAAGATAGCGCCTCCATTTTTATATATAAGATTTACATGAGTAAATTTAAACTTTTATGTTTGTATGGCGAAATTAATGAATTTTTGTTTCTTCTGTGGAACCGAGGTTTTTGTGCCAATTTATAAATTCTCTGAAGGGAATTTTCCGCTGAAAATCTTATCTTTGTCGTAAACTGAGACTTCGTATCTTATTAGACAATAAAATTATAAGCTGTTTAACAGAGGTATGTCTTTTGGCATTGATAAACCATAAATTCAATTGACACCACTGCTGGGTACCTAGCGAGGTATTGCATGGCTTTTTTTTATTGGTTTCACCAGTGATTTAAAATTTGCAAAAACATACGACTTCCACCCCACTTAGAAAAATGAATAAGTTGCAACAAACTTTGATTCTGTTTAAAACGCAGGTTTCAGTGGTGTAATAGAGTTATCTTTATTCAGTTTCGTCAGTGAGGTCATTAGAATACAACCATATTAATTAGCGATAGCTAGTTGTCACTTTCCACTTCTCATATTCCCTAATCGGGAAAGTACAAATTTCTCAATGAGTACTTTGATATTCTTACCCAGAATATCTGGCAACACTGCTGTGTCAGCACAAACCCTATTCGAGTACTCCCGCCTAACCGTGTAATGATGTAAACATTTGAACTACGTTTATCATCATCACATGACATCAGCAATCATTGATCTATTGTTCTCGATTGCGAATTGGAAATGGAGAATGCTGAACAGCTTCGCGTGCCTCGTGAACGCATCAGCTGGCTGATCCTCAGTAGAGATGTGTCGCAAAGATAGCTGACCGCTTCTTACGATGTCTCTAATGAAAGCATACTTAGCGTCCAGATGCTGCATCCGCTGATGGGTTCGCGCCTCTTCCAGATACTGGATGCAAGGGATGTTGTCCTCCATTATTTTGAAAGGAGTGTTAACCACAAACCTGCCTTGACTCATGGCAAAGAGCTCCGATTTAGCTTCGGTCGACGACAGACTGACCGTCTGCTGAAGTTTCGTTGACCACGAAACTAGATTCCCGAAAATCATGTAAGCGTAACCTGATACAGATCTTCGATCATCGGAGTCGTTGACAAAATCTGCATCAGCATATCCAATGAGTGGTTCCAATTTCGCGTTTCTGCGGAATACCAACGCTGTATCGGTCGTACCCCGAAGGTATCGCAGAATACGGTTCAGGCCTTGCCAGTGCCTATACGCCGGGCTGGCCTGGTACTTGCTCAGTGCGCTAACCGCACAGATACCTGGCCTCGAAGATGTCGCCAGATATTGTAGACAATCGATCAATTCTTTGAACGATTGTTCGGTGATAACCTAACCATCGTTCAGCTTCGTTCAGCGAACGTTTGTATCAAGCGGTGTGCTTACCGAATCGTTGCAGAACCTTCTCGATTGCGAAATCTCGATGAAGCTATTCGGAAAGTTTCGTTTGATGGTCATCCCCAAGAAAGTCTTGACTTCCAGAAGATCCTTTATCTGGAATAGCCTTTCAAGCTCGGTCTTGATCCAGATAAACTTTACGATGACCTCAGCTTGCGAGCGGTGGGAACTTCTAGCAGGCTGTTTTCTGGTAACCCCAGAAGAACAACCTCTTTTAGCCATCAACGCAGTATTCCGATGACTCTGAGAAACCTTAAGCTCCAGAAGCATGGGGTGGTTGAAGTCGCTGGCAACTAACCATAGCCCAAACCACCTCCTCGAAGAATTCGGGCATTGCTTCCAGCTGTGTCCGAGCATGCTAACAGCAGCGCACAACCAGGGCACGAGAGTAACCCTCTAGGCTAGCACTCCAACCAACTCCTCCAGGGTGTTCCTCCAGGTGGACCTTCAAACCTTCGCGCTGACCGGTTGCGGATCCAGGGACTCCTCCCGACCGTCGGACGTGAGCTCACGCATGCTAATCGCAGCGTGGTTTTTGACGGCTTCGAGAGTAACCCTCTTGATCCGCGAACCTTTCCGGGCTCAACCGCTGGCGGCACCTCCTGGCTGACCTGGGACATCTAGCTGCCTGGTGATTCTCTGGCGGGTCCCTCTGGGCTGGGTCGTCTTAGCGCTGGCGGGTCCCTCTGGCTGATGGTCCTCTGGCTGCTGGCTGGTGAACTTGATAACCGCAAGTTCGAAACTTGAGAGTACCCCTCTCTAACTAACTCGAAAATTTCCAATCCAGACGTATCTGGGCCCAAACCTGTTTAAAACGCAGGTTTCAGTAGTGTAACTAATAGAGTTATCTTTATTCAGTTTCGTCAGTGAGGTCATCAGAATATAACCATATTAATTAGCGATAGCTAGTTGTCACTTTCCACTTCTTATATTCCCTAACCGGGAAAGTACTCATTTCTCAATGAGTACTTTGATATTCTATATAGGACGTTTCGGCTTCTAAGTTCTGTATCCACCACCAATCCTCCACCAATCCACCACCAATCATCGAAAAACCAATCACGTATTTCTCGCTACCACACATACCAGGTCTAAGCCAACAGATAAGCAAGGCCCTACAAACCCAATATCCAGCCATCAAAATAGCCAACAGAAACACCCATACCGTCAATAATTTTTTCACTAAAATGAAGGACCCCATAAGCAAATCACAGATCCACAATTGTATATATTCGATCCCATGCGAAACATGCCCAGGAAGATACGTGGGAAAGACCACTAACAGCATCACACAACGTATGTATGGACACAAATCGAACATAAACACCCTAGAGAAGCTACTTCGAGTTGGCCACGAATACACAGATCAGGAAGTAATACAGCTAGGAGAGAAAACTGCTCTCCTTAAACACTGTATTACTTTCAAGCACCGATTTGACCTGAAAAATGTAAACATTGTAGATCGGACACATAATCCCCACACATTGGACATGCTGGAATGTTTTCATATTGTCACAGAACCACACGCAGTAAATTCACGCAAAGATGTCCAGGGTGTTAAGGCAGAAACACAATACAGCGTCGGTCGTCGCGTCACGTCAGCGGTCAACGCTGTCGATAAGTACTAAAACGCGGACACGACGCACCCGACGATTTTTGCATCACAATTCAGCGTCAAGAGACATCTTAGATGTCTCTTGACGCTGAATTGTGATGCAAAAATCGTCGGGTCCGTCGCGTCCGCGTTTTAGTACTTATCGACAGCGTTGACCGCTGACGTGACGCGACGACCGACGCTGTATTGTGTTTCTGCCTTTAGTGTTATCTACGCGGGACTACTATCAAATACGAAAATTCAGAGAGGGAGAAAACTTCACAAAACAAGTATGATCAACAACAAACCACACTCAACCATAGCATAAACAAACGCATCTTTTTAATTTTTTTTTACTTCAAATATGTTAAACAAAATGTTTTCAATGAAATAAATTTATAGATATCCCTGATGATGGCCAAGATCATGGCCGAAACGTAGGACACTGAGAAAATGTGCTGTTTCTAATTTTTGTTCAAAAATACATGACTGAGAAGCCGAAACGTCCTATATAGGCTACATTCACCAGTCAAAAAAATCATAGATTTACTTTGATATTCTTTCCCAAAATATCTGGCAACACTGTTGTGTCAGCACAAACCCTATTCGAGTACTCCCGCCTAACCGTGTGATGATGTAAACATTTGAACTACGTTTATCATCATCACATGTCATCAGCAATCATTGATCTATTGTTCTTGATTGCGAATTGAAAATAACAAAAGGAACCAAAACAAACAATGTTTTGGTTCTGCTGCAATCGGCAGCAATGTTTATCCGCCGAAACCGTAAGTATCAACAGTTTTTAATAAAAAATCAAATGAAAACGTTTGAAAATTTATAGTTTTTGATATATTTGTGATGTCATAACGCATAAAGTACCAATACGCATAAAGTACCAACTTTTTATTTTGTTCAAATTAAATGTAACATTTTTTCTGTCAAAAGTGTTTTTTATAGAAAAAGTATAAAGGTTCTGCATACATTCAGGTGTAAAAAATACTACAAAAAAATCTGCCAGTTGAAATAATAAAAATGTATGTTTGGATGGATGAAATTTTTAATCAACAAACGCGTGATGCTATACAATCATATTCCAGCATAAGGAATTCTGACTACGTCAATTTGATGTCCTTAATACTTTTGATGTACAAAGCGGTACGATTATCTGTGGACATAATGTTTTTAGAAGTCATTGAAGTTAGTTTTGATAACTGACAAACTTTCAACGCATTAAAAAATTTAATTTGACAATTTTTAGAAAATTTGATAGATAACATTATAGCAAGAACTTTTTAAAAAATTATTAAATGCCCTAACTTTTGCTACGAAAATTACAGAGATAGCTTAAAACCTTCATCAAAATCTATATATATAAAAATGAATGTTTGTCTGTCTGTCTGTTCCTTATAGACTCGGAAACTACTGAACCGTTCGTCGTCAAAATTGGCATCTGAGGGTTTTTGAGGCCGGAGATGGTTTCTATAATAGTTACAAACCGCTCCGACTTAAGGGAGAAGGGGCTTCCATACAAAATTTGTGGTTTTTCGAATCAAATTAAAGTCATGACATCCATTTTCTCGACATTTTTTTTCCTTTGGGCGGTTTGTTTTTCGTCTCCATGGTCGAGGCGTCGTGAGCCAACGTCGCGAGAGGATAGTAACTATGACATAGCATACTGATCAGTGGGAATATTTTGGCGCGTATTTCTCAACCAAGCATATTTTCAATGCAAGTGGTGGCGATATGAAGCCTTGATGTGATTTTTTTTCTACTTGATTCCTAGCTCATATGTACAGCACATGGTTATGAATGACGCCTAGATGTGAATAAAACATATACCTACATTTTTCCAAAATCTGAAATTGAAAAGTCATGGCATCCATTTTTAGAGATTTGCTTTTCTTTGAGGGGTTAGTTTTTCGTTTCTATGATATGGTCAAGCAAACGTCGTCGCAAGTGGATAGTAACCAAAGCATTGATCGCTGGAAAAATTTAACAATCAGGCGCCTGTTTCTCAACCAAGTACCATTTCTTATGCACGTGGGGGCGATATGCAACCTAGATATGTTTTTTCTTGCTTTATTGTACACAGCACGTGGCAATAAATGACGCCTAGATGCGACACGGATTGGCATTTTATCAATCGAATCAAAACCAATTGAAAGATTTGCAAAAATACTTCCAAATTTGTTGTCCATATAGCATTTGTTGTCTCAAAAATATAAATTTAGTTCTGATGCTAATGAAATAACAGTATGACACTTTGCGGACAATTGAAAAAAAAAATACTGAAAGTAAAGAATTTACATACAATTTTTTAACCCATTTTGCCTACAAGGTTATTTTTGAATCATATTGATAACAGAAATATTAATAAGATGTTTTCTACAGAGGTAGATCGGAAACATTTTGTTGAACATGTAAAAATTTGCTTAACTGAAAAAGAAAATAAAAAAATCCGATCCGACACATGAACTGATCAAGAGCCTTTGCTTTAAATTAGATAAGATAGGACTGACGTGTTCATAAGTGAAAGGTATCAGTGAAATAAACTGATTTTTAATGACCAAAAGTGATGGAATTCATTTTCCGAAAGAATTTTCATACAAAGAACACTAAATGTATGTTTTCTTCTAAAAATTGTTACTTCGGCCCAAATACGAATTTAGAAATGTTAATATTAAACAATTCTGAAAAAAACATCGTACTTTTTGCTTACATACCAATTCAAGTACGTACTTAACATGGAAAGTGTTTTTGTGTTACTTGGGTGCATAAAAGAGACTTTTGATCCGCTTCTTTTTTGAAAAGTGAGACTTTAGAATTGATATTCAACTGGAAGCAAAATTTTTATGAGAAATTTTTAGTATACTTTTAAAGTGTTGAAAACGATTCAACTTACATGGTGGGGCAAGGGCAAACGTCGATTTTTTAAAAAAATTCATTTTCAAAATGATTCAATATGTTGGAAAGACCAGAAGGGGTATTCCGAATATACGGGACAAATGTTAACTTAGAAATTTGTTTTTTACCAACATTTTTGAATATTTGACTCTCAAAGAGGAAATAAAAAAACGCGAAGAAATTATTTAGTGATGCAACTGATATTTTTTGCTTTAATAAATTTATTTCAAAAAAAAATTGCACTGTATAAAATTGAAAATTTAATACCACCTCAAGTGCTGTTTGGGAAAACTTCAAGCTGTAATGTCTCATGTGCACGATTTTGGCATATGGCGAAACTTTTTTTTAAACTTAATTTTGGCGCAAAAAGAATTGACATTCCAACTGCTTCGAAGGACGAGGATGGTGAAAAAAGCTGTTTGAAAAACTTTTTCTTAAAAATCCTTTTCATCTTTTTTTTTTAATTTCGATAGCTTAAATATTTTTATAACTCCAATAAATACATCATCTAAAGCTAATCAGGACTGGAAGAGCTTATAATACCGAATTTTATAAATATACTCAAAAAACTGTCCCGATTCAGCTATTGATCGGATTTCAAAATTCTATTTCCATAACGTACAATGTGCAATAAATTCTAATATGTGAATCTTTTTCTTTTAATTAGAAATTTATGTAAACTCGAGCCAGCTAAATCAGCCTACCTTCTTCAAGCAGTCTGGAACAAAATTGGAAAAGATGGGGGAGCTCCCATGTAAGTTTAAGATAAAGAGCTTTTCAAAGAAGGGACCATATTTTAAAAGAATTTTTTTTTACGCACATATATTTGGCATAACTCAAAAATAGATGTGACAAATGTTTTTATGGAAGTTCATGACTTCCCACTTCGGGGAAAAAAGGTGGAAAATCCATAAATATTGACAGTATTTGAGTCATTGTGAAGCTTTAAAAATAGAGTACAAATTTCAGATTTTGGAAAACAAGCTTCAGCAAATATTATATATCATCTTTTTATAGCAATTCGGAACTCCAGCTGCAGCTCTCATTTCAAAGTTGTTGGTTCTAAATCATGATGAGGTTTGATTTCAAAAAAATGCTTACAAAAATCTAAATTTGAATAAATTTTTACAAATTACATTTATTTTTGCAAGGTGTAGCAATGCACACCGGGTCAGCTAGTGTGGTATAAATCTTCGTATTTTGTAGATCAATGAGAATATAACAAAATGAAAACTTCTAAAACTTATTTCTCAAAAGTCAAAGTTTCTCGCGGTCTATGGGAAAGAAGATCAGTATACTTTTATTTTAAAAATATTTCTAGTAGATACTCTACAGTTTTCAAAAAACTACTTTTTTTTAAAATTGATTCGTAATCTATTTCTCTAAATCTTATTATTTCAGTGTTTATTTAGTGTTATTTTTATGATAATTGTGTAATCCCTTAATAATATTTCCAAGATATATTCCAAGTGCAGGTTTGATCTGCACAGGAAAAATGACTAGAAACCTCCTCAAATGGTGAAGTTTAAAGGAAAAAAATGAGAAATTTGAAATGACTTAGGACTCTGTTTATGTAGCTTAAAAATAATAAGGATATTTTTGAAATTTTCACCCGTAAATTTATGCAGCACCATTCTCCATTTTTTCGGTTATGGTGTAGTGTTTTTGAGTAACAACGTATTGAAATTAATTTGTACTTGAAAAAGTAACCCGTTTTCAAATTATTAACGGACAAAAATAATATTTTTGTTTGTACTCAAATATAAAAATATGAAAATTATTTAATTTAGCTCTAGTTCGATATTGGACGAAAAATTCTGGAACATTGATTGACATTGACATTGATCGAATTTTAATTTTTAGAACTCAATTTTCATTAGTATTCTGGCTAGGCGGTTTCAATCGTGACGAAAGATGATTTCCCAGAGCACAGTCCTCAAATGACTGTTCGATGTCAGTTGTTTCCAATGAATAATGAACCTATCCGTATAGAGCCAGAGTGCTACAATCCAGGCTCATCGATGTAATTCAAAGGTTTCCCCGGCTATGTTGAGCATGTTTATGTCCTTTCGTCGTACCTGAAGATTGGAAACAGCCACAGAATCCTACAAACCTCCACCATTCCAATTTTCTCGATCCGCAACACACAAACGATTGTCGGTTAGCCTCGTAAAATCATGGAATTCTATGCATCTCGTATTTTGCGCAATTGAAATGGAAGCGCTGTAATTTGATTGGAAAGCAAGCACTACGACGACGACGACGACGACGCCACGAGGCTTCAGAGAACTCACAATTCGATCTCAAGAATGTCCTGCTGCATGAATGAAAAATTTATTCAAATTTATTCAATCAGTCTGCGGGAATGGGAAGCACACTTTTAAGTGAAAAACAGCACATTACAGCAGATACCTCTGAGTCCTGAGTCCTGAGCAAACGTGTCATTCGACAATCCCTGGAACGTCACGAAGACGAAGACGACGACGACAAGGTCAAATTGAATTAGATCTAACCTGACCGATGATGGCTTTCCATGTGGCATTGCTAATTGGTATCGAAACAGTCGTTTGTCAAATTGAATTTCAAATTCTCTGAATCGGAAGCTGTCGAAGCTTTGTCTTTGTGTGTGTGGGAATAGATATCGACTGAGATGTTGTTTTCCAATAAACAGGAAAACAATTACTGGATTGACATTTCAATATCAGAGATTTATCTTCACTGAATAATAAACAAAAATTTATTTCGAGACATTTTTAATTTGTGATAAATATGTTTAAATTGATAAGGTACCAAGAAAAATAAATTGGTCATTGGTTGAGAATTTCGCTCAATTGACACGTTCGAGTATTTATGTTTGAAATATATCATCCAGGTTCCAGAATAGTAAATAACACCTCTACCAAAATCGTTTGTTGCTCATGTCAATCGAAATCGATAAACGCAGCAATTATCTGCGTGAAATTAATTTGAAAATCTTTTCACACCACAACGCCCCCCACATGGACGAGCACGAATTATGTTAATTGCATTTTCATTGTCGATATCATTTCATTCCACGTACGTACATTGATATTGGCATTCTTGTATGGTTATTTAAATACCATTTAACGATTGACCGAGAAATGCGGTGGTTAAATTAATTGTTGTCAGGAAATTTCTTGAACAATTTTATTGTGCCATTTGAACAGGGGTTTGGAAACCAAATGATTGAGTTGCATCGTGTCGTTTCTCAACCATTCATTACCTTTTTTTTAGGTCGAACAAATTTTAAATCCTACTTTTGTCAATTGGAGTTTAAACACCACGATATAATATTCTGTTATACTAAATAGGTTGCTCATTTTACCATATAAAATTGTCAGTGTTTCAACCCTTAAAATTGGCTATTCAAACATTTTGTTTTGTGTCAAAATACAACGAGACGTGTGTAGTTTTGGGAAAACGCGATCCGAACAGTTTCGATTCAATCGAAACAGTGTAATTTGTTATTTTATTTAGTCTAACTTTCACACCAGATGTAGATTGCGATATGAAAAGTTGTATTTAAATTAATTCAAATTTGATGATTTTGGAACTTCATCCCTCTGTATCTATATATGATTTTTTTTTCAATTTTCAGCTTTCGAGTTGAATTATTTATTCCAAGGCTGGTGATAAGTTTTAAATCTAAATTTTGAATTGTTTCGAATTGAAGTTTCGAATTCTAAATCTCATTATGAGTTCTCCGTATGATTTTATTTGTGATTTTTTTTATGTAACTGCAATGTTAAATCTAATTCGGAATTCACTGACTAATTGAATGAGAAATTGAAAATTTGGACAAATAACTATAACCATAATCCTCTTAAACACATTTAGCTTTTGTTTCAACTTTCGTTCTTCGAAAAACCTCATAGATAAAAAAATGTTTTTTGACGTTTTATTTAAATTGCATAGCTACGGAACTTAACTTTCAATTTTTACTAAAATTTTGAACATTTAAGGACTAACTCATAGCTATATTTTTATGTTATTATAGTAAAAATGCTATCAAAAATACCTGAGGTACTTCAACTTACACGACAAGAGAGAGAGAGAGAGAGAGTGAGTGAGAGAGAGAGAGAGAGAGAGAGAGAGAGAGAGAGAGAGAGAGAGAGAGAATATGCGGAAGTTTGTAAGTTAGTAAGTTGCAACAATCTTTGTTTAAAAAAAAAATAGAAATAAAAAACGTTTGACAATTCATAGTTTTCAATAAATTTGTCATGTTTTAACACATAAAGCACCGATTAAAGTAATAAAGTAATTTTCAGTTTTTTGAACGATTTTTTACATTTTTTCTGTCCAACATGCTTTTAAGGAAAAAGCAGAATAATGCTGCATACATTTAGGGGTAAAAATACCTCAAAAAAAAACTAGCTGAAATCATAAAAAATAATGTTTACATGGATGAAATTTTTAAATAAACAAACGCGTTATGCAAAACAATCCCATTCCAGCATATGGTAACAAGATTTAAAAAGTGAATGTTTGATTTGCATTTTGATGCATTTTAGCCCAGACTGGTAACTGAACTATAAAAATATTGATCAAAATATCGATCCCGGATTGGTGACACTTTTTCCCTGTAACGTGTTTGCCTGAGTAATTCATTCATAAAAATTAGTAAAAAAAAATTTGGTACTATCTTATTAATCAAATTCAAGTTATATTACATAAGTAATAATTTATTAACAATCACAATACAATAAAAAAAAATCCTAGAAGGGGCCGTTTTTTATGAAGTTTCAAAAAATAAATAAAAGATTTCAAAGGCTTCAATTCAAAGAAAACATCTGGTACTCACTTAAATAAGAAAATAGTGACCTAATTATGAGCAAATCCGTTTAAAGCATAGATAAAAATGTATAAACTATTCAGAAGTAATCCTAAGAAATATAGTTTGCGGTTCAAATCAGATTTGTTATCTACTCTTGTCAACTTGCTAAAAATTTAAGATTTTAGTTTAAAGCTTTGTATTTGAAGAATCTGTAGTATAAATAATTTTAAACACAAACCAAATTTATTTTAATCTAGGTTTTTTACAGATCGAAATCTTCAAAATGAATCCAGATCTCATTTTATATATCTTTAACTTCATCTGGTTTGTGTTTCCAAAAAGACTCTGATTGAATAGAAAATTTTAATTTTGAACCAATAATGAAAATTTTGAAAATGCAGCATTTATTTGAAAGTATAAAAATTATGAAACTACGATCTCTTGCAATTTGAATTCTTAATGAAATTTTTTCATCGGTATTTCAAACTTTAATTTACAACTTAACTTCGAGCTGAATCTAAATTTTAAATTTTAATCCAAATCTGAGTTCTGTACTTTGAATCTGAATTCAAATTCCGAATTAAAAAACAATTATTGAACCTAAATTCTACATCAGCGAAATTCTGATTCAGAGCCTTAAACCAGAAATCTCTTATTTGTATTTTGAATGATTGGTTTTCAATATCAATTCTATCTTCAATTATTTATCGTAAATCTATTTGTGAATATGAACGAAAATGATAAAACTATTTCGGATTTTCTATCACCATTTCACCAAATTTTAGATCCAAATCCCAAAAATGATTTATTATTTTAAAAAATTTCATTTTCATTCATTTCAAATATAGAAAATGCATCTTATTTTAATTTGAAATACAAAACCAAGATTCAAATCAAGGCAATTTATCTTGAAACCCTGCATGAAATTCAGGCAGTTGATTTCCAAATTTTCCGTAAAATCCAGCCAATATCCAGGAAAATTTTGGAATTATTCTATCGAAATCGACAAGAAAACACTTAAAAAATGTTTTATCGAAACATATCAGTCAATATGAACCATATTTTGGGCTTCCGAAAAATCCTTTTTATTAAACAAATTTTGTTTTGGACGCAAAAAACATAATTCTATAGGGTGATACGGTCAAAATTTGGTCAATATCAACTTGACGTATTTCTTTCAATTTTGCATTAAAAAACCTGACAAAATCGCTAAAAGTTGCCAAATCAACCGTTACAAATGTTATTAAAGTGTTTGGGGAACGTTTGTCGACAGCCAGGAAGTCTGGATCGAGGGGAAATCGAAAACCGGAAGCCGCTGAGCCGACAAAGAGAGTTGCCGGTAGTTTCAAGCGAAACCCTAACCTCTCTCTCCGAGATGCCGCAAATAAGCTGGGTGTATCGTCTACAACCGTGCATCGAGCCAAAAATCGAGCCGACTTACATTCGACTTACAAGAAGTTAGTGACTCCAAATCGCTATGATAAACAAAATACGACGGCCAAAGCGCGATCCCGGAGGCTGTACACGACGATGCTGACGAAGTTTGACTGCGTGGTAATGGACGTCGAAACCTACGTCAAAGCCGACTACAAGCAGCTTCCGGGACAGGAGTTTTATACGGCAAAAGGAAGGGGGAAGGTAGTAGATATTTTCAAGCACATGAAACTGTCAAAGTCCGCAAAGAAATATCTGGTTTGGCAAGCCATCTGTACCTGTCGCTTGAATAAAGCAGCATTTTCATAGCTTCCGGGACTGTCAACCAAGAAATTTACGTGAAAGAGTGTTTGAATAAACGTATGCTGCCTTTCCTGAAGAAACACGGTTGTTCCGTACTGTTTTGGCCGGATTTGGCATCTTGCCATTACGGTAAAAAGGCCATGGAGTGGTACGCCGCCAACAACGTGCAGGTGGTTCCCAAGGACAAGAACCCTCCCAACACGCCAGAGTTCCGCCCAATTGAGAAATACTGGACTATTGTCAAACGGAACCTAAAGAAGACCAAAAAAACCGCTAAGGACGAGCAGCAGTTCAAGGCAAACTGGCTTTCTGGGACGAAGAAGGTGGACAAGGTGGCTGTACAAAATCTGATGGCAGGGGTTAAGCGTAAGGCCCGGCAATTCGGGTTTGGAAAAGCGGAAGCCTAACTGAATATTTTTCCTGAATTTTATACTAATTAAACTTGAAAAAGAAATTTAATTTGATTTTTTAAATAAACGATTTCACCGATTTACACGCGTTCTCCCTTGACCAAATTTTGACCGTAACACCCTTTAATGCTAGCTTAGTTTAATATTATTGAAAGGTGATATTTGGGACTAAATTTCTATCAACAAGTAAGACATTTTTCAAAACTGCAGTCAAATTGTGGACCAGGAATAAGATTTCGATGTTATGGTCTTAATTCTGACTCGAGTTGATACTCTTGAATCAATAAAGTCATTTATCAAAATTTTATCAAGATTTTATAATTCCGAGTGGAGCAGGGGTGTCAGGTGTCCCGATTTTTCAGGATTTGTCCTGATTTTTCAGGATTTGTCCTGATTTTCGAGAGGCCGTCCTGATTTTTCAAAAACGCTTGGGTTGTCCTGATTTTTGAAAAATGACCTCTAAAACGTCCTGATTTGTCCGGATTTTTAAAAAATATCTAAACTTTAAGTAAATTTTACGTGAAATGGTGAAAAAATGAAACAAATCTTTAATAAAATAGTTTAACTAGTTTTACCGATGATAATCTTTGGTTCAAATGATATATAAATATAGTGTTTTTCGATATTGACTTCAGGCCAGCCAAGGTTCTTCTCGCTATAGTTGCATAATTTGAGGCGTCTTCAGCACTTGTATTTCGCCTTTAGTTTTGCAATCTAAGCAGAGCTGCATGTTATTTTCGTCAATTTAATGGGGACCTGAAAAATCCTGATTTTTTTCATGGCGGTGTCCTGATTTTTGTCAAAACCACCTGGCACCCCTGGAGTGGAGAGAAGAACATTTCGCTTGGCATTTTGGACCCTAATGGTGGGGGGGTTAATTTTTCATATATTAATTAAAAAATCATGATCGATTCATGATTTATAATAATAAAAAAAAAAGTGAAAGGATTATAAATTTTAAACTCCAAATATTTTTATACTATCTATTAAAATATTGGGTCGCATGGTTACCAACTTGTTGGGTTTTTTTTAAATTTCTAACATTAGTGAAGTTAAAATTGTTTCATAAATAAGTTTTAATTCACGAATATAGTGCATATAGTGCCGTTAAATTGAAATGTTTTAGAACAAAATTCCGCCGGAGGCGAGCCCATTTTCTAACTTTCTTGTTTACACTTATTTTCAAACAACTTTTGGTATCTAGTAATATTTCGTTACTACGGTTAATTCATTTCTTGAACTAAAAATATTACTTGGAACAAATCTTCATTTGAGGATAAAGCCCTAAAACATCCAGAAAAAGAAACAAATTGTTTAAATAAAACGTAAGATAATCATAAATAACTACGAAAAAAAAGATCTACGCATCCTGTCGTTCCAAATGAACCATGTGTCGTTATGTTTTAGCAATACGCAGTTGCAAAATTCCTGTTTTGTTGAATTTACGCCAGCGGCTTTGACGTAGTAGTTAGAGTTCAATTCATCTACGCCAAGGTTCATGAGGTCGAATCACAGTCATGGCATACGTAGTACACTTTCTGTAGTTTGGTGGTTTAAGCATTTGTAAGATACTGGCCATCATAACTATGAAAGATGCACGCTTAGAGATAAGGAAAAAATCTCTAGAAACAGACATGAAGTTTCACTGAGATCCTATGTGTGAGTTCGTTTTTTAAACCTCTCAGCATTACTGATTGATTTTAAATATTTATGCAAATTAACCAACCCTGTATGTGTTTTTGTGTTTTTATCCTGACATAGACAAAAGGTGCTTCCACCGACATTACTGTTACTGTATCGTTTAGTGAACCTCATATGATAGCTGATTAATCACAATTATTGATACTGATTGTACAAAATGTATCAGTAACATCGAAAAACTAAGTGTGTGCATTTTTATAACATCTTCATTTTTTCCGTATGCACTGTGTATATAATTATGTCTCAGGCCAGAAACACAATGCATGCAATTGTGCGATGCGAATAAAAAGTGAATTTTTGATTAATTTTAAATAAAAGAGTTGATGAAAATTGTCGCACTCTAATGATGTGTATGTCAGTTTTTGCTTGCGTCGATTAATAGTTACGACCATCATTTACAAATTTGCCCCTAATATCATTCATCGTTTTGTTTGGCATTCCAATCTCATCTTTTCAATTTATTTACGCTCAATCTACTCACTGGACGTGATTGGAAATTCATCACCGGATTCGATCAACATGTTTGTGAGCAATCAAACCTGTTTCAATATTTTGTGCACACGTTGACCAAGCAAATCGATTATAACGAGTAAATTTCTTTGGCAAACAAATTAGACTGGACGATACATCTGCATCATCAGAAGGCGGGTTGTTGTCGGTTCGATCGGCCGGAACTTGGGCAAGGCAGCAGGATGCAATCAGGCAAGCATTGACGACACATTTCTGGCTATTCGAAAACGTTCCGATTTAATCAAGGCTTTCCCTTCTTTACTCGATTCGAATCCGGCTTCCGATTCCTGTGTGAGATTGAGAACATATTCAATATTAATTAAATTTACTTTGCAGATCCTGTTCGAAATGAAATCGAACTGCAGGAAAATGAACGAGACCGAAAAGCTTGTCTCAGGTTGAAACCACACCGAATCGCAAATCTATATCTGCACCTTGTGTGGTCGGAAGAAGATAATTTCCTTGGAGGTTTTCGTTCGGTTGAACATGCTTGCCATTTCGTGGTTTTGACTTTGACAGATCTTTCCGGCTGGGCGCATCAGAGCGATTCTAAACTATGGAAGGGGTTGAATATCCCTTGGTTGCAATAAAGCTGGAATGACTATGTACTAATATTTTTGATATGAGACAATTTTAGTCGGGAATTATTATAATTATTATAAAAAATGGTAATATGTAATATTGGTTTTAAAAGTTATAACATGCATTTTCTCTCACTATAATATTAGACTAAGTGGATTTGGGGTTATTTTTGAATTTCACAAAACCCTGAGGTCTAAAAAGCCTCATTTTGGTTCAAAACTCATCCATGATTTTTTGCAGAATTTTTAAGGAACGTTTACATGAGTAAATTTGAACTTTTATTTTTGTATGGGGAAATTGAAGATTTTGTACTGAAAACCTTACATCATTTTTGTTTCTTCTAATAACGTTTTCGTATAATAAGATACGAAGTTATGGTCTTCAACAAAGCTATTCAGCGTAAAATTTCATTTCGAGAATATATAAATTGGCAATAAACCATAAGCAGACTCGGTTTCACAGAGGAAGAAATAAACTGATGTTGATTTCCCGGTACAAAATATTCAATTTTTCCATACAAACCTCAAGGTTCAAATTTACTCATGTACACGTTGCTTAAATATTCTGCCACAAATCATGGAATTTGAACCAAAACGAAGCATTTTAGACCCCAGGGTTTTAGAAATACAAAAATGACCCGAAATCGACTCAGTCTACTAGAATATGGATGTGTGGAAAAATTTTATCATCTTTTTTCAAAAGCCGATCACATACACTTTCTTGATTTCAGCCTCACACCTTCTTAATAAAATCACCTTAAGCACATGAAATAAACTTTGCTTGTAAAATAAATCACAACGTATCCCGATTTTGTTTTCGCCAGTCCCTGATTTTTTTAAAAAAAAGTTGGCAACCCTGTTCGCATGTTTTCTTGCCTCCTATTGATTTTTCTTGTACCTGTGATATCGGTCTGTTCGGTCAGCACTGATCGCTTCACCAATTTGACCGTAAGTAGCGGCAAGACCGAAACAATCGACCATGTCATGTGCTCACTCGGCTTAAATCCCGAGTCGTTGGGTGGTGAATTGGTAATAGATAAACAAGAGAGATCAATAGAAATCAAAAACACATGATAGCAGGGTTGCCAACTTTTTTTTCAAAAATCGGGGACTGGTGAAAAAAATCAGGATACGTCAAAGTAACGGAAATTTCGCTCAAAGTGATGACCTTTTTTTTGGTCGTCGCTCTCCATTTTCACTTCAGCAGTGGTGTCTGTTGCAGTTCCTTCCTACCCATTTTTCATCGCATTCACAAAAATCAGGCAAAATCCGGCTTATTTTCATAAATCAAGGAAATTCAATGGCTTATCAGGTCGTCAGGCTGGGCATCGAAAAATCAGGCACATTGGCATTTCTGCATGCAAGATATACATGGAGTGTATCGATGGAAGCAGTTGACCCATGGAGCTCGACTTGTACCCAAGGTTGCCGAAATCACAGAAATCACAGAACCTGTGTCACAGAACACAGAATTTGGAAATATTCGCAAAATTGATAGAATTTTTAAATTTTGAATAAATTTCCGAAATTATTTTTTTTATATCAGTATAAAATTATGATTTTTCTTCTTGAATTAGAAAAGTATGATAATATTGGTAATGTTAGTTGATTTTTCCCAACTAAAATGTTAAAAAGAACCAATTTATCATGAATTGTCAATGAAATTAAAGGAAATAGCATCACAGAAAACCATGACAGAATTTTTGGATTAAATCACAGAAAGTCAGATTTTTTTGTTCTCAAAAGCACAGAAGTTTTTTCGTCAACATTGCTTGTACCCTCGTGTCGGTCGATTCCATTACGATCAGCGTGATGTAATTGACTAACGCGCCGTTGTACTGAAGCGGAGATTGCGGGTTCAAGTCCTGTTGATGAGCTATTGTATCTTTTTTGTGAAATTTATGACAATCACGGCTTAAATATGTTCTTCCTTTTCTTGACTTCATGTTTCTCTTAAATTTTCCATCACCTTGAAAATTTGATAATGTTTAAGAAAATATTATAAGAGAAATATTTTTCACTTAGCGATTAAAAAAGACAGGATACTCAGAAATGCGCTTAAATTGATTTTTTTTTTTTAATTTTTAGTTTATTTGTCTTTAAAAGTTATGTACATTGTCTTAAAATTCACTTGTGAGAGAAAATTCTAATTCATTGATATTAACCACTACGTCTGAACAATTCACAAAAAAATCAATATAACTTGCTAGCAAGCGAAGAATGGATGTGCGTGTATTTCTATTTATTCCCTCCAGTGCAGGCCTCAGTAAATCGTCACTTGATAAGCGTCGCCCTCCAATAGTCACGATCAGCTGTTGCAACAGTTCAAAGCTTTGCCGCACACGAGAGCAGGAAAAAAATTTGTGTTCTATCGTCTCCGTAGAACCACAGTAAAGGCATTGGTCTCCGTCGGCGCGTCGCATCGTGTGTAGAAGTTGTTGGTGAAGAGTTTTGCCGTTTGCCCACACATAGAGTGAGCACCGATGGCTGGGCGACAGTTGATGAGAAGAAAGATTGGTCCATATGCGTCTCCAGTTAGCGTGCGGTTGTTCTCGTTCGACTCTGGGAAGCTCAGTTTGCGAGATAAAAAAATCCATCATCCCGGCGGCGTTTATTGTTTGTCTCAGCTGGTCAGGAATATTTGGATAACTTTCCAAGACTTGTGATAGACAAGGCAGAGTCGTTGGAACACTTGTTTGGGTGCGATTTTGAATGAATGTTTTGTAGAATGGCATCGAATCGATTTCACGCAAATGACGATTGATGAGCAGAGCTTTGCATTTGAAAGCTGGGATGTGTAGTTTCAGCCCTCCATTTTCAATATTGCGTGCTAGCTGCTGGATGGGAACTCGGGCGCAATATCCGCGCCAAAGGAATGTTCCAATAGTTGCTGTTATTTTTGCAATATGCACGCTGTACGGCATGATATTAGAAGCCACATACCACAATTTCGAAGAAATAAATATGTTTAACAGCACAACTTTCTGATGTAAAGTTAACGTGCGCAGAGAGTGGAGCCAGATGTGTCGACTAAAGCTGAGTGTTAGTTTTTCCCAATTGAGTTTTATCATTTCACGGATGCAATTTGTGAAAATTAAACCCAGTATTTTAATAGCTGGTTCGGTTTTGAGCCACGACGCTGATAGAGAGTTTCCACTTGTTGGCCCTATGTCCACTGATGTTGTTTTATGCTCATTCAAAAGGGCGCCTGACACCTTATTAAACTGACTAAAGGCGGTGCGCATGTTTGAGATCTGTTCGTTTTTCGTAACGATTACGCTTACGTCGTCAGCGTAGGCTACGATAAGATCCTCGCCGCAGATGTTTTCTAAGCACCGTATGAGTGGTTGAAGATATAAGACAAATAAGTGCATCGCAAGTGGGTCCCCTTGACGCACCGAGCGAAGAATGGGGAAAGATGTTGACATGTGACCATTGACGAGAAGGCGAGATGTTGAGCGGTTTGCAATGTTTGTCAGCAGTTGTACCGGGTTAGGGTTAAAACCAAGATCGAGGAGAGTTTGAAAGAGAAAACTGTGTTCGACTCGATCAAAAGCGTGATCAAGGTCGAACGAAATTAGCTTACCCTTTCTGCGATTCGAAGTCAGCTGTGCGATGCGGTCCTTTATTGCGAGCGTAGCTTGAAAAATATTTGCGTTACTGTTGGAACATTTTTGGGAAGTGCTAAGTATGTGGTGGTTTCGGATAATGCTGTCGATTCTCGCTTTTAAAATCCGAGAAAGCAATTTGTAATCCACGTTTAAAAGGCTTATCGGGCGGAAAGCGTGTGCAGTGTCAAGGTTTGTGGTGTTCCTTTTTTTCACTAACACTATTATGCCATTGACGAACTCTGGAGGAAAGTTAGATGCTAATGCTTCATTAAGCACTAAATTGAGCTCCCGATGTATAACATCAAAGGACCGAAGATAAAATTCTTTCGGCAAACCGTCTGGGCCGGGTGACTTCTTCGATGCACTTGTTTTGATTGCGGTGTAAATTTCAGCAGTTGTGATGGCGCGCATGCAGGCAATATTCTCATCGTCGTTCTCGGGGATCAGCTGGTCGCACGGGAAATCCTGGTTCGGTTCAACTGGAACATTTGTGTACAGGTTGGAAAAATACTGTACCATGTGGCGTTGTATAGAAGCGGAGTTATCGAGGATTTGGTTTTGCTCGCCTAGAAGATGATTTATCGTTGTTCGTTTTCTTTCCCGCTCTCCTAATTGGAAAGTGGAAAGAGGTTCGCCGGCAACATATGTTTCGTTGTTTCGGATAAACAGTTGGGTGAAACGTCGTTGGTGTGCAAGCAGTTCACCTTTTAGCTTGTTTATGGTTATTATCATCTCAGGGTTGCGAAAGTAGCCATCATACGCGTGACGGAGAAGTTCATGGAGCCGAAGTTGCTCTTGGTGGAAATCCTCGAACGCGAGTTTTGATTTCCATCGGTAAAAAGATTGTGTTTTGGTTTTAGCGTATGATAGCCACCAGTCCATCCACGATGAATAATGACGTCGTTGTCGTGTCCAAAACTGCCAGTTGATCTGGAACTCTTCAATATTCTCGTCGGTCAACAGGTGGGGGCGGAGGCTCCAAAATTGATCAAAAATTTAAAAAAAAGTAGTTGCTGCTTTATTAAATGAATTTTAACTTAGCTTAGCTGAGCTTATTTGACTATTCATATCCACCTCCAATCATTGAGTCCGAAGTGCTTAAAAGCAATTTTATTTCAATAACAATAATTTATTGCGTCAAATGTTTAAGTATAACTATCATTCATCATTCATCATGCTGCATGTACTTCGTACTCCATGATCGCTGGCGTGGCTAAGCGGATTAAATTCTACATCGCCAACGGTTGCTACTTTGTGATTGATCGAGGCCATCAGTTTTGTGCAAAGTCCAAAAGAATGGTGCTTGGGATTAGTAGTACTTTCTCAGTGCACAAAACTCATGCTTTTCCTTTTCAAAATGATCAATAACGACGCCGGCCACGTCCTAACAGTCGAAGGGGGGGGGGGGGGAGAGGGAGGGAAGAAATGTTAGTTAGAGACTATTTTGATTCAACTAACAACCTCTTCTTCCTGCTTACTCCAAAAATAATTTTGAAATAGTCAGAAGTAGAGATAAGCTATCATCACCAGCTATGGAAATCTTCGACTACTAGAATTAATACAATTATTTCAACTAAATCTGGTCCTTTTCACTAGCCTCCGTTTGCATTCTAGTTCGTAAGTCATTCTTGTCATTTTTGTCACTTTTGTCATTTTCGTAATTTTTGTAATTTTTGTAAATTTTGTAATGTTTGTATTTTTATAATTTTTGTAATTTTTGTAAATTTTGTAATTTTTGTAAATTTTGTAATTTTTGTAAATTTTATAATTTTTGTAATTTTTGTAATTTTTGTAATTTTTGTAATTTTTGTAATTTTTGTAATTTTTGTAATTTTTTTAATTTTTGTCATTTTTGTCATTTTTGTCATTTTTGTCATTTTTGCCATTTTTGTCATTTTTGTCATTTTTGTCATTTTTATCATTTTTGTCATTTTTATCATTTTTGTCATTTTTGTAATTTTTATCATTTTTGTCATTTTTGTCATTTTTGTCATTTTTGTCATTTTTGTCATTTTTGTCATTTTTGTCATTTTTGTCATTTTTGTCATTTTTGTCATTTTTGTCATTTTTGTCATTTTTGTCATTTTCGTCATTTTTGTCATTTTTGTCATTTTTGTCATTTTTGTCATTTTTGTCATTTTTGTCATTTTTGTCATTTTTGTCATTTTTGTCATTTTTGTCATTTTTGTCATTTTTGTCATTTTTGTCATTTTTGTCATTTTTGTCATTTTTGTCATTTTTGTCATTTTTGTCATTTTTGTCATTTTTGTCATTTTTGTCATTTTTGTCATTTTTGTCATTTTTGTCATTTTTGTCATTTTTGTCATTTTTGTCATTTTTGTCATTTTTGTCATTTTTATCATTTTTGTCATTTTTGTCATTTTTGTCATTTTTGTCATTTTTGTCATTTTTGTCATTTTTGTCATTTTTGTCATTTTTGTCATTTTTGTCATTTTTGTCATTTTTGTCATTTTTGTCATTTTTGTCATTTTTGTCATTTTTGTCATTTTTGTCATTTTTGTCATTTTTGTCATTTTTGTCATTTTTGTCATTTTTGTCATTTTTGTCATTTTTGTCATTTTTGTCATTTTTGTCATTTTTGTCATTTTTGTCATTTTTGTCATTTTTGTCATTTTTGTCATTTTTGTCATTTTTATCATTTTTGTCATTTTTGTCATTTTTGTCATTTTTGTAATTTTTGTCATTTTTGTAATTTTTGTCATTTTTGTCATTTTTGTCATTTTTGTCATTTTTGTCATTTTTGTCATTTTTGTCATTTTTGTCATTTTTGTCATTTTTGTCATTTTTTGTCATTTTTGTCATTTTTGTCATTTTTGTCATTTTTGTCATTTTTGTCATTTTTGTCATTTTTGTCATTTTTGTCATTTTTGTCATTTTTGTCATTTTTGTCATTTTTGTCATTTTTGTCATTTTTGTCATTTTTGCCATTTTTGTCATTTTTGTCATTTTTGTCATTTTTGTCATTTTTGTCATTTTTGTCATTTTTGTCATTTTTGTCATTTTTGTCATTTTTGTCATTTTTGTCATTTTTGTCATTTTTGTCATTTTTGTCATTTTCGTAATTAATGTTATTTTTGTCATTTTTGTCATTTTGTCATTTTTGTCATTTCTGTCATTTTTGTCATTTTTGTCATTTTTGTCATTTTTGTCATTTTTGTCAAATTTTTAATTTTTGACATTTTTGTCATTTTTGCCATTTTTGTCATTTTTGTCATTTTTGTCATTTTGTCATTTTTGTAAAAATTTTAAATTTTGACATTTTTGTCATTTTGTCATTTTTGTCAAATTTTTAATTTTTGACATTTTTTTCATTTTTGTCATTTTTGTCATTTTTGTAATTTTTGTAATTTTTGTCATTTTTGTCATTTTTGTCATGTTTGTCATTTTTGTCATTTTTGTCATTTTTATATTTATGTTTTTTTTATTTTATCTTTTTTTTAATTTTTTTTTATTTTTTTTTTTTATTTTTTTTGTTTTACATTTTGGATATTTTTGACAATTTTGACATTTTTAACATTTTTAAGTGTCAAATAAGCCTTATAAATATTATAGAATGTACACAAATGTTTGTCATTTTCGTAATTAATGTTATTTTTGTCATTTTTGTCATTTTGTCATTTTTGTCATTTCTGTCATTTTTGTCATTTTTGTCATTTTTGTCATTTTTGTCATTTTTGTCAAATTTTTAATTTTTGACATTTTTGTCATTTTTGCCATTTTTGTCATTTTTGTCATTTTTGTCATTTTGTCATTTTTGTAAAAATTTTAAATTTTGACATTTTTGTCATTTTGTCATTTTTGTCAAATTTTTAATTTTTGACATTTTTTTCATTTTTGTCATTTTTGTCATTTTTGTAATTTTTGTAATTTTTGTCATTTTTGTCATTTTTGTCATGTTTGTCATTTTTGTCATTTTTGTCATTTTTATATTTATGTTTTTTTTATTTTATCTTTTTTTTAATTTTTTTTTATTTTTTTTTTTTATTTTTTTTGTTTTACATTTTGGATATTTTTGACAATTTTGACATTTTTAACATTTTTAAGTGTCAAATAAGCCTTATAAATATTATAGAATGTACACAACATAAATCTTTAAATATTAAACAAAATTATAAAAAGGTTAGATCTCACCAAAAAATTTCTTCAGATATTTTATTTCATCCATTAGAAGACCATATGTATATCAGATACTTTTTAGAGTGTCGGAAGGCGTCTACACTACAGTAATCAATGGATTCCCTTCAGGCTACCGATTTCGTGCTCTTACTAACAAAATTATGGAACGAGTTTGCCGTGTTTCTTTACTCCACTTTAACAAACTTCTATCAGCTTTTTCAGTTAAAATATTTTTCTTTTACATAAAACAGTTTTCACTCACTATTTGAAGATTTAAAAATTTTCTGTCCGAAAGAAAACCAACCGTCACGTTCGGTCATCGCCTACTAAGTCCTGATTGATTGAATGAATGATGAGGAAATATTCAATAACTTTTAAAGTTTACAAACTCTTTCAACCTAAAAGATAATTAAAAAGTTTTTCAAAATAACCACTGAATAAAAAACTTTCTTAAATGATTTGAATAGTTTTTCTAAAGTTTAAACTCGCTTGTTTTTGGTACTACCTATAAAAAGCTCTACTGCGATCTACTCTGGAATGACTTCTGACTACCCATGATGGCGCATCAGAGAGTGTTGATAAAAATTAACAAAGTTTGTTGCAAACAATGCGGTACAGTTTAGCCAACCATCAAATTCACATAGAAAAGAAACTTAAAAACGAGTGCTGAAGTTGCAAAACAAGGTTACGGTTCCCCGGTCACTTTTCCTAGCTACAGTTTGGACAATTTTTGAATTGCACTTTTTGCTACATAATCGAATCAAAGCGGTTGCATCCGACCAAATTGGAGCAAATATGGACAAAGTTTTACTGATTGCTATCCTAGGAGGAGTACCTCCATTTCATGGCAAAAATTACTCGATTCGACGATCACCACACTTCTCCTGAATAGTGAAATCATCAGAGTTTCTTCGAAGTTAGTCAGATTACATAAAAGTTCCAAACCACCGGCAACGCTTTAAACATCCAATCCGAAAAAAGGATCAAACCTTCGGTTTCTAATTTCCCCAGCTCCAATACAAACGCTATTGAATTTTCTTATCTCTTTCCGGTTGATTTAACAAAGCAAAGCATATTCTTGAAAAGCTTATTGAACCACAGCTCAGACTTGTTTCCCTTACAAACAATAATATGCTCAACGTTGCTTGAAGATACAGCCAACAAAAAAAAAGGACTTGAAAGACACATAAGTTCGTCTATAGCGTAAAATTTTTTACTTATCCTCAATGACCCGTTTCGAAAATCCAAACCACACAAGCTAGTCATTTGGAGGCTGGCGGATGGATACGCATTCGGTTTAGATTTTGGTTTTCAGGTTTGTAGTCCATCCAGGAGGAGCAGGATGATGATGATGATGATTATGAGAGGTTGACCACAGGACCATGTAATTTTGTTATGGGTAGCTAGCCGGTCCGTTTGTTTTCACGAAGGCAACCCCATTTTTTTGGTTTCTCGTCGGACCTGCTGGACCTTTATCCTTTTAAGCGAGAGGTGATAGGGTAATGTTGATCTGTTAAGGGATTATCAGAAAAGAAATATACTAATGCTGTTGACTTTGACCTTTGGCTTAAACACCGAAGCATGCATATTTGTTTTAGCAGCTTCTGGAAGCGCACTGGCCAGTTTCGGAATTGACACTGATTCAGGATTTAACAACAGCTTAGAAAACAACATTTTTAAAATTTCTATCTGTAAAATACTTGCTTTATTTTTGTATTCATATTTGCATTCCTTACTACCTTACCGGATATTCAGTTAAAACTTTTGGAAAAGTCTCGGTTGCCGCATATCGCGGGATAAAGTCCACATTAGCCTGGACTTCACATTGTTGATAGAATTGATTTTTTTTTGAATACGTAATGAATATCTAAATGAACAGATACGGTCATACTGAAAAAAAAATATAATAACTCCACAAAATGTATATTGCTGTAAATGGCAGAATTTGAAGAATAAATTTTCAACTTATAATGGGTTCCAAAAAATTCAAGCATTCTAATTAGATTACCAAAACAAATGATAAAGCGCACTAGCAAAAAAGAGTCTGGAAAAAACTCCTCCAATTTTCATTCCAATTCAATGTGCAATAACGTCAATATCACAAAACCAGTGAACAGCTTATATGGACGACCCTTTTAACCGAACCCTCCAACAAAATTTGATACCTGAAATCGATTTCCCGTCTCTCTAAACTCCCGTGTGCAAATTTTCATCTCATTCCGATGTACAATAACGTCAATATAGGCGACCCCTTTTGCCGAACCTTTACACAAAAATTTATACCTGAAACCGATTGTCCTCCTTCTGTGTGCCAATTTTCATCTCAATCTGGTGTATAATAGCGTCGATATCGCAAAAAACAGTGAATAGTTAATATTGAAGACTTCTTACATGAAATTTGCAACCGGAAATCAATTGCCGTCTCTGAAAGCTTCCGTGCACAATTCGATGATTTGCAATATCCCTTAAACCATGGTCATAGGAAAGGGGGAGGGGGTTTGGTAGTTTACCTCCCCTTCCCCATGAGGGTCCAGGAAGAGCAAACGAGGTGTTCTACTCTACACTCAAATTTTTAAATTCTTTATAACATTTTGATGATTGAGTAAGGATTCAAGATTAACAATCTTGTATGTATGTATGGATTTCGCTTTTTGGCCGAGAGTGTTATACTCTATATCACCGCTACGTAGGGTTAACAATCTTGACTCAGAACTCATGCCAAAGCTCGAAAATTCAACCCAAGTTCAGAATTCTGCTACAGATTTCCAAATTTTTCTCACTTGAGGATAGAAATTCATGTCTGAATACTAAATTTCAAATTAGATTAAACTCATTTCAGGGTTCTGGTTCCCTTTTATTAAAATCTAAATTGTATTTCTGTTTTCATATTTTGCTTCACGTATCTAGTTTGAATTCTTGATTTTCGATTCGCATCATCAATAGAAAATATAATTGAAAAGGTGTTTTCAACATTGTTATTCAAATTTAGTTTTACATTTCATTTTTTATCATATCCATAATTTTTTAAGCTGATATGCATTAAAATAATTATTTTCTGAATATGAAAAAAACACACGGATAGTTACAAACGCGTTTTCTTCAAAACTAATTGTTTGTTCGAAAAACGTGAGCATTTTTGCGAGTCTTCTTATATCTCTCATCTATTTGGGCCGAAAAATTATATTTAAAATCAACAGTTTCAGGTTGATAAAAAGGATTTTCGGGGTAATTGTGCCAAAATATTTTTGCCATGTCCTCTTTCATCATGAATTTCTAAAATAACACCTAAACTCAGACATTTAAAAAAATAGGCAAGGTAATCCTTTTCATTAACAACACAATGCTGCCATTTTGTATTTCCGAACCGGATTATAAATGATCATAGCCATAGCTTTAGAAATCATTTTCAGTTTTTGTTTCATATTCAGATCCGAAGTGCTTAAACTTATTCCTTTTGCAGAATTTAAAACTTCAAAAATTCAGATCTCATAAGTAGTCATCTTGCTAGTTTTAACTCGTTTATGAGGTTTATCTCAATTTTGAATTCTTATTATTGCTTTATCTGAATTCGGAGGTTCGGAATTCAGATATAGAAACAATATTCAAAATTCAGATTAAGTTCATAAATGAGTTAAAAGGAATTTAAATTTCAAGAGATCGCTGACTTATAATTTTTATCCTTATTACAATTTTAAAATTTCAAATTTGATAAAGAAATATGCATTTTTCGCGCAAAAAAAAAAATTTTTATTATTTCGCAATTGTATCAAGAGCCGAATTTGAAACTAAAACCTTGAATATGGATCGAGATTGTAAATATCATGTTTGAACCGCAAAACTTCAATCGATCCGTTTTACTTTTTAACATTTAATTTATTTTCATCAATGGTTAAAATCTTTGAATTTGCACAAGAATTTCATAGATTCAACTTATTTGATTTGAACAAAGAATAAGTTTTTTTTTACCAATTGAAGACTTTCTTATAAAAATTTATTCTATGTTCAGAGCAAATAAGCTAAATTGATCAGATTTTATAACAAAATCAAAGATTTCAATCATCGATGAAAGTAATTTCTCTGATTTATTACTGAAAGATTTCTTATATAAATCTAGTCTACCACTTTAGAGATTTCCGGATTATTTTCAAAATTTTCGATTTAATGCACAAAACTTTTAACGTAAAAAACTGAAAAATATATCAGTTAAAAGTAATATCTCTTTGAATTTTTTTAATTCGTGCATTGTTTGAACAAATATAAAGCAAATATGAATATTATATAGCAAAAAATGTTTAAACGTTTATTTTTAAATTCGCAGTCACATTCCTTGTGTTGATCATCAACTCTGAAATTTCTATTAACATCACCTTTCTTGACGAATTCTAGAGTGTTGGTTACTGATCTTGTTTTAAAAGGTTTCGGCATCCTTCTAAACTCGTCCAATAACCACTTAGTCACTTTTTCGGTAGGCGCGTTCACACCCGATATTATCTCCCTCATCTCATTCGCGATTTCGAAGCTAATTTTTGACAGATCGTGTGCGTGCAAAAAATGTAAACAAACAGGGGGAAAAACTAGCTAGTAATAAATCATTATTTTCTCTGATTTGGTTAGGGTTTTTCAGAAAATGATGGATACAAATTTAAAGTAGAAGATTCAGAGATTATTTTGAGCTACAGGAAAAAATGTATATGTTCCGTGAAGCATCGCAAATGGACAACAAAAAAGGTCAATTTTTTACTACGCCAAAAACTCTTCAGAGTATTTCACATATTTCTGAATGAAAACTCAAGCCAAATGCACATTTTCAATTGCAGTTTGTTAAAGAAGAAATCAATTAACATTCCTTCAAAATTTGGGGAAGAACCAACAATTGGTAAGCTAGAATTTTTTTATTCGAAAAAACATAAATTTTTGATATTTTCTATTAGGTTTCCTTCTGCAGCTGCATACTATCAGGCGTAATAATTTTAAAGCTGTAAGGCGGATTTGGATATTTGATGGTGGTAAAAATGCCAAGGAAAAAATATATCCTTGAATAAATACACAATTTAAGTTTACTTTGACGGTATACAATTGACATCGTTCAATGGTTATATCATGTTTTGTACTTTATCGGACCTTATATGATTTTTTGGGAGAAATTTTATTAAAAATTAAATTTATACAACCACTAGTCGTAAAAAAATTAAAATTTAACACTTCATACTGTCTTAGGCTGAAGCTATTTAAATTTTTATATAACGTATTCATGAAATGTTACAACTAAACCAAATCCAATAGTTTAAAGTAACAAATTGTTCATGCATACAGACCGACGAGAAGCGCATAAAGTTTAATATAAAGATATATGATACACCAATATAGATAATTGGAAAAAATTAAAAGTTTAGAAAATGAACGAAAAGATTGATTTACATGTTAGTTTTTTCTGACCAACTGACTATTTTAAAATGGAGCTATCAGATAGAATTGACTCTTCTACCAGGCTAATTTATTCTAATTTAATTGAAAACAAACTTAAATTTTTCAAAGGAGTGTTTTTTTTCATAATCATTTAGATTTATGAAAACTTAACTCGAAGCAATGTAAAGTCGTCTATAATTTATCGTTCACCCAGAATGTTGCTCACGCTTCATCGTACTACCCCAGATGGCAGCAGCGCAGCTTCGAAATAGCGGATTGACAATTGCTATCGAAATACCGGTGTGATAGTTCACATACCGGTATTTCGAAAGTCACTTTGTAGCTTTTTGAGTAGGGTAAGTGAGCCTTAATTTGGCATGCTCCTTGTCTTGGCATGCCAAAATGCATTTTGGTGTTTTTGATGTCAAATATAAGCCTAAAAATGAAAAAAAAATTAAACATAAAAGGAAATCGCATATGGCAAAATTCTGCATAGCATTTGTCCACAATTGAATCCAAATGACTGCGTAGTATTTTTTTTCGCAGGACAAACTGCAAATTAAATTATGATCTTCGGAAAAAATCTAAAATGAACCTACCTTGCTAGTGCATCTGCCATCTTTGGATTGATTTTAAAAACACACTTCCTTATGGAAAAATTATTAAAAATTACCGTTGGTTGCAGCAAAACATGGCAAAAAATATAAAATTATAACTTACTCTAAACAACGTACATTTTCTATCTAGAATTCAAGAAAATATAAACATATTTTTTGCCTAATCTTGGCATGCAATTCCACAAATAGAAGTATGCATGTATGTGTGAAAACGACATCAACAGGCAGTCGGCAGTCGGCAGCCGGCGGCCGTTCGTCGGCAGCCGGCGGCTGTTCGTCGGCCGACGGTGCACAGTGGTCTGGAAATTGAAAAGCCGGTCGAAAGTAAAATGAATGATTGAAATAAATAAAAAATATCATGAATGTATTTTGGACTATAATCAATTTATTTATCTCTCAAGCCGACTCAAGCGTATTGGCATCTAAGTTGGAATAATAATACTACCATTTGAGCTGCTCTTTTATGGTAAATTTCGAGAACTTTTCTTCTCAATAAAATTTACCTCTCAACAATAAATTAATTTGCCGGATCCGAATCCGAATTGATATCTTGGATCTCCATGTTGAAGTTACTATATCCATACCCAAAAAATTCCACATTTGGAAATGAGGTTTAACGTATTTGGATTTAATTTGATTTGTATTGAAGATGAACATTGGCTGCATATGTGTCGCTTTGAAAGGAATTGTTATAAAGCTCAAATTATGACACTCTAAATATTATGTTTATTTAAAAAAAATAATTGCACTGCAATGTTGAAAAACTATGTTGTAACGAACTTGAATTTTTATTGTTTGCAATTTCATGTGAAATCAAAAATAGTATTTTGACCAAGTTTGTTTTTTATTATAGATCACTGTGCATCAGCAGGAGGTGATGACGTTGTTCTCTGTAGCAAAGGAATATGCGAAAGAAGCGCTGATGAGTACGTCATGCCCACACTGCATGGTACGAAAGCGATAGTAACTTCGCCCAACATTATATTCAGGCACAGATTGCTCTGAGAAGGGGAAAACAACACGGGTACGCGGACGATGTATGCACATCCTCTCATCTTCTCACGTGCCGTTCGTGCTTATGAAGCTTTTTCTTAAGCAGCAACGACAGGAGAGTATTTCGCCCGTGGGAGCAAATTAAATCCAATAGGACAAATGCTACTGAATCCTCTCGAGCTTTAAGCTCTCGGGCTTGTTTTTTTGTTCCCTTTTCTCTTCCTCTCTTCAGATCTAACGTTGCGTTGTTGTTGTTGGGGTTGGTGTCTAGAGAAAAACGATGACGGCTTGGAGGTCAATCTGAACTTTCACTTGCTGAAGCCAATGGAAGATGACAACCAAACAGTAGCGCCACCAAGCCCTCCATAGTATAGTTTGAAGCATTTGGGTTTTTTTGGAAAGCTAATAATCATTATTGACAAAGTTGAAGAAACAGGAAAGAACTCCGAATTAACCATTTTCGCCAGGTTGACCAGATACAAAAATGACAAAATCGACAAAATTGACAAATTTGAAAAAAATTGACTAAATAGAACAATTTTACTAAATTGACGAAATTGACAAACTTGACATAATTAATTGATTTGACAAAATTCACTTAGTTGAAAAAATCATAAAATTGATAAAATTTATAAAATTGACAAAATCGAAAAAATTGGCAGAATTGACCAAATTGACGATGACAAAATGGACAAAATTCACTGACTTGACAAAATTGACAAGATTGATAAAACTGACAAAATTAACAAAAATGAAAAAATGATAAAATTGACAAAATTGACAAAAATAACAAAATTAACAAAAGAGATGACAAAATCGACAAAATTCATTAAATTGACAAAATTGACAAGATTGATAAAACTGACAAAATCGACAAAATTGAAAAAAAAATACTAAATTAACGATGACAAAATCGACAAAATTCACTAAATTGGCAAAATTGACAAGATTGATAAAACTGACAAAAATCGACAAAATAGACAAAATTGAAAAAAATTGACAAATTGACCAAATTGACGAAATTGACAAACTAGGCTTAATTCATTGATTTGACAAAATTCACTTAGCTGAAAAAATCATAAAAATTGATAATATTTATAAAATTGACAAAATCGAGAAAATTGGCAGAATTGACAAAATTGACTATGACAAAATCGACAAAATTCACTGAATTGACAAAATTGACAAGATTGATAAAACTGACAAAATTGAAAAAAATTACTAAATTAACGATGACAAAATCGACAAAACTCACTATATTGACAAAATTGACAAGATTGATAAAACTGACAAAAATCGACAAAATTGACCAAATTGTCAAAATTCACAAAATAAACAAAGACAAAATCGACAAAATTCACTATATTTACATAATTGACAAAACTGACAGTATCGACAAATTTGCAAAATTTACAAAAATGATAAAATTGACAAAATGAACGCAATTGTCCAAACAAACAAAACCGACAAAATTGATAAAATTGACAAAAACTATCAAAATCGACTAAATTGACAAAATTGACAGAATTTGAAAAATTGACAAGGAAGACAAAACCCACAAAATTGATTCAATTGACAAAACTGAACGAATAGATGAAATTGACAAAATTCTTAAAATTGGCAGAGTTGAAAAGATTGACAAAATTGGAAAAAACTGACAAATCGACAAACTTTTCAAGATTGACGAAATTAACAAGATTAACAAAACTGACCAAATTGACAAAAATGAAATTATTGACAAAATTCATAAAATTGACAACATTGACAATAACGACTAAGTTGACAAAAATAACAAAGTTGACAAAATTAACAAAATTCACAAAATTGACAAAACTGTCAAAATTGAAAAAAATGATGAAATTGACAAAAATGAAAAAAATAGCCAAAATTGACAAGGTTCACGAAATTGACAAAATTGAGAAAACGATGAGAAAATTGACGAAAATGATAAAAAAAGACAAAATTAAAAAAAATTTACAACAAAGACAAAACTGACAAAATTGACAAGAATGATAATAATGAAAAAAATTAACTTTATGAATGACAAAATTGACGATGTTGAAAAAATTTACTCAATCGACAAAATTGACCAAATTGACAGCAACTGACAAAACTGACAAGATTAAAATTGAGAGAACAGACAAAAGTTTAAAAATAGACAAAATTGGAAAAATTTACAAACATGACAAAAGCTTTAGCACCGATATAATTCATTTAATACACATCATTTATAAAACAAGACCATGACTAAAGTGCAAATATAGGCCATTCGTAGAAGATTGAATATTAACCGATCATTCATTTGTTATCCAGTTCAGCCATTAGCCGAACTGTAACCTAAGACCGAATTCCTCGGAATCATGATCATGTTATCTGAATTATAGAATCAAGCATAGGGCCTAGACCCTCACGTCGCATATTTCTATAGTGATATTAAGTCCATCCTTCGCCCAACGATAGATTCTCAAGCACAGATTGCTCTGAGAAGGGGAAAACGACATGGGGATGCGGACGATGTATGCACACCATCTCATCTTCTCACGTGCCGTTCGTGCTCAGTCAGGAAGCTAAGCACGAACGACAGGAGAGAATTTCGCCCGTGGAAGCAAATTGAATCTTATTAGACAAATGCTACTGAATCCTCTCGAGCTTTAAGCTTTCGGGTTAGTTTTTTCGTTCCCTTTTCTCTTCCTCTCTTCAGATCTAACGTTGCGCGATGAAAGCTTTTCGTTCGCATAGAAAAACCTGTGCAATTGTTGCGTATTGTTGTTGGAGTTGGTGTCTGACGATAACGGCTTGGGAGTCAATCCAAACACTAGCGCCACCAAGTTCTCAATAGTAGAGTTTGAAGCATTTGGGATTTTTCTGAAACATGCACATAAATACGAATTAACTATTTTGGCAAGGTTGACCAGAAAAAAATTTAACTAAATTGACAAAATTCACAAAACTGACAAAATTGACCTAATTGACAAGATTGACAAGATTGACAAAACTCACAAAATTGAGAAGATTGACAAAATTGACAAAATAGCCTAACTGAGAAAATTGACCCAATTGACTAAACTGACAAAATTGACCAAATTGTCAAAATTTACAAGAATTACAAAATTCACAAAATTGACAAAATTGACGATTTTGACAAGATTGACAAATTTGACAAGATTAACAATTTCGACAAAATCGACAATATTGACACAATTAACAAAATTGCCGAAATTGACAGAATAGACAAAAATGACAAGGTTAACAAAATTGCCAAAATTGACAAGATTGACATAATTGACAAAATTGACCAAATTGACAAAATTGACAAATCTGAACAAAATTGACGAAATTGTTTAAATTGACAAAATTAATTAAATCGACAAAATGGTCAAAATTCACAACATTCCCAAAATTCATAAAATTGACAGTATTGATTTAATCTCCAAATTTGAAAAATTTGACCAAATTGACAAAATTGACAAAATTGTCAAAATTGACAAAATTGCCAAGATTGACAAAGTTGATGATATTGTCAAAATTAACAAAATTGACAAGATTGACAAAATTGACCAAATTGACAAAACTGAATTAAATTGACAAAAGTGACAAAATTTATAAAATCGACAAAATTAACAAAATTCATAAAATTGACAACATTGATTAAATCGGCAAAATTGACAAATGTAACATATTTGACATATTTGATATATTTGACATATTTGACAAATTTGGCAAATTTGACAGATTTGACAAAATTGAAAAAATTTACAAAATTGACAAAATTTACAATAGTCACAAAATTTACAAAATTTGAAAATTTAAAAAAAAAGACCAAATTGACATAATTGACCAAATGGACAAGATTGAAAAAAAATTGCGGAATCAACAAAAGTAACAAAATTTGGCAAAATGACATAATTGAAAATATTGACATTTCAAAATTATCAATATCGTTATCTTTTAATTTAATTCTACCGATTATGATACCCTACGTTGCAGCATTGTAGTAAAATCTAGCAATTGTAATTTTATCCAATAATTTTATCAATGTATTTGTTTCGTTTACTTGAGAGGATGAATTATTTTAAATACATGGTCAGGTTTTTTTTAGATTGTATTCTTAATTTTTACCCCTTCCATTTTAAAGTTACCTATAACTCCAAAAGGAGTAAATTGAGTGAGATTATAATGTCATAGAAACGGGATCATACAAGATATTCCAGAATCCAGATTCCAGTCATTCTAAAATCTTTAATAAGTTGCAAATAATGTTATTTATATGAAAGTAATGATTAAATCACAATACTTTGATCCTATAAAAAATTTTGAATCTTCATTTCTTAAATTCATTTTGGATTGACTATGCGTTTGAAATCCTTCAATCATAAATCAGAATTTATAAATCTATTATTTGTTTATTATTTTGTATCATATGTATCCAAATATAATTGACAGGCTGTAAGAAAGGCTACAATCCACTGTCAAGAGTATTAAATCGGGTTTTTTAAGTTTTTGATTCTCATAGAAAATATAAAAAATCGAGCAAAAGATGTACAAATGTTTACATTTTTCGATGCAGTGAAAAACTTTACCCACTATGGTGGATTGGCTTAATGACATCATCTACAGACTTTAATTATCCTATACCAAAAATTTTGGTGTAAAAATATGTGTCGGTCAATCACCAAATTTGATTAAATCAATATTTTTATAATTTAGTTACCAGTCCACCAATGCACCATCATGCAAATCAAATATTCACCTATTAAATCTCGTTTCCATATGCTGGAATATTGTTGTTTAGTATCACGCGTTTGTTCATTTCAAAATTTCATCCATCCAATCATCATTTTTTATGATTTCAGCTAGTAGATTTTTTTGTAGTATTATTTAACCCTAAATGAAGCATAAGGGTGCTTTTTCTTTAAAAACATTTTTGACAGAAAAAATGTAAAATTTAATTCGAACGAAACCAAAATTTACTGCAATTGATGCTTTATGCGCTATAACATCATAATAATATCGAAAACTATAAAAAATCAAACTGTTTAATTTGATTGATTTTTCACTAAAAACCATGTTTCTTGCAACTTACCCCTTTCTCTTAGTAGGGCTAAAACCGCATGTTTTGTAAATTTAAAAATAACTGGAGAAATCATAGGAATTATATTCGTCAAGTTATGTCGTGAGACGGAATACTATGTAAATAAAAATAATAACTGGAGAAATCAATAATTTTTCTAATTATGCCAATTCGATGTTCCATCAACCTCAAAACTTATGATGCACAAGCCGTACAATTATTCGTGGACATTCAGTTTATAGAAACCATTGAAGTTGAAAAAGTGTTGCATGATGCCCCAGTTGGCGGTATCTTTCAAATCATAGTTTTATTCAGCGAAATTATTGAACATAAAAATATATTTATGGCGTTTATCTAAATTGTATTGAACCCAAAAATGGAAAATTTTCATTCTTAATAAATTAAACATAGAAATATTGAATGAGCTTTTAAGTTGCTTGAAGCTTCTATGGAATATTGCTACTTACTGGCTGAGCGTATGGAAATCTATTGCTAACTAATGATGTTTTCGTATGGTGATACTTTTTAGAACTTTGTAAAAGATTCTTATAAAGAGCGAACACGAAATTATTGCGTCACCGAAATTTTATTATAATATTTGAAATCAAACCAAAATTTCTGGGTAGTTTTAAACATATATTTACTTCAAAAATCAAAAAAAAAGTTAATAGATGGACCCTTGAGTGTAAAATTAAACGCATTTTCGCTTGATGCATCAAAGTCTTTCCAAAGTGACATCCGGTGCCAGTTTCTCAGTTGTTTTTTTTTTTCATTTTCTTAACATGTCCTTCTCGTCTTTGACTGTCTTCTTGCTCTTCCGGAGTTTCCGCTTAAATATTGCCCAGTATTGCTCCACCGGGCGCAGCACCGGACAGTTTGGCGGGTTCATGTCCATTGGAACAAAATGGACAGCATTGGCCTCATACCACTCCAAGACACTTTTAGAATAGTGGCATGATGCCAAATCTGGTCAAAATAGCGGGGCTTCGTCGTGCTGCTGCGGAAACGGCAAAACGGGCTTCTCGAAGCACTCAGATTTGAAAATATCGCTTTTTACTGTGCCCTTTGTCCCAAAGGCTCACTCCTCAGTCTACAAAAGCAGTTGGCCTGCCAAACGAGATATTTGGAGGCGAACTTCGTCATTTTCTTCTTCTTAAATTTGTCGTCAACATCGAACTTCCTCTTGTCGGTGAAAAACTCCAACCCGGAATTTTCTTAAAATCGGCTTTTATAACCGTTTCGTCGTCCATCACACAGACAGAGCCCGAGTTTTAGTCATCGATTGTTGCCGCTCATCGCGGTTTGGGAAGTTCTGTATCTTGTATGTATGTATGTATGTATGTAGTTCAGTTCTCTTCTTTGCATTCTGGACGTAGATCTGCGACATGCCGATCTTTTTAGCCAAATCACTGCTTAAGACGTTGGGATTTTCTTTAATAATCCGTTTCGCATTCCCCTCCGTCTTTTTGTTCTTCGGGCCCGGTTTTCTTCCAGCTCCTTTGCCGTGGTCCAAAGTTTACCTTTTTGCGAGATGATTTTTTTCCACCCCTCTTTCGAGGTAAATTTTACCTTTTTTTCGTTCACCTATCAAAAAGACAAATTTTACATTTTTCGCATTCACCTAGCAAAATAGTAAATAATACCGTTTTCCCATTCATTGATTTAAAAGGTAAATGCTAGTTGGTTAGGTTGGGTTTCTTCAATAAAAATGGAAACGAAATTCATTCAAAAATTCATATTTATTTGAAATAAATAGGGACTTTTCCATTATATTTAATTTTGAAATGTATCACGGTGTTTGAAAAAAATTATTGAGGTAAGTCCTTTTTTCGCCAGGCTTGTAGCAATTCGGCTTCGCGTTCTTCCGCGCCATAATGACCACTGAATCCTCCTGCACTGCGTTAACGCATTCATGCTCTTCTCCGTTCGACTAATCCGGTCAGGTCCGGCTTTTCCGAAATGATATCTGGAGAATGACGTGGAATACACCTCGAAACTGGGCCGATCTGAAACAAAAGCAAAGTATTATGACGAGAACCAGCAAAACTAAATGATATCTAAGAAAACACTTACCATTCTGTTCCGATTTTCTCATATTGGCACGAAACAAAACTTCGCTTCTGAACGACAAAACAGCTTAACCTCAATAAACGGATTCGGCAGAAAGTTACTTTTTTTTCGAGATGTATTGTACCGTTTTGTTTAGCTCAATCCAGATCAATTTAATCTCGCTACGAGGTAAGATTTACCTTATTTGGATTTACCTTTTTTTCTAGGTGAATTGTACTTTTCAATTGAGCTCAATTCAGGTGAACTTCACCTCGCTACGAGGTAAGATTTACCTTTTTTGGATTCACCTTTTTTCTCGGTGAATTGTACCTTTTTTCCAACCTCGATTCAGGTCAATTTTACCTCGCTGTGAGGTGAGTTTCACCTCGAAGAGGTAGAAGTTACCTTTTTAGCTTTCACGAGCGTTCACCTTGCTATTTCGGTAAATTTTACCTTTTTATTATTTTCCGTGTACGTAATTTGTTCAAAATAGTCATATACTTACTTATAAAGTTGAAGTCATAAGATAGCGGAAGTTTTGCACTGACCATGATAACCGCAAATAACGGTTCAAACTCGGAAAGGACATGAATGCAACCTCTGATTTCAAAGCACAATTTATTGACCATTCATAAAACATAATAGCTCCAGGTTCCATTTCGATGCATAGAAAGCTGATAATTACCTATGGACCACAAAGGGTTCGCTCGGTAATATTTAACCTCGTCGAATTCCACTGAACAACCAATAACTAGCTCTAGATATAGGGGTAGGCATATTCCATTGTATGGCAGCTTGATATAGCAAAGGGTTTGCTCTTCTCATTGCCCCATAGTAGAATATTACGCACAAATCGGTAGTCAATTAGCACAATTACCGCAAATTTAATTTGGTGAACGAACATATGCCCACATGTATGGGAGAGAGTATGGTTTTACAATAATGGCAGGTATTTTCAACTGCTAGCCCGGAAGCGTGGTTTATATGGTGTCACACCCGGAATTATAACGAGTCAATTAAACGGTGTGGGTGTTATAAATCTGTCGAGAGTAAGTGTGATGCCTCCAGTTGAAAATAATTTATAAAATTGCTTAATCAACACCTTATCTAGTAGCAGATAAGGAATAATCAAATATAAAATTTCTAGTCAAATTTTTCGTGCAAAAGACTTTATTTTCTCTTCAAGGACAATTGCAAAATTTTGCAAGAGTGGCTGAAGCTATGACTGATAGCTTGACGTCAGAAGCATTTTCCCTGTCAAAATTCCTGAGAATTCCACCCGGCTGCCTAAAGCTTTTCTTCGCGTCAGAGAGCGTTTGTTGATCGAGCTTTGGGACAAGGACCTCGCAAATGTTCCGAAACATGCCTATTCATATCCCACGTGATAAATTGATGTTCATACGAGAAGTATATATAGACTGTATGAAAAGGATGCGTCGACTAGAAACATCACATCGCAACAGCTTCCGATAAAACAGAATATAAAATTAATGGCCTTTGCCTGTCGCTCGAGTTAGCTTTATTTTTTGTTCCGTCTCTTTATTGTGTGAATGATACCAATGATGCTGTGCTCGTTTCAAGCGAGAAAAAAAGTTATACGCCGTACTTATTCACTTTCGCACAATTTTCAAATCGCTTGAATAAAAACAAACCATCATCACATTATGAAAATCAAATTTGGAAATTGAAATAAAATAAAATTTACTCATGGCCTAATACGCGCAGCAGATGGTTGTTGTAACAATCCGCATGATGTACTTACGAACACTTCCTGTCTAAGCTTCCGCATCATGACCGGGTCGTTCGCTCGTTCCGGATAAACATGAGGAGTCCTACCGAGAGCACCACATCCATAAAGATAATTCTCCAGCTGCCATTAACATTACCCGGGGTCGTAAATATAAACCGAGGCTTATAATTCGTTAAAATGTAATAATCTGTTGTTGTTCCTCGCAAAAAGTACGAGGAAGTCGGAGATGCGAAGGAATAGTAACCCAAACGAAGAATGTTTTTTTTTGCAAAGTTCATCAACATATCCCAACTGTACCGATTTTGAGATGTGAAGCGACGATTTCGGGTCATGTGGAGTCTTCCACTTCAGTTCTCCCCCCAGAGGAGATTGGCAAACAAATTGATGTCGCTTGGGGGTTTTGCGATTTTATTTTTTCCTTATTCTGGCACTCTCATCTGGCGTTGTTGGTTGCTTGTATCTCGGTTGGACCGACGAATTGTGTTGCTCATAATCCACATCGAGCCGTTTCAGATACCGACCGGGAACATAAAATATCCGTCTTCATTTCCCCAACACCGGATCTGATGACATTTCGGAACCATGTCGAAGTAAATTCTGCGGTATACAGTAATTTCGTTATTTTTTTTTTGTTGTTGTTTTTTTTCTTGGTTTCAGGGTCCTCTTCGTAGGCTTGTGAAGACATGCCAATCCTGGTCGTCTTGTCGTTTGAATTTGCTTTTTTCCAGCCCACAAAGTATAGGGGAGAATGAGGATACTTGATCCCTGGGGATACTTGATTCCTTAGCTATATCTCGAAACTGGAATGTCTTACAAAGATCAAATGTTCTAGAAAAATGTGTCAAAATGAGCAAAATAACAATACCTGTAGTTTAAAAAAAATTAACAAAATAATTGTTTGAGTAATTGAACTTTGTTTGAAAAATTTCACAAAATGTAACTTGAAGATCTTTTTTCATCACTTTAAAATGTTCCTTACATGGTAAAATTATGAAAAAAATATTTGTTCCAATGTATCAATCGTTCGAACGTAAAATGAACTTCATAATGCCATATTTTTAAAGCAATGGAAAACTTTCAACTTTTTTTCAGAAAAAGTTTTCTAAAATGTTGATTATGGGTACAATTGATCCCCTAGAGTTGGGTACAATTGATCCCCCTTCCAAACGGCATATTCTGCTTCTGAATTGATCGTTATGATTGCTGATTACGAAATTACTAATATTTATCCAAAAACTAATATTTATCAAACAATTGTCTGAAGTAAAAAGCAAAAATAATGAATTTTCTCTTAATTATAAAAAATAGCGCCTTTAAGTATGCAATGTTATTAGCGTTGAGACAAAGTTATAGAATTTTCTTCTTATGTCTGCTATAAATTGTGAAATAAGAACAAACATGACCAAAATAGTCAATTAACATTCTATATTGGGGTTTTGTTTGATTTTTATACAAGGTTTAGGGCTTCCTGAATTAAAGATCAAGTCTCCTTCGATAGGGGATCAAGTCTCCCCTAACTTCAGAAAAATCGCAATTATTTTACTCCCACGAAAATACATCTAGTTCATCAACGGGTTCAATTATCGTTCTAATTTTTGGAGCATAGAAACTTGAAGTTACAAGCTGTCAGAAAATGTCAAAGACGGTGAGTTGCTAAATTTTTCCAAAAAGATATGGTGAAAACAAGAAAAGGGGATCAAGTATCCCCACTCTCCCCTACTGCATATAAAAATGCTGCATTTGATTGTATCGCTGTTGTAAATTATTAACTTTTTCCTGGAATGTGTCTATATTAACTTTTTGAAGATTATATCATTCATATGATGGCAAACAGATCAGATAAGAATATAAAATCAATAAGGACAAAATTGACAAATATGATAAAACTGCCAGTAATGACAAAAGTGGCAGATATGACAATTACAAAAACAAAAGAGAAATATCAGTCATTGTCATTCAAGTGATTTTTGTATTTTTTGTCATTTTTGTTATTACTGTCACATTGGTGAAAAAGGATTCTATTTACCTACTTAAAAAAATTCAAAAAGGACAAAATAACAAAAATGGAAAAAAGGACAAAAACGATAAAAGGATGAAAAAGACTAAATGACAAAAATTACGAAATGAAGCAATGACACCACTTATGAAAATGACAAAAACGATAAAAAGGGATAAAAATTACTAAAACGATGAAAATGAAAAAAATCTACAAAAATAGTGAAAATGAAAAAATGAATACAACGAAAAAACTTCAAAGGTGAAAAACCAAAAAAGGACAAAAATGACAAAAACCATAAAAATACAACAATATTAAAAGCTACAAAAATGACCAATAAGACAAAAATGTTATATTTCTTTTCATTTTTGTCATTTTCATCATTTTAGTGATTTTTGTAATTTCATATTTTTCTGATTTGTCATTTCTGTAGCTTTGACTTTTGGTGTATTTTTTGTCATTTTCGTCATTTTTGTCCTTAGTTCGTTTTTGTCACCTGTAAATCATTTTCATTTTTATTATTTTTTTTTCATTTCATTATTTTTGTCGGTTTTGTCATTTTCATAGTATAAGTAATTTTGGTCGGTTTTTGTTTCATTTTTATCAGTCTTGCCAATGCGTCATTTCGTAAATTTTGTCGATTTGTGGCATTTTTATTATGTTTGATTTTTTTGTATTCTAGTTTTTTTTTCTCATTTTCCCATTAAATTTTGTCTTGAAAAACTGGAAAATTATTATTATAAGATATTCTTCTTAGTTTTTTATTTAGTTTTTACTGTTTTTATCATTTTGTTTAGATGTTTTTTTTACCAACACACACATATTTCAGATGTCAATTAAACTTGATGGTTCATCACAGAGATTCCATCAATTTAACACTAACTCGTACATCTTTGCAAGGATAAGATGGGTAGCATCATACAAATGCTAAAACAGCCCGCAGAATGAACGTATGCATGCCGCGGCAAAGATCCGATATCTTGACTGTGGCTTAAAAGTCTCAAACGCTATCCTTTAGGCCAGGGATGCGCGTGGCCCACGAGACCCTCTTGTGCGGCCCGCGAAGCTTTTCTCTAATTGAATTAATTTCTACAATTTTCTTACTAAAGATTGTCAGTTATCATAAAATACCAGTCAATAGTTTTGACGAATATTATTGGCGTTTTTTTAATTAAGAGTATATATTTCCTAATGTTTCTCAAAGATTTCAAACTTCGAAAAAAGCAAAAGCAAATTAATAAAAATATAAAAACTGCTAATAAGCACATGCCGATGATTACTATTTTTTCCACTTCCGTCAAAGATGAAGCTGTATGATAAATCTGCTCAACAAATATTTTTTTAAAAATTTTTTTAAACAACACAAATTAACAAATAAAATATGTTTGTTACGAGAGATTTAATCTTTTCACTTTGAAAATAACAAATTCAAAAGATTCTCATAAATCAGCAACACAAATCCTATCCCAGTATTTTGGCTGACAGAAGTTTTATAATTTGGAGCTGAATTTTGTTTATTGAAAAATTTGTGAAAAGTTGTGAATCTTTTTCAAAAAAGTTAATCTTGGGACGCCCTTCAACCGATCATCAACTGCAATGAAGCCGTGTTTGATACGAGGATGAACGAAGTAAATCAGGCAGCTAAGTACAATTTTATTATACAAAACATTAATGAGAAGCTACCATCAGACTGTTACCGCGAAGAGGCGAGCTTTTTGAAAATCAAAGCCAATTTCAATTTTGAAAAATCTTTCGTCGTAAAACATCGATAAGTTCGTCGATATATTTTAGACAGTTATTTTATTGTGAGATTTCTGGTTAACTTTATTTTACTGTCTTGTTCACCATCGATTGTACCTACAGTTGAAGATTCCTCCATATGATTTCATGTTTATGTTTATAAGTAGATAAAAAGTTTAGCATTCGTTCCAGTCTTCGGAGGCTTTTAGAAATTGGAATCTAAACTTATCCAAAAATCATTAAAAAGCCTATTTAATTGAAAATCCTCCACTTGTATCGACAAGAGGAAACATCGGTCGTATTAGGGTTCATTAATGCCAAATTATAAGACATCTAAGTCCATGTTTTTGCCTACTTCTATAACCTGTTCGCTCCACGATAAATATACTTTAATAAGCCATCAAGATCAAGGCCGTATCTTTCATTTGCATATCTATTGCTAGCGTTTTGTCATATTTCCGGGATTTTCACCCTATTTTGTCAGTTTTTATTTACACAATTTGATTGAGATTTTTTTTTTAAATGAGATAAAGATTCTTTAGACTGGGCAAAACAAAAATTGAGAAAATTATTTAATTTCAAATTTTCGGGCCTTAGTTTATCAAACAAGTCTTGTGATTGCAATATGGATAAAATTTTTAAAATATTTAAATTGATTTAAATTTTAATTTTAAATGGAGCTTAAAAATTGACAGCAAAAGTCAGATTTCTATCTTGACTAAAGCATATAAAAAGATCAATGCTTTAAGAAAAAATGCCTCTTTAGAGATATCATTTGGTTAAAATTGGATAGTTTTCACTTCAATAACATAGCTGAGATTCATTTTAATTGATTTAGAAGCCAACAATAGTAAAAAAAATTATAACATAAGATCACAACACAGTCAAAGTGTCTCCATGATCATATCCTTTAACCCATGTTCCCAACAAAAATTGTATTGCTAGGATGCAGAGGTGACCTCGGTCCTAAAGCATGATTTATTCTGTCATTCCTTTCTCTCTTTTCAATTCTATCTCTTGACTACTAGGACGTGGCCGGCGCCGTTATTGATGTAGAAAGAGAGAGCATCAGTTTTGGGCATTGTGAATGTGCTGTCAATCCCAGACACCATTCTTTTGACCTTTGAACAAAATTGATGGCCTCGGTCAATCACGGAGTAGCAACCATTGGCGATGTGGAACTTGTTCTACTGAGCCACGCCTGCGATGATGGAGTTCGAAATGTTCGATTCTGAAACAGATTTAATCTATATGACTTGTTTTACTTCCTTAATTTAAGTAAATTTAAATAAAGTATGTATGATTTCATAAAATATATAACATTTCGGGCTCAATGATTAATGGTGGATGTGAGTAGTCAATCAAGCTAAGCTAAGCTAACACAAATCCAATCCCAGTATTTTTTTTCTACGTAATAAAATACAAAGACTCTTGATATTTTATCATTTTGAGCCGACCACATTTCCAACTTTATTAAAAGTATTTATACATTCTCCAAAACTAAATATATTTTATTCTGCTTTTGTTTTCAATCGGTTCTAAAATTTCTAGATTTTGCAGTTCATTCTACAGTTTTTCAGTCTTCAATTTTGTATTTTCCAATCCAATCTGCAACCGTTGTCAATTTATTCTCATGATTCTCATGATTTCAGTGTCGGATATTCAGAATTGTGAGCCAACATTTTCTAAAAATTCAGAATTTTTAATCCTATGCCTTTCCCAGTAGTATGAACATTTAGCTAAGAAAATCTTTTCGTATCTTTAGAAACAATTAATCAATCAAGAATGTAAACTGTAACCAAGGTTCTTTGACAAAATTTGTTCAATATTCTGTGGAATTATAGTTTTTTTTTCTCGGATATCGAAAGCTTTTGCTCATCATCTTATGACGAATTTCATGACAAAAACTTTCACCGTTTAATGAAAAAAACCAAGGCCTATATTGCAATTTTTATTTTTTTAACAACGAATCAACGTCCAGCTCTAAAAAGACAGCGGTTTCGAAAGAAATAATAACCTTGGAAAAATTCCGTTTATGAGGAAAAAACAGTTCATCAAATGATATCTATGTTTAAAAAGACGATGGCATGGAAAAAATCAAATTGCCTACATGAAAAAAAACTTATTATTTTAAAATGATAACAAATGCTGACTGAGAGATTTACCTAATAAATTTAGGCTGATATTGCCTGTTAAAATTTGTTAAATGAAGTGAAATGTATTGTTTTGATTTTTACTGTTTTATTTTTTCGCCAGATGTTTGTAGTTATAAAAGTAAATGGTTTTATGTTCTTACGAACTGCTGATTATCTGCAGTGTTATTGCAAATGCGGCCCGCCGTCCGTAATTTGGAACTCAATTTGGCCCATTAGCTCAAAAGGTTGCTCACCCCTGCTTTAGGCTACAGACTGCGAATTTGTTAATGTTATACGAAAATGGAAAATAATAGAATAACTAGTTTTTCAGTAAGATTGCGTGTTGATGCTAGTGTTAAGCTTTTGAATATGTTAAGGACCACCCTAGTGGAATATGAATTAGGGTTAGGTTGCTTTAAAAACATTAAAATGGTTAGCATTTGGTTTGAATCAAATTGTGATTTATTTTACAAGCCAGTTCTTAAACATTTCACGTAAATGGAACGGAGTTTCGAAAAAGGACCAAATCCCAGAAAGCCGTTTTTCGGTCAACAATTATATTTCAAAATAACATCCGATCTCGACGTTTCATGGAGTTTTAAGTCATTTGTCGTAGAAATACGATTTTCCCGAAAACATATATTCTTAAGTAATTTTTGAAGTAAAAATAGCTTTTAACGCTTCAACTTAATCCCAATAAGGTCCGATTGGGCTTTAATTTTATGGAGTCTTTTGGGCCAACCAGCTATATCTTTATGATGTGTTTATATACGTTCCATATACATAATAGAATTATCGCATGAATGTTGATAAAAAACAGCATTTACCTACCAAAGTGGAGAAACTTACATACATAAATTTCATTTCTTTCTAAAACGACGAAAATGATATTTTTAAACAAACAAAAAAGTTTTAATTACCAATATCTTCGAGCCACATCGAGCTCCGTGCTAGTTTTTGTGGTTTTTCGATGGAAATGAACACCAAATATGTAATTCGCAGAGGCTTATATTGCGAATATTTGCGCATTTTTAATTAAACTGTCGATCTAATACGTAAAAAACTTAAACGAAATTCTACAGCGGTCGACAAGCTTTTAAGTCTGAAGAGCCGAAAGTTACATTTTTTTTAAATTTCAATGTTCGAAAGACCCACATTTGTTAGTTGCAATGAAATGTCTATCATGAACTTCTAAATTTTTCTGTTACTAGTTTTGATGAAAAATTCTGAATAACACAAGGTTTTTCATACTTTGTCTCCAGCAACTCTAGTTTTTGAAAACCAAGAGTTGATTCGGAAGAGAACTCTGTTTGTTTTCTGCGATACTGTAAAAATTTATTCTGTTTTTCAAACTGAAGCTTCAGCATGATCTAAAATCACAATTGACATTTCTTTCTGTTTTTTGCCCTCATCTAGTTTAAAATGAGAATTTGATAAAATTTATGAGCATGTTGAAACGAATATTTTTTTTCAAATATTTACAAGCATAAATCATAATTTACTACAGTCATCCACATGGTTGCTAAAAAATTAGAATCTTCAATATAAGGGACTCAGAAATGAAGTTTGTGTGATTGTAACTCTGAAACCAAAATATTTAGTAAAACATATTTTGAGAACAAGTTGTGGATAAATTCCTTCAATAAGATAAATATTACAATACTGTATGTGATTTGTTTGAGAAAACTTATATGGACGTAAGCTTTCCTTAGTAAAATTCGGGAAATTGGAATAAAAAAACAATAATATATTTACACATATATATATATTTATGTAGTTTACGTTTTTTAAAAAGACATCGATGACGTCAGAGACTTAACTTTATAACCCTTTTTTGCCTATGAACTTGAATTCTGAACTTTTGTTTTTTTGATTCTAAAGTTTTTCACATTTAGATTGCTACAAAAAACGTCTTTAAATTTTACAGTAGAGTATTGATAGAGTGATAATAGACACAAAAGAGTTTTGAAAGAGTCTTAATTTATGTCTCTAAAGAGTTTGAAGGTCTGAAAACAACATCAAAAGATTTTAAAGGAAGTCGAAAATATCTCCAAAGAATGGGCTCGAATGAGTTTCAATCTTCTCTGGGAAAGTCCAAAAAGAGTCTCAAAAATTCCTTAAAGAGTCTCAGAACAGTCGTACACTCAGAAAAATACTATTATACATGCCATAAGATTCTCTTTTGAAGTGGTGCCATAAGAAAAATCAATGAAATTCATAAGATTATCTTATGACGAGAATGAACTCTGCAGATGAACACCTGCTTCAATGAGAGGTTGTGGCTTTTCATAAGAGGGTCTTATAAAACAGGAAATGTCACGTTCGATGAGAATAATTCAAAATTATTGATGTTAACAATTTATTTTATTGTTCGACTAATTTGGTTGAAATTACATACATTATGGTCACCATCAGCAGCACATCAATACCCGGTTCCAAAGAATTTGTAAAAAATTGGAGTTTACCTTTACAAATATGTTTGACGATTAGGTACAAAAATAAACTTCAATTCAAACTTACCATTTAAAAGAATAAAACTAATTATTCCACAACTTCGTTTGACAACTGAAAAATGACTGATGGAATGAATGTGTTCATAATTTTTCTACATTGCCGTTTCTTCTATTTTTCATAAGAACTTCGTATGAAAATTGAAAGAATTTCAGAAGACTCTTATGAAAACTTAGTTTGGACGCAAAAAAGGGTTTCATAAGAAGTATCTTATTAAAATTATAATAAGATTTTGCCTGAGTGAGTGTCTCAAGAGTCCTAAAAGAACTATAAAAGAGTCTCAGAAGATTTTTGAAACAGCCTCAAAACCGCCCGAAAAATCTCGAAACAATCTTTAAAAAATTGAAGAGAGTCTCTAAATTGTCCTTTAGATTCCCAAAAGAGTCAGAACATAGCTTTATAGCAAGCTAAAAAGTGTCAAATAATGTTAAAATAAACTCAAAGGGTCTGAAAAAGGGCTCCAGAGAGCCTCAAAATTCCCTCAGATAGTGTCAACAAGTCCTACAAAAGTTTAGGATCAATTTAAAAATAGTCTCAGACCAATCTCATGAGTTTAGGGCTTGCTTTTAAGCTCTTTTCAAAGCTATTAGAAGGCCTTTCAGGACTCTTGAGACTCTTTTGAACCTTTTTCCAGACACATTGAGGGCTTTTTCAGAACTCGTGAGATTGGTCTGAGACTGTTTTCAAATTGATCTAAAACTTCTGTAGGCCTTGTTGACACTCTCTGATGGAATTTCGAGGCTCTCTGGAGCCCTTTTTGATACCCTTTTGAGTTTATTTTGACATTAATTGACACTTTGTAGCTTGTTATAAAGTCTAAAAAGAGTATCGAACCGATCTTCAAATAATTTTAATAGAGTCTCAAAAGAGCTCCAAACGAATTTCAAAAGACTCTGAAAAGAGTCTCAGAAAAGTTTCATATGAGTCTTTTTTCTCAATTTGAAAAACTGTTTAGCATTTCTGATTTCTGATTGAATAATTTTTTTTGTTTTAATGTTTGTTGTCAAACTAAAATTTGATAGTCATACTTGTTACTTTTATTAAATACAAAAAAAATGGTTCTCTTCAAAGCTAGTGATGTCTATTTCGATTTGATATTCATGCCTAAAATTGTCTGACAAAAAAGGCAATGTGTAGGCTAACGGACTTATTTTGGACCAGAGGACCAATTTTGGACCACCTTGTCTAGCTCTCTTATAAAACAAATAATCATTCAATTTTTTAACAAATATTGTTGAAGCCCGGTCACTTGATGTAATGCAGTAATTTTTTTCATTATTAGTTGCTTTATAAAAGAGCTAGACAAGGTGGTCCAAAATTGGTCCCCTGGTCCAAAATAAGTCCGTTAACCTATCAGGTTTCCCAACCGTATTTTCGACGGCATTTTTTATGTATAAAGCCCTAAAATGCTGAACTAATAAGTTAGCAATTTGATCCCGCTATTGGTTCACTTTATGTTTAATATCAAAATATGCGGCTTGTTAAACTGAACAATGTTGTCGAAGGCACCAACACTCTATCTTTTCATCCCCGGGCGCTATTAATTTAGTTCCACTAGATTGATGTACTGTACCAGTGTGCATTTTAAACCTGTTTTCTCCACAGCGTGACATGACCAAGGTTGCCGAAATAACAGAAAAATCTTTAATTACACAGAATTTTCAACAAATTTTCATCACAGAATCTGTGTCACAGAGCACAGAATATTTAAAATATTCACAGATTTCACATATTTTTAGATTTTTAAACGTTTTTCTAGAATTCTAATCTTTTATGTCAACATTAATTTTGGATTTCTAACTTTGTATTGGAAAATCATGATAGAGTTGTGGTTGTTTATAAATTTTTCTCAAGTAAAGTGTAAAAGAAACACAATTTCTCATGACTTTTTTTTTAATCAATCACAGAAAATCTTTTTTTTTCACAAAAACACAGAATTTATTTCGGCAACCTTGGAAGTGACGACGGAACTTAGCCCAGGTGCATGTCGGGAACGGTAGGATCGAATTTTAAAAAGTGATATTTTTTTGGAAAACTATCGCAAAGATCTTGATGATCAAAAAGTTTAACGAATTTGAATTTGATCAAGTTTACGTCCTGAAGTTGAGTTTGAAGTTTATTTAGCGAAAATGTGTAGTTTTAAAGGAACTTCACCATTTTCGACAATGAATTCATAAGTTACATATATGAATCATTAAATGTGAAAACTGTTCATTTTTGAACGCGTTCTTCATACCGCGTTTAATCATCTTATTCAACCACCAAAAAATTTTGCTGGAGAAGTAATTTGAAAATTTTACTCTCAGAACGCAAGTGCGTGGAGCGTGTCTTATTTCCATATACAGATAGGTATATGTATATTCTGAAGTTTTAATTTACTATGCGGGATTAATTTTTTTCACACAAAATATTTCTTAAGAAATTTATATTTTAAAACATTCAATAACTTACAAAATAATAACTTTTGTCTATCTCTTTTTTCCAGCAACAAGAGAAACGACGGGAGCTGCGGTTGAAGAAGTTCTGGCGAACGACCACCAAACCGCCCACGTCGTCCGAGGACTCCGGCGGCTGCGAAAGTCCTACAAAACTCGGACGAAAGGCCTTCCAGCAGCAGCTGACAAATAGCAGTGTCATAGTCCATAGTCCTCCCCGAAACCCGCCAGCATGCTCACTGCCGCTGCTCCAGGTGTGGCCCAGCCAGGACTCCCCGCGGGGCGAAGCGGACGGGCAAAGTTTCGTGTTTCCGCTGGCAGCTGACGATGGGCAGCAGCAGATCAGCTATCTGCAAACCTCGCTGATGAATGCGGTGCCATCGAGCAGCAGCAGTGGTGATCTCCGGCGGAATTCTCTATTCGTAGATCAACTGCAGGCCGGTGATTCCGGGATCGACTCGGTTCAGGCTTCACCGTCCCCGATAGCCATGCCCTGTCATCCGCTGGTAGTTTCGAATGCCATTTCACCAAGTGCATCGCCCACGATGGGTTCACCAACGCCTTCGATAGATCGGCAGCGACGGCCTTCGGCGTCGCTACTGCACCCGGACCATGCTCGACTCTTTGCCCTGAGGCAATCGACGTCACCCGACCAAGTATTTGTGATAGCCTAAGGCACATTCTAAAGCTAGGTTCATTCCCTGTTTCTCCATTTTAGACATCACTAGAAGACAATACTGAATTCAATGGTGCCATAGGGAATCATCTATGCACCGCCAGCTCCAGCACAACTTCCTCCCTGACGTCGGTGGCAGTTGCAACCTTAGGGCAGCATCCTCAACGGTAAGTTTCGAATTCTGAAATGGGGCTTTGTAAACTTAATTTAATGAAGTTCGTCATTTTTTTTTATTTCTACCTACTCACCGTACCGTACTATATGAGTCTTGGACACTTGATGTTCAAAACCCGATGTCTCCCTCTCTGGAGCCACTCCAAAGTAACCAAAAACTACCTAGCTACTTAATTTTGTACGTTCAAAGTTCATATTTAGCTGATTAAAAGGAACACGAGCGAAATGAAAACCGTGTTTCCTAAAGTTCTTAATTGGGATTTCTGAACGAAGATAAAAAAAAAGTCTTAACAAGAAGCATAGAACATATCTGTGCGCTCCAAGTACCTCAAAACGTCCGGATATCAATTTGGCCTATCGCGCTTTGTGAACTTCTTGAGAACTTTTTAGTTCCATGCAGAACTTCAATGGAACTTTAATGCGAATTGAGTTGTGTCAAACATTTTCAAATGATTTGTTCTGTTTGTTGAACATTTTCTTAAAAACTTTTTCGAAGGCATTCTCAATTTGTGAACAAAAAATTGACTGTTTATAAAAAATAAAAAAGAATGGTTTGTTTTATTACCGTCGCCGGCGATTGGGAGAAAAATGGGCTAAGGAAAAATCATTCCAACGTAAAAGTCCAGGTAGGTACATATAAAAAAAATATTATGGGAATACTTTACTGATTCAAAGTTTCAGCACCAGCTTTCCTTGAACCGGATTTTTCAAACACAAATTCTATAGTGTTGGAACATCGAAGATTGAAAGAAAATATTTTTTTTAATAACAACTTGATTCATCTGAAGATGAGGATGACGAAACCGAAATTAACTTCGATGGAGACCTAATCAAAAAATTAAATTTGGAAGAATCACTTTGATATTGGGCTCAAAAACAGGGCAAACACGTTCTGCAATAAATCTGATTATGAAATTTCCACTGATGGAAAAAGATTACCACGCTTAGCTAGGACGTTACTCAAAACATCGAGAAATGAAAACTCAAAAATCGTTAACATTCCTGGTGATCAGTTTTGATACAGAGGCGCGTACGTTTCTGCTTGAATCAGTTTTTTCGATATTTCATTTTGTAACGTAGTTTATGTAACCCCAAGTATAAAATATAACTTTAAATTATGTAAGAAACATTGATCAACCAATGTCGATTTCAATCAACGTTAACGTTGATGATTTGCCAGTTTACAAAAGCAGTAAATTATAAATATGTCCAATTTTGATTAATATATATAAAATTGATGAAGCTCATCCGATGCCGATAGCTCTTTATTGCGGAAATATCAATCAGTTCCAAATAAAAAGAATAAATCTGGTTTAAGATCTTTTCTTATTCCATTGTTAAAATTTACAATGAGTTATATATTAAATTTACTTTTTTTTTAAATTCATACGCCAAATCCTAGACCGTCATTCGAATACGATCCTTCACTTTGACCTTCTCGGTGGGTCTGAAAGACTACCAGATAGAATTGAGGGCAGCTGTCTAGCGACTGAAAACAATCATCTAATGTGAATTTAAAAAAAACCCTAAATTCACCCAAAAATTAAAAAAAAAAACAGAACAGAAAGCGGTACCTTTAACCCTCATTGCAATTTCTTTTTTTTTTATTAACAAATAGTTTTATTAAGACATTTAACTCATAAAGTTTTGTTGTACCGAGTATTCACTTCACTTGTGTTGTGTTAGTAAGAAGGGGAGCCATAATCGTCGCGGCGAATTCATGCAATTTCATGCTCTTTCATTTTTCCTCGAATTCAAGTTCAATTAAACGTTTTTAACAAACGACCTCCTTCTGAAACAGCACCTCATTGACTGGATGCATATGCAATAGAGTGCCCCAAATGACCCGACTTTTGAAAAAGTTATACGCTGCAGGCTAAAATTGATGCTTGGCCTAGTACAAGATCTCATGCCAAATTTGGGCCAGAACGGATCACGTTTAGGGGTCGCTCAACGAGTCTGAAGTTTGTATGGGATTTTAAGACATTTTGTTCGGGAGAAACATGAAAAACCAGTTTTTCATCAATAACTTTGGTTCCCGTCGGCCGATTTCTTTCAAAAACGGGTTTTCTTAAAGCCTAAATTATGACAAATATTTCATGCGAATACTGCATTTCGATAAAAGTTAAGATAAAAAAGGTATAAGGCTTTAGAAATGGGCTAACTTTTTTAACGGTGGTATTCAGCACTGTTAATGAGGCGTCAATATGTTCGACCGCCTCGACTCATTAACAGTGATGAATACCATCCTTAAAAAAATTAACCCATTTTTGAAGCCTTATAACTTTCTTATCTTAACTCTAATTGAAATGCAGTCTTCGGATGAAATGTTTTTCATAGTTTAGGCTTTAAGAAAACCCGTTTTTGAAAGAAATCGGCCGACGGGAACCAAAGTTATTGATGAAAAACTGGTTTTTCATGTTTCTCCCGAACAAAATGTCTCAAAATCCCATACAAACTTCAGGCTCGTTGAGCGACCCCTAAACGTGATCCGATCTGGCCCAAATTTGGCATGAGATCTTGCACTAGGCCTAGGATCAATTTTAACCTGCAGCGCATAACATTTCACAGGTTTTGAATTTCCCATACAAATATGGGGCAGTCTAATATGCAAGCTTTCATTATTTCAAACTGAAAGTAGAATATGTTACGCAACAAATTATCAAAAGAAACGCAAATCCAAACTTATAACTTTCTCACTTACGGTGATTTTCAAAACTCTGCTGGAGCCAAATTATGTTTAATTTTAACTGGCGGACTGCTAATATTTACATTTTAAATCATTTCGCCTACTTCGCAAAGTCTATGGAAAATTTTAAGTTAGTATTTTAATAACCGTGCATCGAGCCAAAAAACGAGCCGGACTATCGACTTACAAGAAGGTAGTGACTTCAAATCGCGATGATAAACAAAATACGACGGCCAAAGCGCGATCCCGGAGGTTGTACACGACGATGCTGACGAAGTTTGACTGCGTGGTAATGGACGACGAAACCTACGTCAAAGCCGACTACAAGCAGCTTCCGGGACAGGAGTTTTATACGGCAAAAGGAAGGGGAAAGGTAGCAGATATTTTCAAGCACATGAAACTGTCAAAGTTCGCGAAGAAATATCTGGTTTGGCAAGCCATCTGTACCTGTGGCTTGAAAAGCAGCATTTTCGTAGCTTCCGGGACTGTCAACCAAGAAATTTACGTGAAAGAGTGTTTGAATAAACGTATGCTGCCTTTCCTGAAGAAACACGGTTGTTCCGTACTGTTTTGGCCAGATTTGGCATCTTGCCATTACGGTAAAAAGGCCATGGAGTGGTACGCCGCCAACAACGTGCAGGTGGTTCCCAAGGACAAGAACCCTCCCAATACGCCAGAACTCCGCCCGATTGAGAAATACTGGGCTATTGTCAAGCGGAACCTAAATAAGACCAAAAAAACTACTAAGGACGAGCAGCAGTTCAAGGCAAACTGGCTTTCTGCGGCGATGAAGGTGGACAAGGTGGCTGTACAAAATCTGATGTCAGGGGTTAAGCGTAAGGCCCGGCAATTCGGATTTGGAAAAGCGGAAGCCTAACTGAATATTTTCCCTGAACTTTATACTAATTAAACTTGAAAAAGAAATTTAATTTGATTTTTTAAATAAACGATTTCATAGATTTACACGCGTTTTCCCATGACCAAATTTTGACCGTATCACCCTTTGCTCGATGTGTATTCATTTTCGTTCTCAACTACTCTCTCCAGGCGAGATGTGAACGATGTGAATCGGCAGTATCATACCTTCGCAATGTAAGCCTCTGATATTGAAGCCCACGACTGGAAGCCTTCAGAGAATCGACTCTTAGGTGAGAGTATCCACAGGCCTTCGCTTGAACATACGCCCATATAAAATAGTCGAATGGGTTCAAATCTGGACTTACTCGAAGGCCAAAGATCCTTCGGCCAAAATTTCATATTCTCCTCCAGCCAGGTTTCGTTCCGTATCGAGATATAGCACTTCTCTCTCTGGAATCAAGAAGCACGCGCTATGGCAGCAACGACCCTCTACGTTCCGCAATAACATGCTTTTTACGTCATTTTACACACTTTGACTTTAATGTGTCCGGCGGATTGAATCTGATTTAAGTGTACAATTACGAAACTAAGAATGCCTATCATGTTATGTACAAAAAGTATTAAGTAGATCATTAAGACACCTATGTCAGATGATATTATTTTCAATGAACAATAAACAATAGCATGAACAACATTTTGGTGGAAAACAACGCTCTCGAGTTCACCGAAGTTTGCCCGAATCCACGGAAGCACCTGATTGTTCAAAATGTCTATGTAGACATCAGTATTAACTATTACTCAAGCTTTTATGGAAATAGGAGGCATCTTCAATACAAGGTTGCCGAAAAAAAATCTGTGTTTTTGTCATAAAAAAAAATCTCGGATTCTGTGATTTGAACCCAAAATTCTGTGACAGTTTTCTGTGACGCTTTTTCTATGAAGTTCATAGGGAAATCATGTCAAACATCAATAAATTGAAAATTTCTTACAGTTTAACAGAAAAAAAATCAATTTACATTACCTTGTTTTCGTATTTTCATGAATTATAATCAGAAATAAAAAGTCGAAAATGATATTGATAAAAATGATAATTTTGGAAATCTGTACAAAATTTAGAAAATCTGTGAATTCTTTAAAAAAAATTAAAAATTCTGTGATCTGTGACACAGATTCTGTGACGAAATTTTGCTCAAATTTCTGTGATAATACAGATTTTTCTGTGATTTCGGCAACCTTGCTTCAATCTCTTACAGGGGGGCGGGGTGATGCATTTAAGTCATTTTCGACCAATGATTACATGGAAGCATTCGAGATATTCGCTTCCTTAGGCAGCCTCTGGATTGGTCTTATTGAATTTCGCTTCACTTTCGTTTTGGCCAATTTTACCATTTTTACAGCGCGTACAGACCTTGACCTTCTATTACCCGGCTGCCGTAGACATGGTCAATCAAGCACATAACGTTTCACGTGGTAATAGTCGCTAGATGACATGCTACAGTAGACTGAGTAGAGTTGGGATCATTTTCGAATTTCTCAAACCCTGGGGTCTAAAAAGCTTCGTTTTGGTTCAAAACTCATCCATACATTTTGCAGAATTTTTAGGTAACGTTTATATGAGTAAATTTGAACTTTTAGTTTTGAAAATTGAATATTTTGTACTGAAAAAACTCTGGAACCGCGCCTGCAAATGCTTTTTGTGCCCAATGATTTGTCCAAGGCGACAAAGTTGTTAGCTATTGAATAGGGTTGATTGTGGAAAAACAATCAATTCAACAGACATACCCCTATTCAACAGCTAATAACTTTTTGCCTAATTACATTCGAAGTTACGATCACACACATTTTGTTCTGAAGAGGTTTGCGAACCATCCAACTTTCATTCAAGTGCTTAAAGCGTTTAATCGTGTTTACTTTTTTCCTACTCAAATTCTGAAGAATAATGTTTAGCAGCAAATCATAAAGGCTTATTTCCTTTTCCCAGATCATCGGACCCCTGGTTACGCCCGGAACGGGACAAGGACCACCTCGAACTGGACCAACGGAGGGCATCAACGATGACCGGCCGCCTATCGCTTTTCGACGCACTCGATCTGGAGTATGCGCTGCTCAGAGCGGCGGCTCGCGGGTCAGTGGGCCCATACTCCCTAAGTGAATCGCTGCACAAACTTACCTTCACCCAATCGTTAGCCTTCCCGGCGCTGGCTCGTGGATTGGCCTCCAAACGGCGCGCCTCGACCGAGCAGAGCACCTCCCGGCCGCTCAATCCGAACGAGTCCGGGCTGAATACGTTCGCCAAGGTCGTTACCGCTTGTGTTCTAGTGATGGTTAGCTTTCTGGTGTTTCTGGTGGTGTACAAATACGTACGGACGTGAGGTTTGCTCCTGGCCCCGACAGAAGTCACGATCCAGGCGACGGCCTCTAGTGCCACGATCGCTACATATCACCACGTGGCCAACAGAACGCTGGCGTCGGGCGTCAGGAAGCTATTCAACCTCGAAAACTAGTGCTAGTGAATGTTTGAAAAAAAAAATAACGAAACAAAATCCAGACAACCAGAAATGGTCCTGTGAACAAGTTAATTCTTATGATCTAGTATATAGTGAGGCGAAATCGGTGACTACTCAAAGGTTAAATAAGCAGCGGAGCTAAGTGATACAACTACAGTTTCGAATGTTTGTTTTCTATATAAGTTTGATTTTGAAAGAGAAAATTTCAAATTGTTTTGAATAACCTAGTGCAACGACAAATTAATTTTCTTCAACACTAGACCAAACCTTAATCAAAGTCAACTCTAGCATATGTTCATAGCAATAGAAGAATCGTTGAAACTTTTTCAAGCAAAAAGAGTTTCATTACCAAAAGACCATGTAATTTTATTCTAATCGATTTCCAAAACCTTAGTATCCAAGTTCGGTAGACTAATTATAGTGATCCAATCTAATATTACCTGATTAAGTTTCAAATAAAGACGTCAAATTAAAATACATTAATCCTTATATTATCCGTTAGCAGTAAAGCTCAAATATCTCATTCAAACCATAATGATTGAATTTAGTTCAATTTCAACGTTCCTTCCGAGTTGAAAAAATCCCGTTAGAAAGTAAAGGTCATAATGATCCAGATTACTATTTCGGCTATACAATCAACAATACTAGTGAACCGATAACCAAAAACAACAGAGCTGTTATCTTAAAAAAAATTTTTTTGAGTTTTTACACTTTGTTTGAACATTTTGCAAAAAGTGACATGAAGATTTTTTAATATGTCTTAATTCGTACCGCTTCATCATTACATTATTACATTAAATTAGGTGTTCAGTTCAATAATGAACTGTCCAGAGCCCTATAGTTTACTAATCACTAAAATTTATTTATTGGACTTAAATTTGCTGAGCGCAATCAAGTATTTTTATGTAGGAGAACATCCATCAATTAATGTCAAAAATATTTTAAACTTACAACTAAAAACTAAAACTATCCTGAAATTAAACTAATTATAGAGAGAAGGAATCTCTGCGATGGAAGACTACATCGATTTGCCTCTGAAGTTAGAGATGATTTTGTTGGCCATCTCTTCGATCGATTCAATGCCCGCAATCCGATGAAGATCTTCGGTGCTGTGCCAAGGTGGAAGCCGCAAAATCATTTTCAGAACCTTGTTCTGAAACCTCTGGATGGCTTTTTCCTCGTCGCGCAGCAGCTAACCCAGATCGGAACTGCATACATTATCGCTGGTCGAAACTCGGAACACCTGTTTGTAGTGAGCATCTTATTTCTCTGGCACAGTCGGGATTTCCTGTTGATTAGAGAATAAAGAGATTAAGTGTATTTATTACATTTAGATTGAATATCTTCAATGTGATTTTTAAAAGTATGATTCCGGTCAAATGTGAGTCCCAAGTACTTCACGTGATCAGATCATTCTAATGAAACCACATTAAAAGTTATGGAATGATTTTCATTAGGTTTTAAAAATTGAGCTCTTGGCTTATGGGGAAATAAAATAAGTTGAGTTTTGGAAACGTTAGGAGAAATTTTCCACATTTTCAAGTAATTCAAAAAGGAATTTGAATTTTGTTGCAATCTACTGCGTACCAACCGTAAATTTCGACCTTTGGCTGAAAGCAAAGTATCATCAGCAAATAATCTTCTACCTTTTCCTTCTGGTACATCAGGAAGATCAGAAGTAAAAATATTGTATAAAATTGGCCCAAGTATACTGCCATGAGGAACACCAGCTCTAATGGGTGTCTTTTCAGAACATGAATTTGGATAGCTTACTTGTAAGGTTCGGCTAGTCAAGTAGTTTTGAAAAATTCTAGTGAGATATACAGGAAAATCAAATCGAGCTAATTTAACTATTAAACCTTTGTGCCAAACACTGTCAAAAGCTTTTTCAATATCTAGAAGAGCAACACCTGTTGAATAACCTTCAGATTTGCTGGCGTTAATCATATTAGTTACACTCAAAAGTTGATGTGTAGTAGAATGTCCATGACGAAAACCAAATTGTTCATCAAGGAAAATAGAATTCTGATTAATGTAAATCATCATTCTATTCAAAATAACTCTCTTAAATAGTATACTTAAAGAAGGAAGCAAACTAATTGGTCGATAATTTGAAGGCTCTGAAGCACTTTTTCCAGGTTTCAAAATTGGAGTTACTTTGGCATTTTCCATTTATTTGGAAAATAAGCCAAGTGAAAACATTTATTGAAGTTTTTAACTAAAAAAATTAAATTGCTTTCGGGCAAATTTTTAAATAGAATATAGAATATCCCATCTTTCCCCGGAGTTTTCATATTTTTAAATTTTTTGAAAATCAATTTAAGTTCATCAAGATTTGTCTCACAAGAACTTTCAAATACATTTTGCTTAGAAAGAAAATCATCAAATTCTAGGGAAATTTTAACATTTTAACATCAATTGGACTTACAACGTTTAATTTAAAATCACGAGCAGACTTAAATTGTTGGGCTGGTTTTTGAGCTTTTTCTGCGTTAGCTAACAGAAGTTTATCTCCATTTTTCAAAGTAGGAATTGGCTTCTGGGGCTTTTCAGAATTTTAGTTAATTTACAAAATGGCTTTGAGTAGCGTGTTAAGTCCTCTACTGATTTTGCAAAATTTTCGTTACGAAATAAAGTTCATTTTAATTCAATCAATTGACCAGTGGCTTCTATCAAGTTTTGTGAAAATGTAAACATTTGCATTTAAAGATAATCTTTAGTACGAAAAAGCCCCTCTCATCAAAGAAGGGGGATCCCCATTCAATATGAGAAAAATGTGAAACAAAATTTGTCAGAAAACATCCAGGATAATTTTCGTCGAATACTGAATCAAGAATATATGATTATTGAATATTCATCTACATGGTGAATTGATTTCTTCAGCTAAATAACTATTTGGACTGCTGGAATTTATGAAAATCGGTTCATTAGTTTTCATCACAAAATTTAATTAACCAATTTTCATAAATTTCAGCTTTTAAGAATCGATGATTTCCATATTTTTTGATTTCCTCATAAAGAAAGAAAAAATATTTAAATTCAGAGTTATGAGTTGAAGGCTGCAATTGCACAACCGTGAAAAAATTTAACCAGGGAATAAGGCAAATAAACGTGCATTATTTGGAAAACCTTGAAACCAAATCAAACGCATGAATCTTTTAGGTATCTAATTAAATCTGCAGTTTTTAGTTTTGTACAATTCAATTTAATGATCAATTTCTAACATTTGAGCTATTGTTGGTCATCAATGTGTACCATTCAATTATGAGAAAACTAAATCTGTTTGATCCTGCGAATGCAAAAAAAAAATTCTAAGAGCACCTGTATCCGTGGTCCAAACAGCCGGTTTAGACCCAAATTCCGACCCGAGCAACCGCATTTGTGATCCATTATACTGTGTGGTGCCAGATCTGTTGACAGACACACACTCCCTAAACCGCAATCCACTGTACGATAACGACTGTGTGACTACTACTAGCATAAGCTGGGCTGATGTAGTTGTAAGCATAGCTACGTCCATTGACGAGCCAGCTTTCAGCCGAACAAGACGCGTGTGCTCCAGCCTCGTGCAACGGGTGATTTCCTACGAGGAAGACAAAGCTGCACATTGGCGACATGACAGTTTTGCTATTTATTAGCAATTGAATCTGTAAGAATGTAGGAAATCACCCGTTTGCGAGGACAGTGGTGTTTTTTTTTAGTGGAAAAGTACATTTTCTACGTGAAATCTCCTAGTGTTGTGCAAATTAATGTGAAGTGCAAAACAAAAAGAAAATATGCGAGCTGAGAGTCTGCATCAATATGGCGCGTTGAGAGTCCGCCAGTCAAACAATTCCAAAGCGTGTTGGGAGTCCGCTTTTGGAAAAAGAGGCGAGACGAGAGTCCGCTTTCAAACGAACAGAGAGAGAGAGCGAGACGAGAGTCCGCTCTAAAAAGAGAGAAACAAGTGCGTTGAGGGTCCGCTTGTCTTCTACTTTGATTGAATAGCGTGCTATGAGTCCGCTTGTAAATCAGCAGAAGGAGTGGGACGAAAGTCCACTCTTAAACGGAATAGAGAGGGCGAGACGAGAGTCCGCTTGAAAAGTAAATAGAATACAAGCGCGTTGAGAGTCCGCTTGTCTTCCATTTAAAATAGCTTACTGGCAAGCCGCTTGCAAATCTAATGAAGGAGCGAGACGAGAGTCCGCTTGGAAATTAAAAAAGAAAACATGCTCGTCGATAGTCTGCTTGTTGATAATCCAAAGTTGTGCTGAAAGTCCGCTTGGAAACATGAATAGAGCTGGCGCGTGGAAAAAAAATCTAAAGCGTGCTTGTAAGTCAAATTGAATGAAGAAAGATTAAAGTCTAGTTGCGTTTATTTGAAGGAAAGCTGGGTTGCTTTTGAAAAAAGATTCAAAGTTAGCGAAGAAAATGAAAAGCGTACTAGGGCTCCCCATTTGGAATTTTGTGAGAAATAAGGAGGACCGAACATAGACACGAAGAATGGAATGTAAGAAATAACTCAAAAGCAAGAGATTTCGGAATAGGCTTTGGATGAAATATTACGTACGCTTTGAACAAATTTCGATAAACATACTCGAAAGAGAAGGAATTGATTCATTCCACCTTTAACCAATCGAGAACAATAAATTGATAAAAGAAAAGCGTGCAGGTCTTGGAACAAATTGAGTAACTTGAAAGAAAATGAGTCGTCTGATTGATAAGAATACCTACGCGAAGTAAATGCAAATATAAAAATGAAAAAAGTTCCTGAAAAAAATGAAATTTATGACAACCTGATAAAAAGCGAATGCGAAACAACGCGTCCATTGCTTTCAGGTCTTTATGCTTCCAGTGTTAGTTTCATGTATTTTCGATGAGCAGTGAATGGAACAATATTTGCTGAGCGTAAGAAAATAACTTAGTATTTTACCAGTCATGGCAATAAAACGAGATAAGGAATAAAACGTGGACGGGAATAGGTTATGAATATGATCACTAAGCGTACAAAAAGAACAAGGATCACAACGAATTGAAAGCTTAGCAATAAACAAGCTTTACTGCTATCGAGTCCAACTGTTGTTTTGGTAGGTTATTTGCAGTATTATTCGTAAATTAAGTTTTGAGTGGTTTGGTACCAGTATCCAAGCAAAGGAACAGTTCAGAATAGCAAGGAGAAGCTATTTTGAACGGGAGAGTACGATGGCTTATGTGTTTTGCTGTGACCTGTGGGAGTGTGACTGATAAAAGTAAAGTTTCTTAGTGTGACTCAGATATTTAAATAATTTTGCCTTACCAGAGAATGTCCGTTAGCATATATAAATCAAATTTGCGGAATCAAATATCTCCGAGAATCTAAGAACTTATCCTCCGAGAATAAGATGATAGAAGAATTATTTAAGAACAATCTGAAAATATTTTAGAACTTATTTTCTTGGATGTTTACATGGGAAAAGTGGTCGAGGACAACTAAGTCAACTGAGCAGCGTATAGTTCAAACTGGTGTAACGATTGAAAATAAGTGTGCAATGTATTGCAGATCTAGTTTGCAATTCCATGCAAAACAATAATTTGCGAAAAAGGTTGAACAACTTTAAACGCTACGCAGAATATACTTCAAGAGCGATATGGAATAAAAATAGTTGAATACAGATCACAACCTAGCCTTTAAAAAAGAAACAGATCAGCATATTAAAGCAAAGGAACGTTAAATTGAAATAAGATAAGATTAAAATACATGTAGAAAAAAAAAGTCAACTTCGTGATTCAATCATCCACCATTTGGAGGGGAAATAATGACAACATTAAGTTTCTTTATGGATTAAAATATTATATGATAAATAAAGCCCAAAATCAGAAAACCTGCTTGTAGATATATTATCTCATGCACACGAGGTAAGTTGAGAGAATATGCATCGTTTTCTTCTTCGTTTGTGCTTCCTTAAAGAAACATACACACTTAGAAAAATCAACGTAGATTTACATGAAACTGCATGGGTAGAAAGGAATCGGCCTTTTACGTGCGATAATACTGGTTGTTTCATGTAAATTTTCGTCAGCATTCAATGCTGTTATTAAATGTAGGTTTACATGATCTATCTCATCTCATGAATCTTATTAGACAGGGGATGGTTACTGAATGAAAAAAAAAACACCACTTTTAGTACAGAGAAATAAATTTATTTCACTTGAATTACACTTACACTTGGAATTGAAAAAAAACAACACTTGGTTCGATCACTCCCGAACTTTTGCGAGTTTTTGCTGATTCCCCCGCCGACGGATGAAAACGACGACTGGTTGCACAGTTGGGGCTCCAAAGATTGTTACCTTTTCGAGAATTTTTAGATTTCCTGCAAATGATAAAACCAGTGTAAATATGTTACATAAGTCACACTTATTTTCAAAATTGTTTTACCTCTAATGAGCAAATACAATTCTATCGAATATTAAACAGACAGCTGTTGCCGACGCAAAACGGGACGAGAATCTAACAGGAGTAAAAACAAAATTGACAAACTGACGCTGGCGCTGGATTCAGCATGCATTGACATGTAATTTCCCTTGAAAAGGTCAAGATGCTATACTCTTTTTCAATTTTCTTCCAGCGCTGGTGTTAAAATGTAAAATCACTTGTAATGTAGGGTTACATTTTTTTATCTGTGTATGCTCATGAACTACATACGCTTTAGGTGAGGAAAGGCTTCCAAATTCATTCTCATTCCAATTCAATCATTGGTTTTGTATACAAAAAAATCGCTGCAGACAAAAAGATAATATAGTCATTTTACTAGATAGTCAAAGGAAACTGTTAGTAAACAGGCACAATTGAAGAAAACGTTAACTTGCTTAAAAAATCGCGGACGGCTCTACCATCAGCTCTGCTAGCAAAATAGAGCAGCAGGTATCTAAGTTTTTCAGTAGCTTTTTAACCTTTGAACTCTTCCAGAGATTCAGCTGAAGATGACCGACTTCACATTCACGCAAATCGACTATCGGTAATTTATACTTGAGGCGAACAGAGTTTATTCAAAGTGGGTTCCAAGCAGTTCAAAAGAACATGAAAGATTAGATATATAAAGTGTGGGGAAAAACAAGTGCTGTAAAACAGCAGCGATCTTCGCTTTCAGAAACCGCTGAAGAGAGTTTACGTAAACGGTGACTTATACGGATCAGGAATAACACTTACTGTGATTGCAGCAATTTATAAATGTTATTAGCTTATAACAGTCCTTCACGAAGAGGATCATGCTCAAAAAGATAGTGGGATTGTAGAAAATACATCAGAGGGTTCATAAAAGTAAAACCTATTTGTTTAAGAAATGATTAAACCAATTTGAAAATTTTTAATAAAAATAATAAGAGTAGACGAGACATTTTTAACAAAACATTAAGCTTCAATTTTTCAGGTGCATATTTTTCTTATAAGTTCTTTTCAAAAGAGGTGAAAGTCGCGTTGCTTATTGCAGGATTGCATTGAAACGTTTTTCAATTTTTTTTTCAATAGAGGAGAAGGGAGATGTGTGGTGCCAGATCTGTTGACAGACACACACTCCCTAAACCGCAATCCACTGTACGATAACGACTGTGTGACTACTACTAGCATAAGCTGGGCTGATGTAGTTGTAAGCATAGCTACGTCCATTGACGAGCCAGCTTTCAGCCGAACAAGACGCGTGTGCTCCAGCCTCGTGCAACGGGTGATTTCCTACGAGGAAGACAAAGCTGCACATATACCAGATTCAACTCAACTTTTTTTAGAGCTGGTATAAGGATTGATCCAAAACTGATGAGATTTGAATCCAATTTGACGCAGTTCCAAACCGTTTGACAGTTAATGGAACACGAGTGCAGTTGCCAGTTTTTTCATTGGATCGGATCTAATTTCTTTGGTTCAATTCTTGTATAAATTAGACCGAAGAATAGACCACGAATACAGATGCCCTAAGGATTTTTACATTTCTTCATTACCTTTCACGATTGATAAGTGTTCGAAATTATCCGTATTAAGGGAGGGGGAGCTATGGGGACAATTGCCCCGGACCCGCGGCTCAGGGGGCCTCCGAGAAAAAAATGAAATTTAAACATTTTTTGCTTTAAGTTCTAGAAAACTAGGAAAGAAAATTAAAATCGGAACTAAAATGTTCAATATAACATGTAAGGCCCCCCTTTGAAATAATATCCCGAATAGTTTCACTCTTAAGAAGAGAAGAATTACAGAATTTTTTCCCACAATTTTTTGACTGAACAAATGAGTACAAATTTTTAAATACCCTGGCAATATCTGGGCATTTGATCTCGAATTTTACAACATAAAATCCGTACAAATCTAAACAGATTTCGGTGATAATTTGAAGAAAAAAATCATTAGGAAAGTGGCTAAAATCACTTAAAATTTTCGTTTTTTTTTATCGAAACACGTCAACAGCGTTCAAATTTCTTTTCAAATAAAAAAAACGATTTAGATAAAACAAGCACAGAAAAATTGAGCCTTATTTAGACCTAAGTTTGCTTTATTTGACCACTATATTTTGAATACCCGGGATGTCCGAGTAAATTCGGGGAATCTGGAATGCATACCCTACAATAAATAATACATCACTTTCACTTATTTATTGAATGCAAAAAAATCCTAGAGTTTACATCGAATCAAGCATTATGTTCTGATAAGGAAGTTTTTTCTCCTCATTTAAAAAAATGTAAAGGCTTTTACCGGGGTAGATTCGCATTTCCTTAGATTAAAATTATCCAAATAAAAAAAAATAACAGTACTTACATTTTCGTAGATGACGGAAAGAATAAAAGAAACATAAGCTATCAAAGAACGAAAGAACATAAGCCGTAAATATCATGAATTTTTCGAAAAAGATACAACGGCTCACCGGCAGGACTTGAACCTGCAATCTCCGCAGGTTCAAGTCCTGCCGGTGAGCCGTTGTATCTTTTTCGAAAAATTCATGATATTTACGGCTTATGTTCTTTCGTTCTTTGATAGCTTATGTTTCTTTAATTCTTTCCGTCATCTACGAAAATGTGATTATTTTCAGGTACAAAAATGTACCAAACGATTTCATAACATCAGTATTGAACAGTAATTACCAGTTATTTGAAAGAAAATTTGCAGAAATTTGAAAAAGTGAAGAAAGTGTAGAAAAACATTTGAAATCCTTTAAAAAAAATTTTCTCGTGCTTTGGCAATTCCTGGTATGTATTGTAGATTTGACTCTCAATTTTGTATTTGAATGTCATTTGTAATTTGATGGTACAATTTCAATTCAAGACTTTAAATAAGAGTTTTGAATTAAAACCGATTTTAGGTTTTGAATTTCACTGTTGAACTGTCTGTATCTCCATGGAGTTTGAATTTAATTCTGTTTTTTTTTGTTAAAGATTTTTTGTCTTTAGTCTTAATGTTATTTTCCAATAGTCATGAAAGAAATATTTATTCTGCTTTCGATGAAGCTTATACTAAGTCATGGATAATTAAATTAAAATTTAAATATTTATCTGTAAATTTTTCTAATCCAGAGATTTTTGGGTGGTGATAGAGTTTTTTAATAAATTGTGAATTGAATTTTGAATTTACCAGCTCTAATCAACATTCAATTAAATGATTAATTCTTCTGCAATGTTTGAACGTAATGGATTTACAATTCTCGCGTGAGCATCCATTACGTCGTATAAACCATCTGAAGAATTCACAGAAAACTGCTTTAAAAGTTATCAAAACAACTTTAAAATTTGTATTTCACATATAGAATATGTTGTTCAGGCTAGCAATATTCTAAATGGAAAGAAGTTGCGACTAGTTTATGTCAGTTTTTTTGTATTTTTTCGTAATAAAACTGTTTGTTTACATTTGGTTTCATACGATGTAATGAAAGCTCACGCGAGAATTATTGTTTGAAGATATGAGACATAATGGTTATTAGAAGATAATATAACGAACTCTTTACACTTTTTTTGTATGTTTAAAATATTATGTGTTCTCTGGGACAGCATATGAAAAAATTTATTCATAAGGGCTTCCTGTGAAAAATATTCCCCGGGCCCCCGTTTTGTCTTAACCCGGCCCTGAGATTATCCAAAAAATACGAAATGTTAAATAGTGTAAAAATTAGAAAAGAACTCAAATAACACCTTTTTCTAAAAATTATGAAATGAGTGATTTTCCGAGATTGTGTGTTTTTTGATAGCTTCATAGGAATATCAGTGAAACTTGCAAAGTGGGTCTTCAACAAGGTTTCAGTAGAAGTCTTTTTAGAAATTTGTCAGGAAATAAAACTTGAATATATCATTCACCTATTTTGAAAAGTGGGATAGTCTTCAAAAGGGATCGTTCGCATATGTGTGCAAGCATACGATACGAGATTTGCTAGATTTTCATAAGACATCAGAAGGGAAAGATGAAAAAACCTTGTTATCATTTGTAGCTGAAAAATTTAAGGACAAATCTATTCAAACTCAGTAAACATTTTGGTTTACATTTTATACAAACCCGATATTTGAATTCATATAACTCAAAAGGTTATCAATACTTTTGCAGTGAAAGTGGGTATTTCTGTTGGAAATACTTTATCTTTGAGGTCAGTTTCTCGAGAACACAAAAAACACAACCAAATTGCTTTAAAATATCAATATCATAGCCAAATCAATAATCTGGATCATTATGACTCTAACCGTTTTTTCATAATAAAAACTAAATTTAGAAAAGTAAAAAGCTTCAACCATCCCTGAGATATCACATCGAGAAAGTAGGGGAGAGTGGGGATACTTGATCCCCTTTTCTTATTTTCACCATATCTTTTTGGAAAAATTTAGCAACTCGCCGTCTTTGACATTTTCTGACAGCTTGTAACTTCAAGTTTCTATGCTCCAAAAATTAGAACGATACTTGAACCCGTTGATGAACTAGAAGCATTTTCGTGGGAGTAAAAAAATTGCGATTTTTATGAAGTTAGGGGAGACTTGATCCCCTATTGAAGGAGACTTGATCTTATATTCAATAAGCCCTAATCCTTGTATAAAAATCAAACAAAACCCCAAGATAGAATGTTAATTGACTATTTTGGTCATGTTTGTTCTCATTTCACAATTTATAGCAGGCATAAGAAGAAAATTCTATAACTTTGTCTCAACGCTAATAACATTGCATACTTAAAGGCGCAATTTTTATAATTAAGAGAAAATTAATTATTTTTGCTCTTTTCTTCAGACAATTGTTTGATAAATATCAGTTTTTGGATAAATATTAGTAATTTCGTAATCAGCAATCATAACGATCAATTCAGAAGAAGAATATGCCGTTTAGAAGGGGGATCAATTGTACCCAACTCTAGGGGATCAATTGTACCCATAATCAACATTTTAGAAAACTTTTTCTGAAAAAAGTTGAGAGTTTTCCATTGCTTTGAAAATATGGCATTAAGAAGTTCATTGTACGCTCGAACGATTGATACATTGGAACAAATATTTTTTTCATAATTTTCCCATGTAAGGAACATTTTAAAGTGATGAAAAAAGATCTTCAAGTTACATTTCGTGAAATTTTTCAAACAAAGTTCAATAACTCAAACAATTATTTTGTTAAAAAATTTTAAACTACAAGCATTGTTATTTTGCTCATTTTGGCACATTTTTCTTGAAAATTTGATCTTTGTAAAACATTCCAGTTTCGAGATATAGCTAAGGAATCAAGTATCCCCAGGGATCAAGTATCCTCATTCTCCCCTACAGTTCGAGTCACGTAGATCTTGACCCAAACGGAAGGTTAATGTTAAATTGTTACAAACAACCGTTCCCAGACCAAAAAAACTCAACTTGTTTAGAATATGACTTAAATGTTCCATTTCGTTGGCTCGATTTTTAGTCTATTTTCGAGTGTAGGCTTGAGAACTTTAATGAAAGAAATCTTTATTTTTCATTTGGAATTTAGAATACAAAGTGCTGCATTCGAGGAAGAATGACCTTAACGGGTTAAACTCCTATCAAAAAGGAAAAAAAAAGTGCTGCATTCTCAATTTTTAATTTATTGGCATCGGAATTCCTAAATCTGAATTTTGAAAATTTTAAATGTATTTAATGTTTTTTTTTACTTAAATTTCCAATTGTTATTGCGTACGATTCCGATGATGTCTTCTAATATAATTAAATTTTGAGGTTCTTTATCTTATTAGATTTGAGGAGCTTTGTACTTTACTGCTAAATGCTAATATTCTCCAATGTACAGTATGGTTATCAACCTAGGGATAATTCAAATCCATTAAACCAATTACCCTTAACATAAGAATACTCCTAAGCTAAAAATTATACCAGCCAAATACCAACTTGTCCTTCCGGTTGAGCAAATCAAACTAAATTGTAACAAAATAAAAACGGAAACGCATGGGCAAGCAAACTCTACTCTGTGATCAAGAAACACAATTGAAAAAAAAAAAACAAATGAAAACTACAAACATTGGAAGACTAAATTTTCCAGCAACACTCACACACTGACCCGCACATCCAATCAAAAACACACCCCAAACACATTTTTTAATCGATTTGAGACTAACTCAATCTCTTCCTCAACTTCACCCAATTAAACATACATATTGAGTAGTAGGAATAATTTTATACAACAAAAAATAACAAAAGTATAAAGAGCACCCCATTTCGATTTCTCATCCCAAGTTATTTGTGCACCGTTTGACTTTCTGTAGGCACCGATAAAAACAAAAAAAAACTAATATTTTATTCGAAACAAAAAACCGATATTTCACATCCCAAAATCTAAAAAAGTTGCAATCCCTGATGGCGGCAACGGAAAACGACATTAAGGCGAAGCTTTGATTGCGCATACATCGACAATATATTTCGAGGATAAGGAAAAACGATCAATTGATTCAATAGATTTAAATTTTATGCTGCTGTAAATTAGATAAAATGCTTTTAAGTCATACATATGAAACCGGAACCGGATATGTTTAAACATGGATCGGTCTAGCAAAACTTTTTCTTTTTCGTTTTTTTTTTATTTCTGAGATATGTATGACATATTTTTAGTATCAATTTCTAAATAAATTAATAAACATTGAAACTTAACTACTTCATTAAATAAGATGACAAATTTACCATGAAAAAAATAAATAACATACAACAACAGTCGATCAAGATTTCTTTCTTTTGGAGTTCAAATGTTCGGAAATCAGGATTGACTGATATTTATGAATAAAATACAAATTTTCAGGATCATTCAAATAATCAGTAGGTATCAATATAAAATAGAAATAAAGTTTTAAATTATTGTTTGTTCACTAGAGAGTTTCAAAACAACCAGTTTTTTGCCTCTCATAACAGAATCCGTTCAAAAAGTATCGAGACTAAGTAAAGGCGCGATATTTATTAAATGAATCCTGAAAACTAAAAAGTATATAGATTTTTTTGTAATAAACAAAAATTATTTCATTTCGGTTATTATAAAGCATGATTCCCAGAAGAAAATTAAATTTTTATCGATTTCGGTTCTATGTTTCATCTAATGGTTAGTCGAAAAAAAAATTGTTTACTGTCTGTAAATAACGGAAAAGATGAAACAGAAATCGAATCTAGGCAATAAACAAATTCAGAAAATATATAATTTATCGTACTACCTAGTATTAATCCGAAATCCTCACAAATCCTTAAACGACAAAGGCGACAAAATGTATTCAGAATTATTTTGTATTAACCAAGAAAAGGTAAGTGAAATACCATTTTAAATCATAATTAATTTTCCTGATTTTCGGTAATTTCATTGCCGAAATTCAACAAAACATTATCCAAAATAAAAGCCTAAAAATATTATTTAAACTCAATTTATTATATTTCGATAATTAAAATGAATGTTTTTGATTCAAAACTCGGATTACAAAATTATGATTCAGATTAAAAATTCAGATCTAGAATTTATATTCAGAATTCATATTCAGAACTCAGATTAAAATTTCAAATTCAGAATTAAGAATCAGAATTAGATTCAGAATTCAGAATTCAGATTCAAAATTCAGATTCAGAATTCAGATTCAGAATTCAGATTCAGAATTCAGATTCAGAATTCAGATTCAGAATTCAGATTCAGAATTCAGATTCAGAATTCAGATTCAGAATTCAGATTCAGAATTCAGATTCAGAATTCAGATTCAGAATTCAGATTCAGAATTCAGATTCAGAATTCAGATTCAGAATTCAGATTCAGAATTCAGATTCAGAATTCAGATTCAGAATTCAGATTCAGAATTCAGATTCAGGATTCAGATTCAGAATTCAGATTCAGAATTCAGATTCAGAATTCAGATTCAGAATTCAGATTCAGAATTCAGATTCAGAATTCAGAATTCAGATTCAGAATTCAGATTCAGAATTCAGATTCAGAATTCAGATTCAGAATTCAGATTCAGAATTCAGATTCAGAATTCAGATTCAGAATTCAGATTCAGAATTCAGATTCAGAATTCAGATTCAGAATTCAGATTCAGAATTCAGATTCAGAATTCAGATTCAGAATTCAGATTCAGAATTCAGATTCAGAATTCAGATTCAGAATTCAGATTCAGAATTCAGATTCAGAATTCAGATTCAGAATTCAGATTCAGAATTCAGATTCAGAATTCAGATTCAGAATTCAGATTCAGAATTCAGATTCAGAATTCAGATTCAGAATTCAGATTCAGAATTCATATTCATAGAATTAAGGATATTTCAGATTCAGAGATCAGATTCGCAGTTGACATTCAGAATTCAAATTTAGAATTTAGAATTCAGGGTTCTGATTCAGAATGCAAACTCAAAATACAGAAGCAAAATTTAGGTTCAGAACTCAGAATTCAAATTTAGGTATAGAATTTTTATCCTGATCTAAATTATATAATTCAAAAATAAGATTCAGAACGCAACTTCAGAATCTAGAGTTCAGATTCAGAATTAAACAGATTAAAAATCAGTTGGTATTCAGAATTTCAAATTAAGATTCAAAATTCAGTTTATGGATCCAGATTTCTAATTCAGAGTTAAGATTGACAAAGCGAATTGAGAGTTCAAACTTAGATTCAGAATAATTTCAATTCAGAATTTATATTCGGGATTCAGAATATAGTTTCAGATTTAGGATAAAAATTCAGACTCTGAATCAAATATATAATTCTTCTGATCCTTAATTAAGATTCAAATACAATTTCATCATTTTGAAGCCAAAATTCAGACTGAGAATTCAGATGCGAAACTCAGACTTAAAATCAGAATTCAGATATTTAAAAAATGATTCGGAAATCAGAACAAAAATTCCTATTTAAAATTCAGAATTTAGGTCGATTTAGAAATTTAGATTCAGAGTACAGATTTAAACTCTAAAATCAAACTAAGTGTTCAGGGTTAAATTTTATACAGGCATATTAAAAATCGTTTATTGTTAAGATTTTGACTTGAAGTTTAAATTGAGTTAGCAAAAATTTCTTTTTCTTTTTGGGTGATAAATACTTAAAAAAATTTCTTCAAACATATTTATTTTTTAATTAATTTTTATTTCCACAAATCATACATAAAATGAGGTAACGTGAAAAGAAATAATACATATTGTACAATGTACTGAACAATATTTTCTCTTTCTATAATTTAAACTTTTGAGAGGAAATAAAACCCGAAATGAAGTGTGAAGTTCTATAACAATTAGTAAATATTATTTATTTTTAGTTTTTTCAGATTCAGAATTCAGATTCAGAATTCAGATTCAGAATTCAGATTCAGAATTCAGATTCAGAATTCAGATTCAGAATTCAGATTCAGAATTCAGATTCAGAATTCAGATTCAGAATTCAGATTCAGAATTCAGATTCAGAATTCAGATTCAGAATTCAGATTCAGAATTCAGATTCAGAATTCCGAATTCAGATTCAGAATTCAGATTCAGAATTCAGATTCAGAATTCAGATTCAGAATTCAGATTCAGAATTCAGATTCAGAATTCAGATTCAGAATTCAGATTCAGAATTCAGATTCAGAATTCAGATTCAGAATTCAGATTCAGAATTCAGATTCAGAATTCAGATTCAGAATTCAGATTCAGAATTCAGATTCAGAATTCAGGTTCAGATTCAGAATTCAGATTCAGAATTCAGATTCAGAATTCAGATTCAGAATTCAGATTCAGAATTCAGATTCAGAATTCAGATTCAGAATTTAGATTCAGAATTCAGATTCAGAATTCAGATTCAGAATTCAGATTCAGATTCAGAATTCAAATTCATATTCAGAATTCAGATTCAGAATTCAGATTCAGAATTCAGATTCAGAATTCAGAATTCAGATTCAGAATTCAGATTCAGAATTCAGATTCAGAATTCAGATTCAGAATTCAGATTCAGAATTCAGATTCAGAATTCAGATTCAGAATTCAGAATTCAGATTCAGAATTTAGATTCAGAATTCAGATTCAGAATTCAGATTCAGAATTCAGATTCAGAATTCAGATTCAGAATTCAGATTCAGAATTCAGATTCAGAATTCAGATTCAGAATTCAGATTCAGAATTCAGATTCAGAATTCAGATTCAGAAATCAGATTCAGAATTCAGATTCAGAATTCAGATTCAGAATTCAGATTCAGAATTCAGATTCAGAATTCAGATTCAGAATTCAGATTCAGAATTCAGATTCAGAATTCAGATTCAGAATTCAGATTCAGAATTCAGATTCAGAATTCAGAATTCAGATTCAGAATTCAGATTCAGAATTCAGATTCAGAATTCAGATTCAGAATTCAGATTCAGAATTCAGATTCAGAATTCAGATTCAGAATTCAGATTCAGAATTCAGATTCAGAATTCAGATTCAGAATTCAGATTCAGAATTCAGATTCAGAATTCAGATTCAGAATTCAGATTCAGAATGCAAACTCAAAATTCAGAAGCAAAATTTAGGTTCAGAACTCAGAATTCAAATTTAGGTAGAGAATTTTTATCCTGATCTAAATTATATAATTAAAAAATACGATTCAGAACGCAACCTCAGAATCTAGACTTCAGATTCAGAATTAAACAGACTAAAAATCAGAAGGAATTTAGAAATTCAAATAAAGATTCAAAATTCAGATTCTGGATCCAGAGTTCTAATGCAGAGTTAAGATTACCAAAGCTGATTGAAAGTTAAAACTGAGATTCAGAATAATTTCGATTCAGAATTTATATTCGGGATTCAGAATATAGTTTCAGATTCAGGATAAAAATTCAGACTCTGAGTCGAATATTCAATTCTGCTGATCCTTAATTTAGATTTAAAATCCAATTTCATCATTTTGAAGCCAAAATTCAGATTCAGAATTCAGATGCGGAACTCATACTTAAAATCAGAATTCAGATAGGTATTAAAAATATTGATTCGGAGTTCAGAACAAAAATTCCTATTTATAATTCAGAATTTAGGTCGATTTATAAATTCAGATTCAGAATTCAGATTCAAACTCTCAAATCAGACTGAGTTTCAGAAATGAGTTAGCGAAAAAAAAATTTTTTTTTGGGTGATTAAATACATAAGAATTTTTCTTCAAACAAATATTTTTTTTATTAATTTTTATTTCCACAAATTAGACATAAAATGAGGTAACGTGAAAAGAAATAATACATATTGTATAATGTATTGAACAATATTTTCTCTTTCTATAATTTAAACTATTGAGAGAAAAACCCGAAATCAAGTGTGAAGTTCTTTAACAATTAGTAAATATAATTATTTTTGTAGTTTTACTCTTGCTTTTTAATAAAGTTTTGAACTGAATTCGCTCTTGTTATTTTTAACTCACATGAGAAAATGAAAAAGACATGATTTGACAAAAGAAAAGTCTTCTGTTATAAGTAATAGGTTAACTTGTTACATTTATGGTTCTAATAATGATGCCCTCCCGCCTATCTATTGCCACATTCGCTACCCTACATAACTATACCGGTGCTCCGGTTCAATGTTCCATGTTCCCTAGATCTGCTTCCACTATCTTGCAACCGTCCATGGAGAACAGTTCCTTGACCGGTGTGCGGCCCCCATTTCGGGTTTCCAGATCGGCGGCGTGTTTCTTCTTCCGATGATAGAGACAACCGTGATAGGACATAAACTTTTCCCCGCAGAATTCACATTCGAAGCGAGGTGTTCCCAAGTGCTTCGAAGCAAAATGATTCTCCAAGGCTCGTTTTTCTCTGTATTTTTTTGGACATTGTTCACAAGCAAATGGTTTTATCTGCAAATGAATGGCATTATTGTGACGCTCCAGTTTGCTGTTGTTTGCAAATTTCTGCCCACAGTCTGGACATTGCACCCCTTCCTTGATATGTTTGTCCTGATCTGTGACTATGACTTTTTTCTTGCGCATTTTAATTTCGTTTTTATGTTTGGCTTCTTGGTTGCAAGTTTCTATGTGAGTTTCAAATATTTGTTTAACTTTGAAAGTACTTTTACATTTTTCACATTCATATTTTGAATGATGTTCCACAACAAATTTGTTTTGTTCGAAACTTCCTTCTGAAAGGTGGTCATTTGCTTGCTCAGATCGATCACATTTATGATACCATATCAGTTCTTTCCAGCGGAAGTGGTATTTGCAGTGATGGCATACATGTGACCAACCGGGGTACTCTTTTCTTGCCCACGTCGTTTTAAGAATTCCGTGAAAATTCGCCAGGTGTATGGCACAGTTCCTAGGTCGTTTGAATGTAACATTGCAAAGCTGACAAGTCGCACTTTCAGCACTTTCAGTGCTTTCTGCATTCTTCATCCGATTGTGTAACCATAGGTGAGATGCTTTGTTAGTCAAGGGAACCTGTTGTTGGCAGAAATTGCAGGTAAAATTTTCTTGTAGCATAGAAGCCGTATTTTCGGTTTTTATCTTGAAACCGGGGCCTTCTTCGGAAGTGTCCAGTATACCGGAGTTGGTTGAAGCTTGTGCGTGGAACTGACCCATGGTTTCTTCTGATGCGTATAAACTATCATTCCAATCATCTTCTCGTTTGATTAAGACTGGATCGCAAGCAATCGTTATAGGTTTAGCCTCGTCTTCAGGATCTGGAGGTTCGGTTTTGATCTTTTGTTTTTCGTCTGGTGTCAGGTACTAAAATGAAAACAAACTCGAATCAAATTTGACCCAATTTCTAGTGAGGGATTAAGGTTTTGATCAAAGCGATTAAAAAATCAAATTATCATGAAAATAACTTACCTTTTCTACAAGTTGACCCTGAATTGAAATCATAGTACAATAACGGTATATAAGCCAATTATTTTAAAAGTTAATTTACCAGCTTCCTCTTTTAACCACGCACGACACTTTTCATAATCAAAACAAACTACACTGAAACAAAGCTTCACCTAAGAACTACAGCAATAGAAAGGCAACCAATTTTTTTGGTGTTCATGTTCGATGATCAATAATTAATAGTAATAGTAATCAATAATTAGTAATAAGGTAATAGTAGCTGGACGTATGGGTAGCTTTGGAGAAATCTGCATGATACTTATCTCTTTTCCGCTGTTACTGAAATTTAAGTTTAAAAGAATAACCTAAGTAAAAATTATCATGAAATAATTTATAGATTTCTATAGAATATGGTGCTTAGGTAGGCGAGATATTGCAAGGTTCCCTTTTAGAATAATTATTCAGGCCCGATCAAATTATGTTCGAATAAACACAAATCATTTTTGCTGTTCAGTTCTTACGTTTATTTAAAATGATGTATATTTGAGGCACGTTCAATACTTATCTATAGCTATAAAAAAAAACTTATCATCAAGAGGAAGCATTTTTTCCTAAACCTATTATTTAAAGTGATACAGTTATAATACTTTTCGTTAAGTCTTGACAGTTCTTCTTCGTTACGTATTTTGAGATTCACAAACAACCGCAACTCTTGACGACCATGTTGCGGTACTTCTTCAAGTTAATATTGGCGTCGTCGATGTGGTACAATACCGAGATCGGATTAAGCTTAGTGGGAGCACAACACGGTTTAGGAACGCTAGACGGATGAATGAGGTGCACCAGAGTTTGAATCAGCGCATGGTTTGTGGCGTTCATGTGAGTGTTCAGAGGAAAGCTGCATTCTCCGTGACAGAAAAATGCTCCAAACCCATCCGGAGCAATGATCCAGTCCTGCCAATTGAGATCACGAAAACTGACATAGAGCGTGTGGATTTGGCAATTTTTCTCTTTCTGGGCCCAGCGTTCGAGGAACGGATTTTTCTGTCTCAGTGACTTTTTCTGGTTTTTACGGGGTTGACTTTTAACGGTGCTACGTTTGGAACGACTGTTGTGGGTAGTTGGTTTAACCAGCTCTCGACCTTTGCAGTAACTAACAAGGAACGGTTGATAGCGACCGTATTTATTGGACAGAATGAGACCGAGGTCCTGTGGCCGAACTTGTTTGTGAGGGCTTTCTGTATAGAATGCATCAACAAAGATGCCTTTATTGCCAATGGTGTGGGTCATCCAACGAGCCATAGCATCAGTAACGTTGATTTCCAGCCATCCCTCGTAATTGTAAGGCACAGTGTGTTCTGCGATAAACTCCAAACGATGTTCATTCCGCTTAGAATCAAATTCTTTAATGATCGAGGTACGTACAGTTATTGTACGGCCACTTGTGATAGCATTCCACTGATCGTTGGTTGAATTTTTGTACATTCGTAAACTTGCATAAAGCATCGTTTCGTTGTTCTTGCCAGATTCGCTTATATCGAACCATAACCGTTCCCCATACCTATGGTGCCGGATTTTGGGCATGTGGCGATTGCCCTTGTTCATAAAAGTCATGATCACGTCACTTGCCTCTATGGCCCGCTCATCAGCAATGGTGAACAAACTTTTGCTGTATACATTCCCACTCCGTTTCTGCCGCTTTCTTCTTTTATCTTCCGAAAACTTGTGGTAGATGTTAAGCAAAAACTGGGGTGCCGATTTTCTCAGCGAAGGATGCACGTGATCTTTGTTCGGGCGATCCGGCAATCCAAGCAGATCTAGAATCTCATGTTCAATCTCTTGCCGTTCAATGAGGGTGACACCTTTCTCTCGAATTGTTTGATCCAAACCGTTATCAATGTAGAATCCTGTAGTTGACGCACGGCACAGCACCGGCAATAAACTCAGCAGCACAACGAGGATGAACTTCATCTTGAAAGACAACTGAAATTCAACGCTGCATTGATCTTTTATATATTGACGAATCGTTCTCTGCTATTGGCTATACCTCTCCGGCAGGTAAAGTGAAATGTTGATTACCTATTTACCTAAAAGCCAAAAGCATTACTGTTGCTTGTACCTGTAAGAAAGGAACAGTTATTAGAAAATAAGAAAGGAAATCTTGGTCGAATTCGATCAAATTTAACAACTTGGATTTTGTCCTTCCGTGAAGTATAAAACATGTTAACAAGAATTACCACGTTCTTGGAAAATTGATTTCAACATTTTGAACTTTATTATCAATGCCAGTTAATTTTTTGTTGTTGACTAATCAAATCGAACATGAATTAAGGTGATACCAAGAAGAATCATGCATTAAATGAAATTTTTTCAAAGTTTTTATTAAGAGCTTTCAATCGCAAAAATTGAAGGCCATACTTACTTGGAAAATTGTTGCCGTCTGCTTCGAAGGTGATCGATCAACTGGTGAAATTAATCTCGCTTCTAACGTCGGTGTTGATTCCAGCGTTCTCCAGCCAAACCATTAATGATTCTTACCTCTAGAAGCCCGGCGGAGGATCTATTAATAGTACACGGCGCTGCTGCTAGTACCCAGCTAGTGTTTTGGAATTCAAAAACCAAACAATAACACTGAAGGCATGGCAACTGCACCGCTTGAAAATGATCCTCACTTGAGAGAGATCTTCTCTCGTGCTAAGCGCCGGCGCCATCTTTTTTGGGACGCACGATCACTCAACACATGGTCGGTCAAAAGTTTCAGGATATTTCGGGAAATTTTTGGTCTCATTCTCCTGCACATGGGATTATTTTTGCCCAACAAAGCATGCATGAGGATAAAAAATTACCTTAATTCGTTCTTTTTTTTTGCAATAACGATTAAAAGGATTAATGAACGACAAAAATATTTGTAATCGAACTTCAGCTGAGTGTCTCATTTAGAGTATTATTTGCATCTTTTTGAAATATTTGAATCAAAGTAAAAAACTTCATTTGCTCGATAAATTGGTGAAGCTTATGATCACATTTTTTTAAAATAATTTTGAAATTTAATGTAATGAAAAAGTCGAGTTATTTCTCAAGTTTCACGTCTGGACAAAACATTGTCTGTGGCTTAAAATTGCCACCGGGGGCAGTGTTTAGGTGAATAGTTTTTTTGTTGTTCAAAGGGTCGAAAAATATTCCAAATTTCTTCAATCAATCGATAGTTTCACTTCTTTCTAGTGTTAAACTGTATTTTGGAGTGAATTTCGTGCAGGAATGTCGGATAATCTAGAGCCTAGCCTGAGCCAATATTTTGCAAATGACCCTCCCAGTTTCTTTGACCAGCTGGCAGAAAAGGAAGGTAGTTACCTACTTTTTTTCAGAACGATTCGTATTATCACACATCTTTGTAGGTAAAACGGCTCCAGTTCCGGATGTATACACTTCCTATGACTTTCTGCAATCATCTTCGACTCAGGCACAAATCACCGTACCGGACGGGGTGCGTGATTTGTGGGAACTTCCGGTTAGTGAACCAGGTATGCAACCAGCACTTACAATGCCCGGTGTGAGTGTGGCCACGGATTTGAACGACCCAGTTCAGGAAGCAGTAAGCTTTCTGGTGGATCCGGTAGAGGCTCAGCACCGAAAAATACTGTCCCCAGATGATGTAACTCAAGATGAACGGGGTTTGAGGGAACTGATCGAGCATGGATGTTTCCGTTCGGCCGTCAATTTGACTGCTCGATTGCTAACGATCAAACAGCAAGGCTTCGGGAGAGCTGGTTATACGGTAAAACATACGCCAAATTCGCTTCAACTTTGGTTCACTCGGTTGGCCTTGCTTGTGAAATTGGGACAATTCGACATAGCAAGAGTAGAAGCGGAACCATTTGGTGCTTTGAATAAACCGGATGTGTTTTATGAATTCTATCACCCGGATATGCATGCAGACAAAAAAGGTTCTATGGCTTCGTTTTCATTCCGTTTGCTACTGGCAGAACTTCCAATTTACTTAGGAATTCCGCGGGTTGCTTTGGACCGTTTGACCGATTTGATGGCTATTACCAGTCAAATTAAGGATTATTTTGATCGCTTGTCAGAAAACTCAAACAACAGAAATGCTTACGATTTTTGGCATCTGAGAGAGAAACGAATTCTCCATTCAATAGTGAACTGTGCACTTCTGATCAAAGATTTTAGTCTGGCAGATCAACTTATCCAAAAACTAGTTACAAACCCGAAAGCTTGCGATGACGAAAAACGATTCCTCCTATCGGCTTGGGGCCGAATAAGACTACAATGCGGTGACATATACGGAGCAGAAAAGAAGATTTCGGAATCGAAACGTTTTCGCGAGGATCAAAACAATCCGGATCTAAGAGAACTGATCGACCGTGGGCTGCTTGCTGTAGCCCAGAACGATTTTCAAAGTGCCTTTGGATTATTTCAAAAGGCTTCGGCTCTAGAACCGAGCAACACCATGGTGTACAATAATATGGGCGTTTGTTTGCTGTATTCGGGGAAGCTAAAGGAGGCCATTAAGGTGTTTGAGGGAGCTGTCCAACGCAATCCGAAAACTGCCCTCAACGAATCGTTGCTGATCAATCTGTCCACACTGTACGAGCTTGAGTCGAACAATTCCAAGGATAAAAAAGTAGCGCTGCTGAAGATGGTCAACAAGCATCGAGCGGATTTGAGCGTTGGGTTGGATGTTTGTTTAAAATTACAGACCATCGTTTAAATGTTTCTATGAGTATGTTGATTTTTTTAGGTAAAATAATAGCACATTAAAGACAGAATTTTTAGTTCATAACGTGATGTTTTCTAAAATTGAACGAATATAACTTATAAACATGCATGGCGTTATAATTGAATTGATGAAATTGAATTTCTCGAAATATACAGAAACAATTTCTATATTAGGAATGGTCGATATAGGACTTATGGCATATATGGTGAGTTGAATGACCCTACAAAATCAATCCACGTTTGATAAATTTGGATCACAAATGAGTGAAAGTTTTGTTTTTTCGTGAAATGCTGAACTGAACCTTAACCTTCAAACAAATACTTAATATGTATTATATTATTATATATATTATAATACATATATATTGCTTTTTTCTGAAAGATTTAACTTTTGGAACCTCACGCGTTGTACAATTCATAATAGTTTTTTTCCTAAAGTAGGTCACTTCACAGTCAAGAAACTGATTGTGAAGTCATGTATATATTAAAATGAGTATCAGTTTTTTAAACCTACTAAATTTTAATACTACAGATAATGCTTGGTTAAACTTTATTGGTTCGATTTTTTTTTTTGATTCTATATAAAAGTCAAGACTAATTGAATTTATTTATCAGGGAGCACTTCTCCTGGAACGCAACCCTGCACGCAAACCCAGGTGGCGATTCTTTTTGCTTTCCGCAAACTGTCACGTCACACCCCTGCCAAATCATAACACAAACAACACCGTTTTTCTCTTTCTCGTTTGTGGAAAAGCTCTCTCACCATTTTTCATTCAAAAAATTTGCTGTTTGAAAATATTAAGAGAGTGAGAGAGATTCGAATCCAATCTTCAACTGCTACTACCCCAGTGAGAGCCGCGAAGATGACGCAGTCGCCCATCGGCTTTCTCTTCTCTGCTTACCGAGATTCGAACGCTCTGTTGTTATTTGCATGTTTTACTTGCCATCCTTTTCTAGCATGAGGAGTTCATAATGATTGAAGTGACTTTCTCTTTTACCGCAGACACCAGATACCCAGACTGATCAGTGGCGGTTGAGCCCATACAATTACGAGTCGCTCAAAACCATACGCCATCTATCGGGGCATCGTGAAACCATTGTGCTTCATCAAGAAAAAAAAATTCACTTGATAATTAACAAGCCAAATGAAAACTGGGTTGACTTAATCACCTATTAGTGTTTGGAATTCTTTCTAAAATATTTTCACTTTGGTTTTTGTCTTCAATGTTGAATTGTTTTTTCTAATTTACTGTATCATGATAAGAAATGAATGTTGTTCAAACAATGACCGTTGATCGATTTTGATGAAAAAAAAAAAAATACAAACATTACGTCATAATGGTCTTTATTTGAGTGAGAGCCAATTATTTTGGGATAAGGTTTTGATTTCTAAATTTATCCGGCTGAGTGACAGTTTTAAATTTTTAATGTCCACATAAAATAATTCATTGAGTTCTGAATTGTTCGTCTTAATCTGGTTGTTTATAGTTTACTACGACAAAAATAAAACAAACTACATAATATGTAATATAATATCCTTGAAAAACTTGAATTCCAATTTAATTTTTGGCTCATACCTAGATAGGTTTGAGGAGTGAAATAAGTTATTGACATTAACGTTGGATTGATTAGAAGTTGTTTAGACAATTTGCAAAAAAAAATTGAAGTAGAATAATAAATGTGACGAATGTATTGGCCAGCTCTTTAATCCTATTTGCTGCTGGTAGTGTTCGTGATATAATGCTGGTTGTTTCACGTTAGTGTTACGTTGTATGAAACCTCTTAAGAATTCACAGAAAACTGATGCAAAACATATCAAAACAACTTGAAAATTTGTATCTCACTCATAGAATATGTTGTCCAGGCTATAATGATTCTAAATGGAAAGAAATTGCGACTGGTTTATTGTTTTTGTAATTTTCGTAATAAAACTGTTTGTTTACATTTTGTTTTATACGACGTAATGAAAGCTCACGCGAGAAATATAACCTCAGACACCTTTTTAGCATAATTCTGGACTAGGGGAAAATTAACCTAAAAAGCCTAATTTTTTAAGACTATTTTTTCCACCTTTATCCGTTCAACTTTTTTCTAAAAGAAATTTTTGAAAAACAAGGGCAAATATCCACTGAATTTGAAACATTTAAAAATGTCTGTTTCAAACCCATTTCTCTTTGTTTCCAAAAATATTTCACTTTTGAAATTTAGCCAAATTCTTTGATTCAAAGATTTGTTTGAACCGTAATCCGAAAGTAATTAGTATACAAAATAAATCCATTCTTCAAAAAAATATAATCTTGAATGAGGTTCATTTCAATAAATAAGCAATAACACTGTATTATTTATCGAATTCAATACTTTTCCACACAGCCAAAATTAATTTTGAATAATAAAAGAACATTACTATCTTGATGCAAACGAAGATCATTTTTATTTTCTTGTCGTTGCATGAAATGTCAAATAGCGTATGCCTGTGTGAGTGAATTCGTTTTATGTTTTGATTTCGATGTGGCAAATTCACGTTCGTTTTTTTATACCCATTGATAAAATCAATTACACGTGCGATATTCAATAAATGGTTCGAAATTTGACCAAGGAAAATTATGAACACGTGTAAAACACTTTGTCAGTGTTGTTTATCGTCGACGTTTTCAGGTGATATAATCACCATCACCATCAGTTCTCGCAGGCTCCGGACAAACACACGGCCCAACTGCTGTTCGGTCTATTGGAGAAGTACCGGCCGGAAAACCCGATCGTCAAGATCCAACGATTGAAAGTTAAGGCTGAGGCCAAGGCCGTTGGCAAGGAGGAACCTTCGACGAAGAAAACCAACCGTCTGCGGCAGGGCGCCAACACCGTCATCAAACTAGTCGAGCAGAAGCGTCATCTACCTGCCGGCTCTGTGCCGTAAGATGGGTATCCCGTACTGCATAAAGTCCCGACTGGGAACATTGGTGTTCCGTTAGACCTGCACCTGTGTTGCTCTGAATTAGGTGGACAACTTCGGCCGCGCCAATCTGTCCAAGCTGGTTGAAACCATCAAGACCAACTTCAATGATCGCTACCAGGATATTCGCAAGTGCTGGGGACGTGGTCTGCTCGGACCGAAGAGTATGGCCCGCATCGCCAAGAAGGCTAAGGCTCGGGAACTTACCCAGAAGACGGTGTAAGCCATAGATTTACAATCATATACAATGATTATTGTAAAACGAATATTTTTTATATGCTGGGAAATTTTGTTTCTTGAAAATGATCAAACTTTTTTTTTCAATTCTAAGAAAGTGTTTTCAAATTTTATCAAACTGAGTATACCTGATATATTTATGAATGAATTTATTG